>NC_045441.1:129543797-129570015 GCF_002776525.5 Piliocolobus tephrosceles | reverse complement strand
TTTTTTTTTTTTTTTTTTAAACATAGTCTCTCTGTTGCCCAGGCTGGATTCTCCTGCCTCTACCTCTTCAGTAGCTGGGACTCCAGGAGTGCGCCACCATGCCCAGCTAATTTTTGTATTTTTAGTAGAGACGAGGTTTCACCATGTTGGGAAGGCTGGCCTGAACTCCTGACCTCAGGTGATCTGCCCACCTTGGCCTCCCTACATGTTGGGATTACAGGCGTGAGCCACCACAACCAGCCAAGGACCAATATTTGTTTAACCATCCACCTTATTTATTTATTAATTTGAGCACAGCCTTGCTCTGTCGCCTAGGATGGAGTGCAGTGGTGCGATCTTGGCTCACTGCAACCTCCACCTCCCAGATTCAAGCGATTCTCCTGCCTCAGCCTCTCGAGTAACTGGGATTACAGGTGTGCACCCCCATGCCTGGCTAATTTTTGTATTTTTTGGAAAGATAGGGTTTCACCATGTTTGCCAGGCTGGTCTTGAACTCCTGACCTCAAGTGTTCCACCCGCCTCGGCCTCCCGAAGTGCTGGGCTTACAGGCGTGAGCTACTGTGCCTGGCCTTTATTCATTTTTTTTTTTTGAGACAGGGTCATGTCCTGTCACCGGGGCTGGAGTGCAGTAGCATGGTCATAGTTCACTGCAACGTTAATGTTCTGGGCTCAAGCAATCAGCCTCTCAAATAGCTAGGACTACAGGCACACACCACCACACATGGCAAATTTTTTTTTTGTTTTGTTTTTTTTGTGTGTGTGTGACAGGGTCTCACTTTGTTGTCCAGGCTGGAGTTCAGTGGAGTGATCATGGCCTATGAAAATTTAATACCACAGATGTACTGTGTATGGCCCTTTGGAGGGTCATAAACCATTGTAATATTGAAGATATTTTCACTCCCAAGAGCATGAATGAATAAGATCAATGGAGAGGAAAAACAGCTCAGAAGCAAACTCATGTATAAATGATGTGTACTCTACAAAAAGATGGTGCCACAGAGCAGCGGAAAAGGCTGCCCTTTTTTTTTTTTTGAGACAGACTCTCACTCTGTTGCCCAGGCTGGAGTGCAGTGGCACGATGTCGGCTCACTGCAACCTCCACTTCCCAGGTTCAAGTGATTCTCCTGCCTCTGCCTCCCAAGTAGCTGGGATTACAGGCACCCACCACAATGCCCAGCTAATTTTTGTATTTTTCTAGTAGAGATGGAGTTTTACCATGTTGGCCAGGCTGGTCTTGAACTCCTGACTTCAGGTGATCAGCCCACCTCGGCCTCCCAAAGTGTTGGGATTATAGGCGTTAACCACTGTGCCTGGCCAAGGTTGCCTTTTTAAACTGTACCGAGACAATTAGATCTTTATATGAAAAAGTTTTGACCCATACCTTTCACCATACACAAAACATCAATTACAGGTAGATCACAGATCTAAATGTAAAAGGCAGAGTAATGATAATAATTAATCAATTAAACTTTTAAAAGGTAATATAATCTTGATGATTTCAATTAAGAAAAAATTTCCTGAATAGGACACAGGAAGCAATCATTATTAAAGAAAAGATCAATAGATTTAAATATATTAAAATTAAGAGTGTCTGTCCACCAAAATACACCATCAAGAGAGGAAAAGGCTGGGTATAGTAGTTCATGCCTGTAATCCCAGTGGTTTGGGAAGCTGAGGCAAGAGGATCACTTGAGCCCAGGAATTCAAGACCAGCCTGGGCAATACACTAAGGCCCCATCTCTACAAAACATAAAAAAAACTATCTGGAGCTGGGTGTGGTGCCTCACATCTCTAATCTCAGCACTTTGGGAGGCTGAGGCCGGTGGATTACTTGAGGCCAGGAGTTTGAGAACAGCTTGGCCAACACAGCGAAACCCCATCTTTACTTATAATACAAAAATTAGCTGGGTGTAGTGGCACATGCCTGTAATCCCAGCTACTTGGGAGGCTGAGGCATGAGACTCGCTTCAACCCAGGAGGTGGAGGTTGCAGTGAGACAAGATTGGGCCACTGTACCCCAGCCTGGGTCACAGTTCGAGACTCTGCCTCAAAAAAAAAAAAAAAGAAAACCAAAACCAAAACAAAACCTAACTGGACATGGTGGAATGCACCTGTCGTCCCAGCTACTTGGAAGATTGAGGCAGGAAGATTGCTTCAGGTGAGGAGTTTGAAGCTGCAGTAAGCTAGGATGGCACTATTGCACTCCAGCCTGGGTGACAGAGTTGGACCCTATCTATAAAAAATAAAACATAAAAAAACCAAAATGTGGCCGGGCGCGGTGGCTCAAGCCTGTAATCCCAGCACTTTGGGAGGCCGAGACGGGCGGATCACGAGGTCAGGAGATCGAGACCATCCTGGCTAACACGGTGAAACCCCGTCTCTACTAAAAATACAAAAAACTAGCTGGGCGAGGTGGCGGCGCCTGTAGTCCCAGCTACTCAGGAGGCTGAGGCAGGAGAATGGCGTAAACCCGGGAGGTGGAGCTTGCAGTGAGCTGAGATCTGGCCACTGCACTCCAGTCCGGGCGACAGAGCAAGACTCCACCTCAAACAAACAAACAAAAAACCAAAATGTTCCTTCCTTCAGGTATTTTTAAGAAGAGAGAGGGAAAGATTACTCCACAGGGTGGAAGATGATGTTTGCAACACATGTAACTGACAAGGGCTGGGGCCTCCTTCAAGAGAGCCTAGTGCAGGGAATACAGGTGACAGCCCAGCAGGACCCTAGTGCAGCGCCCTGGGGGGATAGCACCCCATCCCCTGCACGGTGCAGGCACTCATGCACAACCATGCTGCAAGATGCAGGATTCTATTCTTCTATCAGGCAACCTTGGCTTTTGAGCACCCCATTGTCTAAAAAATAAACTTTCTTCGAGTTGTGCTTAGTCTAAGACTCTTTCTACCTACCAAGTTGTCCTTCCTCCGTTCTCTCCTTCCTAGGGGCAGGTCTACATCTCATAGAAGACTGTCTGCCTCCTTCTGCTCCTTCCTTTTTTTTTTGAAATGGAGTCTCGCTCTGTTGCCCCCAGGCTGGAGTGCAATGGTACAATCTCAGCTCACTGCAACCTCTGCCTCCCGGGTTCAAGCGATTCTCCTGCCTCAGCCTCCTGAGCAGCTGGGATTACAGTTGCCTGCCACCACGCCCAGCTATTTTTTGTATTTTTAGTAGAGACGAGGTTTCACCATGTTGGACAGGCTGGTCTCGAACTCCTGACCTCAGGTGATCCACCTGCCTCGGCCTCCCAAAGTGCTAGGATTACAGGCATGAGCCACCGTGCCCAGCCCTGCTCCTTCTTCTTTATCCCTCACTGCTGTTTCTCCCAATAAATCTCTTGCATGTCTATCTCATCCTGTCCCAACATCTGCTTCCTGGAGGACCCACACTGACACAGACTCATTTTCAGAAGATATAAGCTACTCTTAGGAATTAACAAGAAAAAGATAACAAACAGAAAAATGGGACTTGGACTTGAAAAGTATTTCACAACAGAGGATACCCAAATAGCTAACACACATCTGAAAGGTGTTCAATGTCATTAATAGACAGGGAAGTGCAAATGAAAAACACTAGTGATCTCATGACACACTTCTCAGGATGCATGGAAGTAAAACAACTAGCAGCACCAAATGTTGGTGAGGATGTAGAACAATTGGAACCTGTGCATGCTGCTGATGGGAGTATAGACTAGAACGACAACTCTGCAAGTGGTTTGAGATTATCTAGAGCGGCATGACCATGCAATTTTGCTCCTGGGTATTACCCAACAGAGCCGTGTGCCCATCGGCATCAATAAACATGTACCAGAATGCTCAGAGCAGCATTATTTTCCTAGTTGCCCCAAACTAGAAACAACTCAAATGTCAATTGCCAACAGAACAGAGAAATACTCTGTAGGGTGTTCTTGTAAAGGAATAGTATACAAATTATACAAAAGAATAGATTACAGCCACATGCAACAATGGATGAAACTCATAAACAATATCGAGGGAAAGAAACTTAGGCAAGAAGGTATGATTTTGTTTATATATAACGTACAAAACAATAGCAAAACAAGATGAGGCATGGTGGATCATGCCTGTAATCCCAGCACTTTGGGAGGCTGAGATGGGTGGATCACTTGAGGTCGGGAGTTCAAGACCAGCCTGGCCAACATAGTAAAACCTTTATGTACTAAAAATACAAAAGTCAGCTGGGCAGGTGGTACCTGCCTATAATCCCAGCTACTTGGGAGTCTGAGGCATGAGAATCGCTTGAACTTGGGAGGCGGAGTTTGCAGTGAGTCGAGATCATGGCACTGCACTCTGGCCTGGACAATGGAGTGAGACTCCAACTCAAAAAAAAAAAAAAAAAAGCAAAACAAAACAAAACTGCCGTATTTAGGGATGTGGGCTTAGGTAGTAAAATGATTAAAAAAGAAAAAAGCAAAGAACTATTTATCATAAAAGCACTTGCCTTTGGGGCAGAAGGAGTAGGGAGTAATGAAGTGAAAGCTGGTGGGGGTGGAGAGTGGGCTGGCAATATTCTTTTTTTTTTTTTTTGAGACAAGGTCTCACTGTGTCACCCAGGCTGGAGTGCAGTGGCGTGATCACAGCTCACTGCAGACGCTACCTCGTGGGCTAAAGCAATCCTCCCAATTCAGGCTCCCTCACAGCTGGGACTACAGGCACATGCCATCATGCCCAGCTAATTTGCAATTTTTTATAGAGATCAGGTCTCCCTGTGTTGCTCAGGCTGGTCTCAAACTCCTGGGCTCAAAGGATCCTACCATCTCTGCCTCCCAAAGTGCTGGGGTTACAGGTGAGCCCACACGCAGTCAATATTCTCTATTCTCTGCCCCCTTTTTTTTTTTTTTTTTTTTTAAGAGGCTGAGTCTCTGTCACCCAGGCTGGAGTGCAGTGGTGCAATCTTGGCTTATCACACCCTCCGCCTCCCAGGTGCAAGCAATTCTCCTGCCTCAGCCTCCCAAGTAGCTGGGATTACAGGTGCACGCCGCTATACCTGGCTAATTTTCTTTTCTTTTTTGTATTTTAGTAGAGACAGGGTTTCACTGTGTTGCCCAGGCTGGTTTTGAACTTCTGAGCTCAGGCAATCTGCCCGCCTCGGCCTCCCAAAGTGCTAGGACTATAGGCATGAGCCACCACGCCCGGCCAGTATTCTCTGTCTTGACCCAGCTGGTGTTTGCTCAGCTGTTTCCTTTGAGATAAATCAATATGTACTTTTCTTTTTCTTTTTTTTTTTTTTTTTTTTGAGGTGGAGTCTCGCTCTGTCGCCCAGGCTGGAGTGCAGTGGCCGGATCTCAGCTCACTGCAAGCTCCGCCTCCCGGGTTTACGCCATTCTCCTGCCTCAGCCTCCCGAGTAGCTGGGACTACAGGCGCCCACTACCTCGCCCGGCTAGTTTTTTGTATTTTTTTAGTACAGACGGGGTTTCACCGTGTTAGCCAGGATGGTCTCGATCTCCTGACCTTGTGATCCGCCCGTCTCGGCCTCCCAAAGTGCTGGGATTACAGGCTTGAGCCACCGTGTGTACTTTTCTTTATATACATTAATATGTCCCAACAAAAAAGATTTTGAAAATCCTTTCCCATAGTCACTGTCATCAACCGGCTCAGTATCAAAGCTGGACTTAGATCATAATGATCCCCAAAGAAGTTTCGATCCAAGACCGTTTTCAGCAGAAATTAGCACATTTGAGTGCTACAGTAGGCTGGGAAAGGGGTCCCATGGAGACCAGGCTCTAGCCTCAGGCAGCTGTCAATGCTAAAAGGGTCTTTGCAGGTGTGGTTAATTTGAGGCTCTTGAGATGTGGGGATTATTCTGGATTAGCTGGGCAGGCCCTGAATGCAATTGCAAGTGTCCTTACCAGGCGGAGGCAGAAGGAGCCTTCATCCCATACAGGGAGGAGAACGTGATGTGAAGGCAGAGGCACACAAAGCCAAAGATTGCACCAGAAGCCAGAGGAAGTGAGGGACCGAGTCTCCCCTAGAGTGTCCAGAGGGCACGGCCCTGCTAACACCTCCATTTCAGCCCCGCAGGACTGATTTCAGACTTGCAGCCTCCAGAACAGTGGGAGAACACATCTGCTGTTTTCAGCTCCCAGCTTGTGGCAGCTGGTTACAGCAGCCACAGGAAGCTCGTATAGTGCGCACCTTCAGGAGAACCATGCGAGTGTTTTTAGCTGGTGAGCCTGAAGCTCAGGGCTGAGCTCTGCTTCTAGAAGAAAGGAATGAGAGCCCCTGGTGGAGGAAGGGATGTGGTGGGAAAAGGAACCTCTGCAGCCAGGAATCTGATCTACTCCCTGCATCCTGCTCCATCTGTGGATTTTGACTTTTTTGTTTTATTATTATTATTTTTTTGGAGATAGAGTCTCCATCTGTTACCTAGGCTGGAGCACAGTGGCTCAATAATAGCTCACTTCAGCCTTGAACTCCCAGCCTCAAGTGATCTGCCCACCTCAGCCTCTGGAGTAGCTGAGACTACAGGCATATACCACTGAGTCAACTATGTATGTATGTATTTATTTATTTATTTGAGACAGAATCTTGCTCTGTCACCAAGGCTGGAGTGCAGTGGTGTGCTCTTGGCTCACTGCAACCTCCGCCTCCTGGGTTCAAGCGATTCTCATGCCTCAGCCTCCCAAGTAGCTGGGACTACAGGCACTCACCACCATGCCTGGCTGATTTTTTTTGTATTTTTAATAGAGACAGGGTTTCACCATGTTGGCCAGGCTGGTCTCAAACTCCTGACCTCAAGTGATCCGCCCACCTCGGCCTCCCAAAGTGCTGGGATTATAGGCATGAGCCACTGTGCCCGGCCTTGAAGATTTTATTCAACCTGTTCTGTATGACTATTTATACATTTGACTGCATAAATAGTAATGTATTTGGCCATGGGGCATTGGCCCAGACCCTGCTGAGGGTGTTATGTAACACAGAGTACACTTTTCTAAAATCTGACAAATTCTGAACTCTGAAATATTTGAAAAATATTTGAAAAATGTTTTGTTGAGTGACTGTGGACCTGTAAATATAACAGGACTTTAAGCGGAAGGTTTGGCTAAGATCCTTAGAGGGACAAATATCAGATGCTGAAGAAAGTTATGAGACAGAGCATCCAGGATAACCTATAAAAAAAGGTCGGCTCCCTGTAATCCCAGCACTTTGGGAGGCCGAGGCGGATGGATCACTTGAGTTTGAGACCAGTCTGTCCAGCATGGTGAAACTCTGTCTCTATTAAAAATACAAAAATTACCCAGGCATGGTGGCAGGTGCCTGTAATCCCATCTGCTTGGGAGGCTGAGGCAGGAGAATCACTTGAACCCTGGTGGCAGAGGTTGCAGTGAGCCAAGATTGCACCACTGCACTCCAGCCTGGGCAACAGAGCAAGACCCTGTCTCAAAAAAAAAAATTATAAATAAATAAATAAATAAATAAAAAATGAGGTCACCTCCTAAAGCCCTTGCTGCGATGGAGTGGGGGTGGGAGAAAGACGGGAAGCCAGCCATGCCCAGAAGAAAGCAGGGCTGGGACCTGAAGTACCTTATGAACCATGTTCAGGAATATGTGCATTATTCTAAGGGAAATGGGGGCCTTCGAGGGTTTTCCATGGTGCCATTAGGAGGAGCCAGGCCCCCTGTGGCCAGCTAGAGGAGGAAGAGCTGTACAAATCAACATGCAATCAACCACTGACACCGGGGTCGTTCCTGTGCTGATGAAGTGGCTTCAAGGAGCTGGGGATAAACTTCTGAGACAGAAAGAAGGACCTGTATGAGGCAATATGTGCAGGGACACTTCCGTGAGGGATGACATAAATTTTTCTGGATTCAGGTGGGGAGGCCACGTACAGGAAACAGGAAGGCCCCTGTGTCAGCCCGCTGACATGGACACTTCATAAACTGGGAGACTGCAACACTCCAGGTCATCTTTGGGGGCATTTTTAGAACCGAGGAAGAAGTGAGGCAGAGATGATTGTTATGAAAGACAGACTAGGGTAAAAATACCAAGAAAACATTCTGAGACTCCTGGAAATCCTGCGACATCCTGGCATCTGTCACCCTTCTCTGATGCATCTGTTTCACAGAGCGACTAGTTAAAGATGGAGCTGGCTGGGGGAGAGGCAGCTGGGGGCTTGTGGGCTGGAGACAGGGAGCTGCCTTCAAAGATAGCACAGAGGGGCCAGGTGTGGTGGCTCATGCCTATAATCCCAGCACTTTGGTAGGCCAAGGTGGGTGGATCACCTGAGGTCGGGAGTTCCAGACCAGCCTGGCCAACATGGTGAAATCCTGTCTCTACTAAAAATACAAACATTAGCTGAGGGTGGTGGTGGGAGCCTGTAATCCCAGCTACTTGGGAGGCTGAGGCAGGAGAATTGCTTGAACCTGAGAGGCGGAGATTGCAGTGAGTCAAGGTCATGACACTGCACTCCAGCCTGGGCAGCAGAGCAAGACTCCATCTCAAAAAGAGAGAAGGTAGCACAGAGGGAGGCACCTGAGGTTGGACAGCTTTCCCTTCAGCCCTGAGGAAGAACTGCCTCCATTGTGTCCTGGAGATGCATGACCTTCATAAAAAGGTAGATCTGGTCCACATTCCTGGGGAAACCGCACATAGCTTGGAACTGCTTCATTCCCAAGTGAGATGCGTGCTATTCCGCCCTTCTCTAGGAGTCACCATTGCTGGGTTTCCTTCTGCCCCTGGAGGGCATGGGCTGCACCTGCCTGTCCACTCCAGCCCTTTGTATGCCATGGCACAGCTCTCCCATCTTTGTTCTACTAGGACATAACCGTTTCCTTTTATTATTTATTTATTTATATTTTAAGAGACAAGGTTTTGCTTTCTCACCCAGGCTGGAGTGCAGTGGTATGATCACAGCTCCCTGCAGCCTCAAATTCCTGGGCTCAAGTGATCCCCCCACCCCAACCTCCCAAGTAGCTGGGACTATAGGCCTGTGCCACCACATCTCACTATTTTATTTTGTTTTAGTTTTTGTAGAGATGAAGTCTCACTATGTTGACCAGGATGGTCTCAAGCTATCTTCCTGCTTCAGCTTCCCAAAGTGCTGGGATTACAGGCATGAAACCACCACACCTGGCCCAAAGACATTCATCACAGAAATAGAAAAGATTATCCTAAAATTTATATGGAAGCATGCAAGACTCAGAATAGCCAAAGATATCCTGAGCAAAAAGAACCAACCTCGAGGAATCACATTGCCTGACTTCAAATTATACTATAGAACTATAGTAACCAAAACAGTGTGGTACTGATAAAAACAGACACATAGACCAATGGAACACAATACGGAATCCAGAAATAAATCCATACATCTACAATAAAGTCACTTTCAACAAAGGTGCTAAGAACACATGTTGGAGAAAGGACAGTCTCTTCAATAGATGGTGCTGGGAAAACTGGATACCCATATGGAGTGCAATGGTATAATCTCAGCTCACTGCAACCTCTGCCTGCTGGGCTCAAGCAATCCTCCCTCCTCAGCCTCCTGAGTAGCTGGGACTGCAGGTGCACACCACCACACTCAGCTAATTTTTTTTATTTTTTGTAGAGACGAGGTTTTGCCATGTTGCTCAGGCTGGTCTCGATCTCCTGGGCTCAAGCAATTTACCTGCTTCACCCTCCAAAGTGCTGGAATTACAGGCATGAGCCACTGCGCCCCACCTACTTTATGTATTTTAATGTAAATTATTGGTAAATACTTATAAATTGACTTTTCTTTATTTTATTTTTTTTTAAATCCACTTGTGGCCGGGAGCGGTGGCTCACGCCTGTAATCCCAGCACTTTGGGAGGCCGAGGCAGGCAGATCAGGAGGTAAGCAGATCGAGACCATTCTGGCTAACATGGTGAAACCCCGTTTCTACTAAAAATACAAAAAAATTAGCCAGGTGTGGTGGCAGGCGCCTGTAGTCCCAGGTACTCAGGAGGCTGAGGCAGGAGAATGTCATGAACCCAGGAGGTGGAGCTTGCAATGAGCTGAGATCGAGCCACTGCACTCGAGACTGGGTGACAGCGCAAGACTCCATCTCAAAAACAAACAAACAAAAAAACCCACTTGTACCCAATAAATATATATATATATATATACCTACTAGATTCCCATAAACAAGTAAAAAACAAAACTCACCTGTTCACTCTGCAGTAGAGATTGCCAAAAATAAAAATAAAGGGCCAGGCACAGTGGCTCATGCCGTAATCCCAGCACTTTGGGAGGGCCAGGCAGGAGTATCACTTGAGCCCAGGAGTTCAAGACCAGCCTGGGCAACAAGGCAAAACCCCATCTTTACAAAAATTAAAAAAAAAAAAAAGGACTGGGCATGGTGGGATCCACCATGAAAGTTTAAAGGCACTTTCTGAGGCCCTATCTATCACTTGCACATTTAAGATTTCATTTTCCACTGCCATCAGAAACACGCAGAAAGCTGAGCATCCTCAGAGGAGAGTAAACCAAAGTTAAAAACTTCAAAAATGCCATACCAATCAGCATAATGACCAAATTTGCAGCTCCATATTTCTCTATCTCATGAATCCAGTGAGGGACGGACTCAAACGTGGACCGCCGGGTGAGGTCATAGGCGATGATGGCCGCATGGGCACTGCGGTAGTAGCTCTGGGTGATGGTGCGAAAGCGCTCCTGGCCAGCTGTGTCCCACACCTGCATCTGGGGAAGGACAGGAAGGGGAGTCCAAGTCAGGGGTTCCCACAGGTAATGGGAACTCCTTCACCTACATCATCTTAAAAACACAGTTTTCTGGGTCTCACTTCTAGATATTCAGACCCAGTAGATCTAGAGTAGGATGCAGGAATCTATTCTTTCAATTTTTCACTGGATGACTTGGGTATGCTCCTTGGCTGGGGAACGACCATCTAAGACAAACTTGTCCATCCTGCAACCCGCGGGACACATTTGGCCCAGGACAGCTTGGGATGTGGCCCAACACAAATTTTTAAACTTTCTTAAAATATTATGAGATCTTTTTGCAATTTTTTTTTTTTGTTTAGCTCATCAGGTATCATTAGTGTTAGTGTAATTTATGTGTGACCCAAGACAATTCTTCCAACATGGCCCAGGGAAACCAGAAGCTTGGACAGCCCTGATTGAAGGGATGCTGCTGTCAGAGAGGCAGACCTATTTTATCCTGGGGTGTTGTGTTCTTTGCCTTTTCACCTGATTCATCACGTGGTCTGGATTTGGGGGCTCATCTTTTGAGGCTGCCCATGGATCTGAACACTGGCAAAGGTGATAATATTGGCCGAACTGTTTTGATTTTAAAGGAACACTCAAGCTGGTCATGTCTGGAATGTCCTCACAATAATGCCTCCCAAATTAGCCACCCAAGCGGCAGCACCGATTCACACAGCCTCTCACAGTGTCTGAGGGTAACAATTTCTTCATATTCTCATACTATTTATATAACATTTATTTTTTAGAGAAAGTTTAAAAACCATACACCAAAGCTAGAGATAATAGAAAAATGAGGCTGGGTGCAGTGGCTCATGCCTATGATCCCAGCACTTCGGGAGGCTGAGGTGGCGGATTGCTTAAGCTCAGGGGTTTGAGACTAGCCTGGCAATATGGTGAAACCCCATCTCTACGAAACATACAAAAATTAGCCGGGCATGGCAGCGCATGCTTGTAGTCCCAGCTACTTGGGAGACTGAGGCAGGAGGATCCCTTGAGCACAGGAGGTCGAGGCTGTAGTGAGCTGAGATCACGCGCCACTGCCCTCCATCTGGGCAACAGAGTGAGACCCTGTCTCAAAAAAAATTAAAAAAAACCCTCATACACCTATCATCCAGATTTAATAATCAATGAGATTTTGTTACTTGCTTCATCTAGCCCTGTCTGTTGATTTCTTTGAGGTATTTTTAAATTTTTAAAATTTTTATTTATTATTTTATCTTTTTGAGACAGAGTCTTGCTGACTCCCATGCTGGAGTGCAATGGTGTGATGTGGGCTCACTGCAACCTCTGTCTCCTGGGTTCAAGTAATTTTCATGCCTCAAGCCTCCCGAGCATCTGGGATTACAGGTGTGTGCCACCATGCCCAGTTAATTTTTTGTATTTTTAGTAGAGACAGGTTTTCACCACATTGGCCAGGCTGGTCTTGAACTCCTGACCTTGGGTAATCCTCCTGCCTCGGCCTCCAAAAGTGCTGGGATTACAGGCGTGAGCCACCGTGTCTGGCAGTTTATGGCATTTTTGAGTACATAGAAAATTTGACCTCTTTTTTTTTTGAGACTCTGTCGCCTAGGCTGGAGTGCCGTGGTATGATCTCGGCTCACTGTAACCTCTGCCTCCCAGGTTTGAGAGATTCTCGTGCCTCAGTCTCCTGAGTAGCTGGGACTACAGGCGCCCACCACCACGCCTGGCTAGTTTTTGTATTTTTAGTAGAGACAGGGTTTCAACATGTTGTCCAGGCTAGTCTCGAACTCCTGACCTCAGGTGATCCGCCCACCTCGGCCTCCCAAAGTGCTAGAATTACAAGTGTGAGCCACCTTGCCTGGCCGCTAGAAAATCTGACCTTTTAAGGCCAGGCATGGTGGCTCATGCCTGTAATCCCAGCACTTTGGGAGGGTGAAGTGGGAGGATTTGAGCCCTGGAGTTTGAGACTGGCCTGAGCAACACAGGAAAATCCCGTCTCTACAACAAATTTAAAAAATGAGTTGGGCATGGTGGGGTGCCCCTGTGGTCCCAGCTATTCAGGAGGCTGAGGTGAGAGGATTGCTTGAGCCAGGGAGATGGAGGCTGGAGTGAGCTGTGATCATGCCACTGCACTTTAGCCTGGGTGACAGAACAAGACCCTGTCTCAGGCTGGGTGTGGTAGCTCATACCTGTAATCCCAGCACTTTGGGAGGTAGAGGCGGGTGGATCACTTGAGGTCAGGAGTTTGAGACCAGTCTGGCCAGCATAGTGAAACCCTATCTCTACTAAAAATACAAAACTTAGCCAGGCGTGGTGTTGTGCACCTGTAAATCCAGCTACTTGGAATGCTGAGGCATGAGAATTGCTTGAGCCCAGGAGGCAGAGATTGCAGTGAGCTGAAATTGCGCTCCTGCACTCCAGCCTGGGTGATGGAATGAGACTCTGCCTCAAAAAAACAAAAACAAAAAGCCCTGTCTGTCCCCTCTCCCCGCCCAAAAAAAAAAAAAAGAAAAAAGCAACCTAGCAAATTTGACCGTTATATAGTTAGAGAAATGTATGAATTTGACCTTCATAGTTAGATTCAGCAGTATTTTTTTTATCAGCTTCTGGATTCGTGTCTCATTTAAAGCCTGATTTTCCCATTCCATGATGAGAAAAATAAATACTCCCATGTTTTCTTCCACTATTTGTATGATTTTATGTTTTGTATTGAAATATTTTATTGCTCAGACATGTGCTTTGTTGTTGGGAATTCTGGCTAAAAAAGGTGGAACTGGCTGAGCGCAGTGGCTCACCCTGTAATCCCAGCACTTTGGGAGGCTGAGGCGGGCAGATCACGAGCTCAGGAGATCCAGACCATCCTGGCTAACGCAGTGAAACCCTGTCTCTACTAAAAATACAAAAAAAAAAAAAAAAATTAGCCAGGCATGGTGGTGGGCACCTGTACTCCCAGCTACTTGGGAGGCTGAGACAGGAGAATGGCGTGAACCTAGGAGGTGGAGCTTGCAGTGAGCCAAGATTGCACCACTGCACTCCAACCCGGGCAACGGAGCAAGATTCTGTCTAAAAAAAAAAAAAAAAAAAAAGGTGGAATCAGTCCCGTCCCAGTGCCCTCTGACCTTCACTTTCTTGCCATCAATATCAAGGGAGCGCACGGTAAAGTCCACTCCAATCGTGTTCTGCTGTGTCTCCGTGTAGACTCCAGACTTGAAATGCTGCACCACACACGTCTTCCCCACATTGGAATCCCCAATGAGGATAATCTTGAACAAATAGTCAAAGTTCTCATCTGCTGCCCTGGCTGAGCCGGAGAAGTGCATGATTCTTGCCACCTAGAACAGAGCTAGGTAGAAAGGATGGAATTCAGCACCAGGAACTGGGGATCCAGTACAAGACAAGACGGAGGGAGGTCATTACCTTCACAGCGCTACATCCTTGTGAGAGGATGATGCTAATGATGCTAGTTAGGCACAGAGGAGTTGCCCCCATAAGCGGACATCTGCCTTACATGTGTTGATCTTACTTCAGGGGTGCTCTTGGAATAAAGAGTTTCTACCGCCATTCTCTGGTGGGTCCAGTGGACGGTCAACACCATCAGATAAAAGCAATGATATATCCTAGGCCTAGAAATGAGGTGCCACATGCTCCATCAGAGTGCCTGGAGAGCAGGAGGATGGCAGAGGAAATGCCTACAGCAGTGACTCACCTGCCATTGGACATCCCACCAGTGTCAATTTTACCTGGGGAGAAAGACTCCCAACTGCTATAAGGCTGACCATCCAGGCCAGGCACGGTGGCTCATGCTTGCAATCCCAGGGCTTTGGGAGGCTGAGGTGGGTGGATCACCTGAGGTTGGGAGTTCGAGACAAGCCTGAACAACATGGAGAAACCCCATCTTTACTAAAAATGTAAAATCAGCTGGGTGTGGTGGCTCATGCCTGTAATTCTAGCTACTTGGGAGGCTGAGGCAGGAGAATCCCTTGAACCCAGGAGGCGGAGGTTGCAGTGAGCTGAGATCACGCCAAAGAAAAATCAAAAACAAAAATGTTGACCATCCAGGCAGCCAACAACAAGGATTGATAAGCAGTGATTGGTAAGTCAACTTGGAGAAGAGTGACATGGCCTTTTTGTCTTGTTTGGAGCCTAATTTTTTCAACCAGGAAATTAGGATTTTGAGAATATTCAAAATTAAAATCATGGCTATAATGTTATGGCATATTTTACCAAAGGCTGGTTATGGCATGTTTTACCAAAGTTTTTTTTTTTTCTTTTTCTTTTCTTTTTGAAACAGAGTCTTGCTCTGTCGCCCAGGCTGGAGTGCAATGGCATGATCTCAGCTCACTGTGACCTCTGCCTTCCAGTTCAAATGATTCTCCTGCCTCAGCCTCCTGAGTAGCTGGGACTATAGACCTGCACCACCACACCCAGCTAATTTTTGTATTTTTAGTAGAGACAGGGTTTCACCATGTTGGTCAGGCTGGTCTTGAATGCCTGACCTCAAGTGATTTACCCACCTCAGCCTCCCAAAGTGCTGGGATTACAGGCCTGAGCCACCACGCACTGCCGGAAAATTAAGGTTTCTAATGACAGTGTTTCACAAACTAACTGATTATCAGAATTATCTGCGAGTATCATTGAAAAATATATACTTCCTACTTTTTTTTTTGAGACAGAGTTTCACTCTTCTTGCCCAGGCTGGAGTGCAATGGTGTGATCTTGGCTCACTGCAACCTCGGCCTCCCTGGTTCAAGTGATTCTCTTGCCTCAGCCTCCCAAGTAGCTGGGATTACAGGTGCCTGCCACCAGGCCCAGCTAATTTTTGTATTTTTAGTCGATACAGGGTTTCACGATGTTGAACAGGCTGGTTATGAACTCCAGTCATCTGACCTCAGGTGATCTGCCCACCTCGGTCTCCCAAAGCGTTGAGATTACAGGCATGAGCCACTGTGTCTGGTTGGAAAATAAAGGTTTCTAATGACAGTGTTTCACAAACTAACTGATGGTCAGAATTATCTGGGAATATCATTGAAAAAAATATATTTTCGGAGCTCATCCCAGGCTTGCTAAACTAATTTTACCTTGTTCTTTTAAAAATTATTTCTTAGTATTCTTTTTCTTTTCTTTTTCTTTTTTTTTTTTTTTGAGACAGAGTCTTGCTCTATCACTCAGGTTGGAGTGCAGTGGTATGATCTCAAAACTGCACCAGGCCAGGTTTTGTGTTTTGTGTTTTTAACTTTAAAATATGTTTACTGGTTGGGCGTGGTGGCTCAAGCCTGTAATCCCAGCACTCTGGGAGGCCGAGACGGGCGGATCACGAGGTCAGGAGATCGAGACCATCCTGGCTAACACAGTGAAACTTCGTCTCTACCAAAAAATACAAAAAAAAAAAAAAAAAAAAACTAGCCGGGCGAGGTGGCAGGCGCCTGTAGTCCCAGCTACTTGGGAGGCTGAGGCAGGAGAATGGCGTAAACCTGGGAGGTGGAGCTTGCAGTGAGCCGAGATCCGGCCACTGCACTCCAGCCTGGGCGACAGAGCGAGACTCTATCTCAAAAAAAAAAAAAAAAGTTTACTGTGCCAGGTGCAGTCGCACATGCCTGTAATCCCAGCACTTTGGGAGGCCAAGGCAGAAGGATCACTTGATGCCAGGAGGTTGAAAGTAGTCTGGTCAACATAATGAGGCTCCCCACCGCCCCCCCACCCCTCCGCCCATCTTTATTAAAATCATAAGAAACAGGCCAGGTGCAGTGGCTCACACCTGTAATCCCAGCAATTTGGGAGGCTGAGGCAGGTGGATCACTTGAGGTCAGGAGTTCAAGATCAGCCTGGCCAACATGGTGAAACCCCATGTCTACTAAAAATACAAAAAATTAGCTGGGTGTGATGGCATGCACCTATAATCCCAGCTACATGGGAGGCTAAGGCAGGAGAATGGCTTGAACCCAGAGGGCAGAGGTTGCAGTGAGACAAGATCGCACCATTGCAGTCCAACCTGGGCAACAAGGGCGAAACTCCATTTCAAAACACAAACAAACAAACAAAAACACAAAACACAAAACCTCTCTCTCTCTTCCCTCCCCTCCCCTCCCCTCTTCTCTCCCAGGCTGTCTCTTCCCCAGGTGATTCTGATGATGAGCCAGGTTTGGAAAACACCAATTGACCAAGTCACCTACCTGAAACTGTATTCCTACCATCAACATCCCTGGCTTAAATGTCCACCTATGCTTAAATATCTCTGATCACAAGGAACTGACTACCTCCTGAAAAACTTCCATTTTACACTGGGCAGTTCTCGCTTCTGTGGGATTGACACCTCCCTCCATGAGGTTTCCATCTGTCTAGCTCAGTGCTATCCTTACTCTGCCAAGACACATCACATTCCTGTTCCACATGACAGCCCATCAGATATTTGAAGCAGCAAGAATATCCCCCCGAAGAGAATATCCCCATCTTCTTTAACTGTTCTTCGTGAGAGTGTGTTCGGACTCCTCATCCAATAGCTCTAAAAGTAACTGAAACCTGATCCCACTTAATGATCACATCTGACGTGCTGCAAATTGCCCCTGCCTTGTGACATCTTTCTTCACTTCTCCGTTTTACCCTGGTTTTCTCTAAAGTCATAGACAAGGACAGTCTGTCTCATCACACAAGGTAAAATGCACTCAAGTGTCCAATCTGCGTGCAAAAACCCAGGGTTTTAAGGCGATAAAGAAGGATCCCATACCTCTCTTGGACCGCTCTGAAATCAATATGGGTGGATGATCCAGCAGACAACAGACACAAGCAAACCACTTTTTTCCTGTCTGACTTTTCAACTAAAGACAGCCATTCCACTTCCGGTGTCTTGGTCTTATCACTGTAACTTGAGCTGAGACTTTACTTCCATGTCTCCCCCACCCTCCGGAGTCCTCTGGGTTTCCACGAAAGCCCCCTTTCATTTAGCTTACAAGCCTTGCAGGGAGACACAGCAGCGTCCACCCCGATGATGTCCTCCCGCCGGCATCCCGCAACCTTCGCCTTCCTGGTTCACCTGTCACTTACCTGTCCGGCTCTCTCACCTCTGCTGGTCAGCAGGTAATGTTTTCTCTTTCTTCTGGTTTTCCTTTTCAGCTCTCAGTGCCCCCTTCTTCCTCCTGCCTCGCTGCTTGGTGGGAAGTGTAGTTCTGGCCCCAGGTGTCAGGTTTGGCGTCCTGAGAAAGTGAAAGGAAAGTACAATCCCTCCCACCTGCCCTGAGCCCAGGGCTGCCGCAGGGTACAAAGCGCCATGTGAAAGTGGCCAGCACAGGGCAGAGCGCAGAACCGGCTTTCTCACCAGCCTTTGCCGGCCTAGCAGAAAACCCTCACGGGAAGGAAGAGCCAGCGAATTCAACCAGCGCTGGCCCATCCGATGCTGCCCCTGCTCCTTTGTTCTACTTACCTTCTCTTGTGTGCTCTTGCGTCCTTTGCTCTCAATTTGTTCTGGTGTCCCTTGTTGGGAAAAAATGTCAGAATGTATCTCGTGTAGTAACAGTGACTGTTTTGCAAAATGTTTGGGTCAGTTGTACATGTGCATATTGCACTGGGTGATGTAAAAAAAATTTTTTTTTGAGACAAGGTCTCACTCTGTCACCCAGGCTGAAGTGCAGTGGCACCATCATGGCTCACTGCAGCCTCAGCCTCCTGAGCTCAATAATCCTCCTGCCTCAGCCTCCTGAATATCTGGGACTACAGCTGGCCTGGGGGTTGTTAGCTGAGAGAATATCAACTAAAGGAGGATATAGATCTTAAGTAATTTATTTTATTATATATATGCATATTTTTTAGAGACAGGGTCTTGCTCTGTGGCCCAGGCTGGAGTGCAGAGGTGTGATCATGGTTCACTGCAGCCACAACATCCCAGGCTCAAGGAAACCTCCCACTTCAGCCTCCCAAGTAGCTGGGACTACAGTCATACACCACCATGCCCGCCTATTATTTATGTATTTTTTAGAGATGGGATCTCCCTATGTTGCCCATGGTGGTTTGAAACTCCTGGGTTTGACCAGGCATGGTGGCTCATGCCTGTAATCCCAGCACTTTGGGAGGCTGAGGTGGGCAGATCACCCGAGGTCAGGAGTTTGAGACCAGCCTGGCCAACATGGCAAAACCCTGTCTCTACTAAAAATACAAAAATTAGCCGGGTATGGTGGTATGTGCCTGTAATCCCAGCTACTCTGGCAAGAGAATCACTTGAGCTTGAGAGGTGGAGGCTGCAGTGAGCCAAGGTCACGTCACTGCACTGCAGCCTGCGTGACAGAGTGAGACTCTGTCTCAAAAAAAAAAAAAAAAAAGAAAAGAAAAAGAAAAAAAGAAAAGAAACTCCTGGGCTCAGCTCAAGTAAGTGATCCTCCTGCCTTGGCTTCCCAAAGTGCTGGGATTACAAGGCATGAACCACCGTGCCTGGCCAGATTGTAAGTAATTTAAGTCTTTGTTTTGTGGATCTGAATATCTCTTTGTGAGGAGTCAGGGAAAGGAGATGATGCAAAGAGAAGGAAATAAAAATTAAAACTAAAAGAACTTTGAAGGTATATGGGAAGAAAGAGCTGAAAAAAAAAGTCTACCTCACTCTCTCAAAAATTCTACCATAGCGCAAAGGTTACCGTGCAGAAAACCTCCAGTTTATCCGTCCCAGACGCTGGCGGTAGAAGCATAAAGCTGAGGTGACTTTTTCTTACTATTTTTTTCCACAGAGTCTAGAACAGTAACTGTCTCTCATTGTCTATCACAGGGACCAGATTTTCTCCACTACATAGGATGTGATATGTAGGCAGTTAAATGGCATTAAAGACACAATAAGTAAAATTGAAACAGAGACATCCTGTTTGATAAAATGTTGACATTGGTGTCCTGTTTCCAAACTGTGGGCTGAGATCTATAAATGAGTCATGAAATCAATCTTTGTGGGTTGCAACCAGCGTTTTCACAAGCAGGGATTAGGAAACAATTTCAGAAGGTATCTTATGTAGTAACAGTTACTAATGTTTTGCAAAATGTTTGGGTTAGTTGTACACATGCATATTGTACTGGGTGATGTAAAAAAAAATGTTTTTCTTTGAGACAGGGTCTCGCTCTGTCACCCAGGCTGAAGTGCAGTGGCACCATCATGGCTCATTGCAGCCTCAACCTCCTGGGCTCAAGCAATCTTCCAGCCTCAGCCTCCTGTGTATCTGGGACTATAGGTGTGCACCATCATGCCCAGCTATTTTTTTTTTCTTCATTTTTTTCAGACCCAGGGCCTCACTTTGTTACCCAGACTGGTCTCGAACTCCTGGGATCAAGCAATCCTCCCACATCAGCCTCTCAAAGTGCTGGATAACAGGTGTAGGCCACCGTGCCTGGCCTGAAATGTCTTTTTTACTGTAGGCTGGGGTCCACAACGTTTGAGAAGCACTGAAATATAGGGCAATTTATTCACTGTCCAAGAATATTACTTCTATGATGTCTTCAGATAACCTTGAAAATATTTATCTTACCCAAAATTCCAGTTACATATCCATTTTCAGGATACTCTCTTCTGGATGAGATAAACTCAACACTGGCAAGCAGAGCAAGAAAACAAGAGACTCTGCCAAATATTGCTGCAGGGTGAGAACCACCAGCACAATGTGGAAATCCAGTGTAGGTCAAGATTCGCCCCAAATGTGTGATCAGGAAATAAAACCTGTTAGGTGTCAATGTCATGAAGTTAAGTGTCCAAATGTTGTCTTTTTCCAGTAATGGTTACTTTTTTTTCTTTTTTTTTCTGAGATGAGATTTAGCTTTTGTTACCTAGGCTGGAGTGCAATGGTGCGATCTTGGTTCACTGCAACCTCCACCTCCCGGGTTCAAGTGATTCTCCTGCCTCAGCCTCCCAAGTAATTGGGATTACAGGCACCCACCACCACACCCAGCTAATTTTTGTATTTTTAGTAGAGATGGGGTTTCACTATGTTAGCCAGGCTGGTCTCGAACTCCTGACCTCAGGTGATCTGCCCACCTCGGCCTCCCAAACTGCTGAGATTATAGGGGTGAGCCACTGCACCCAGGGGGGTTATTGTTTAAAAAAAAAAAAAAAGTCACCTGACTCAGACCCACTGAGCACTTGGAGAACATCTACAGGTAGAAAACAAATTTTACAAATATTTAAATATCCTGATGGTTTTGGAAGTCAAGGAGAGAGAGGTCCTGCCTCTGTCTACCACCCTACCCTCTCCACCAAGGTCACTATAAATACAAAGAGCATAGCTTGGGCTACAGGAAAGAAGGCATTCATATGTATAAATATGTGTGTATATATACACTTTTTTTTTTTTTTTCTTTTTTAAGAGATTGGGTCTCCCTCTGTCATCCAGGCCAGAGTACAGTGGCACAATCATAGCTCACTGTAGCCTCCAAAGGCAGGGCTGAAGTGATCCTCCTGCCTCAACCTCCCTAGCAGCTGGGACTTCAGGTCCACACCACCACGTGGCTAAGAAGGCATTCTAGCCCTGAGTGGTGGTGACACAGGTCATATACTTGATAGTATACACACACACATATATATGTACACACCCATATATAAATACAACACAAAAAAGTATGTATTTCACTCTGTATATATATATATATTTACCATTTTAACCGTTTTTAAGTGTACAATTCAATGGCATTAAATATATTGTTGTGCAGCCAACATCACCATCCCTCTCCGGGACTTTTTTGTCATCCCAAACAGAAACTCCATAGCCATTAAACAATAATTTATCATTTCCCCTTCCCTCCAGCCATGCACAACCACTATGCTACTTTCCAACTCTATGAATTTGACTATTCTGGCTACTTCATATAAGTGTAATTGTACTGTACTGGTCCTTTTATGTCTCACTTATTTCACTTAGCATAATGTTTTTAAAGATTCATCTATGTTGTAGCGTGTGTCAGAATTTGCTTCCTTTTTTAGGCTGAAAAATAAACGACTCACAATATATTTTTAAAAATAAAAGTAACATATTTGGCTCATTTATTTTTACTCACCCTGACATCATATTTCTCCTTGGATGCCTAGAGACAAAACTACCACTGTATAAGGGCAAATAAAAGTGAAAAATAACAGGCTTAATTCCTCTGCTGAAAATAGAAGAATTCTCAGCCTTCTCTCTTTTCTTTCAAAATTTCTTTCTCTGTCCTTTTCAAATGTATACAAATCTTTATAACGGCAAAACGAGCCTCTTGCCAGTATCACAACTCAGAAATGTGTCCTCAAGGACTTGGGGGTCATCTTTTTGAAATGCAGACGTGGAGTTCCTGCCTATATCTCCCAGTTCCTACGGGAGGGTAGGAGACTACACTTAGTGGGCATGGGCGCCTTGCTCCAACTCGTAAAACTACCTCCTGCTATAAAGATATGCGAAGTGTGGCCGGGCGCGGTGGCTCACGCCTGTAATCCCAGCACTTTGGGAGGCCAAGGCGGGCAGATCAGGAGGTAAGCAGATCAAGACCATCCTGGCTAACATGGTGAAACCCTGTCTCTACTAAAAATACAAAAAAATTAGCCGGGCGAGGTGGCGGGCGCCTGTAGTCCCAGCTACTCGGGAGGCTGAGGCAGGAGAATGGCGTGAACCCGGGAGGCGGAGCTTGCAGTGAGCCGAGATGGCGCCACTGCCCTCCAGCCTGGGCGACAGAGCAAGACTCTGTTTCAAAAACAAAACAAAACAAAAAAGATATGCGAAGTTTAAAAAACGAACAACAACAACAAAAAGTTATGTGAAGTTTGTTTTGCTTCTGGATAAAGCCAACATGAGTGGTCTCCCCAATTACTACTATTAAGTTAGGAGGAACTATGTTTGACAAAAGGTGTTGTCAAGTTCTGTTATTTGAAGACTAGTGATCATTTATCTTATGTAATGGTTGTTGTGGAGATTTTATGGGTTAAGAGAAGTATGTTTTTCTTTAAAATTCGGATAAGCGTCTGTATTTTTTCCCTTTATTTAAGAAACGGCTGTGGTGCTGGTGGTGGTGGTGGGGGGCTCTCACTATCTTGCCCAGGCTGGTCTCAAACTCGTGTCCTCAAATGATGCTCCTACTCCGGCCTCCCAAAGTATTAGGATTACTGGTGTGAGCCACTTGTGCTGGATTTTATTTTATTTTTTTATTTTTATTTTTGGAGGCAGGGTCTCCTTCTGTTGCCCAGGGTGGAGTGCAGTGGAGCGATCACAGCTGCCAGCCTCAAACTTTTGGGCTTAAGCAATCCTTGCACCTCGGTCGCCCCAGTAGCAGGGACCACAGGCACATGCCACTACTCCTGGATAATTTTTAAATTTTTTGTAGAGATGGGGTCTGGCTATGTTGCTCAGGCTGGTCTTGAACTACTGGGTTCAAGTGATCCTCCCTTCTCGACCTCCTAAAGTGTTGGATTACAGGTGTGAGCCCACTGTGCCCGGCCTGCATTTAATTAGACACCTAAAATTTAGGGTGGTCAGTGGCACACTTAGCAGCATGTTACTTTTTATAAAAACAAAGACCGAATACTGCTTTTTTTGGTGGGGGAGGTGAAAGTATGCACCAGTTCTCCCCATATCATTTCTTCCCTCTGGTGTTTGCAGCTAACATTCCTGGCCGGGTCTGCAGCAACCGAGTTCTCTGGGCTCTCAGCCTCCGCCCTCCTCGCCCTTCTCCGCGCCGGCCGGTGAGGCCGCGCCGAGGGACTACAACTCCCAGCGTGCCCCGGGACGGGAGGGTCACGTGGGCGTCCGGAAACCCTGGCCGCGGCGCCAGGGGTGAGCTGGCGGCGGAGGCGGCCGGCAGCGGAGCCAAGTGGAATCCGCGAGCGGAGCTGGGGCTGCAGAGCTGCAACCACTGCGATTCTCGGGTGGGTAAGCCGTGATGCGTGGGGCCGAAGACCTGCTAGGGGCGGGGGCTGGGGCGGGTCCAATCCGAGGGGCTTCCCCAGTCGGGAGGGCGGTGGGGAGATGTAGGTGGCGGCACCCCTTGGGTGGGGCGACTAGGCAGGGTCTGCCGCTCGCCCCCTCCATCTCCTCCCTGGGCCCGGGCCTGGGGTCCCGGCGGTCACGGGGAGGATGCGATGGGGAGGATGGGGGGGAGAAGGACCCCGGGGGGACCCTGCGGCCCGGCCCCGATCCACGCGGCGGCGGCTTTTGTGCTCCTCTCCCGCCTGTCCTCCAGCTGTGGGTTGGGAGATTCTGACTTGATCAGAAAAGAGCTTGTCGTTCGGACCAGGAGAGAGGGAATGCTTTTCAGGTAGGTAGGGAAGGAAGCTCTTTGGGAAGGATGTGTAGAGGTCAAAGAAGAAGCGTGGTCTCAGTGGAGTGACTGGTTTGTTTTCTGGTAGCATGAACTCGATCAAGGAATTTGGTCAAATTATTCGTCATTCCCTCCTTTCTCTTCTTCGCAGGATGTGTCCTGTTTATTCTCAGTTTTGACAGGAGATAATGGGAGTGTGTCCCCGGCGTTTTTAGTGTTTTCTTGAAATGTAAGATGGTAGGCTATCTCGTGGTGACTGTTACTGAAAAGTTTATAGGGAGGAGTGGTTCCTGGGGTGAGCAAAATCATTCCGTTGTTACCTTTTTGTCCACCGCTTTATTTCTACCTTTACACAAATTTATACATACATATATATATATATGTTGTTGAAGGGAATGTCTTCAGTGCTTTGGTGCTTGATTTCTTTTCCGTTTGTTTGATGTTTCTTGGATACTAGGCTCTATACCAAGAACTCCACATAAATTATCTCGTTTAATCAATACATGAGGAAGTTGAGCTTCAGGTCGGGCGCGGTGTCTCATGCCTGCAATCCCAGCACTTTGGGAGGCCGAGGCCTGTGGATCCTTTGAGGTCAGCAGTTCAAGACCAGCCTGGCCAACATGATGAAACCCCCGTCTCTACTAAAACAAAACAAAAGAAAACAAAAAACAAAAAATTAGCCGGTCGTGGTGGCGCTCATCGGTAATCCCAGCTACTCGGGAGGCTGAGGCGGGAGAATCACTTGAACCCGGGAGGCGGAGGTTACAGTGAGCCGAGATCACGCCACTGCACTCCAGCCTGGGCGACAGAGCCAGACTCTTCTTCTTCTTCTTCTTCTTTTTTTTTTTTTTTGAGACGGAGTTTTTGCTTTTGTTGCCCAGGCTGGAGTGCAGGGGCACCATCTCGGCTCACTGCAACCTCCGCCTCCCGGGTTCAAGTGATTCTCCTGCCTCAGCCTCCCGAGTAGCTGGGACTACAGGCGCCCGCCACCACGCCCGGCTTGACTTTTCTATTTTTAGTAGAGACGGGGTTTCACCATGTTGGCCGTGATGGTCTGCCTGTCTCGGCCTCCCAAAGCGCTGGAATTATAGGCGTGAGCCACGGCGCCTGGCCTCAGACTCTGTCTTAAAAAAAAAAAAAAGGAAAAGAAAAAAAGAAATTGAGATTCAGAGAAGCTGCTTAAGTGGAGGGTCTTAGATTCCATACCTGGCTTGTCTCTTGAATGACACCATTCTTCTATTAGTCTTTGATTTCCAGTCTCTGCCTAAGAAGGTGACCCGGAAACAATAACTTTATAAAAGTTAAGTCAACTGTGTCTTGCTGCCTTCTAGCTGTCAGGATCAACTGCCTTGTTCATTGTTTAAGGTTCTGATTTGTCTCTGTTCATCAGTGTTAATGTCATGTCACTACAGTGACCATTAACTAGATTATAAATCCTTTGTGTAGAAGGGGAAAAGATTTTTATCTTGAAAACTAGTTGTCTTTGAAACATGTCCAAAAACAGGGAGGAAGAATGTGGTTTTGGAAACCCTGGAATAAGATGAGAGATATTTACAGATAAATGCCAGGTATTTTATGTCTGTGGTAATGAGACAATTTAAGAAGAGAGAAAAATTATAGGAAGGCTTGAGTTATGAATAAAAAGGATTTATGCGGTACAAGTAAATGGCTTCATATAAGATAATGTGGGATAAAAAAGATACTTGTGGCTTGGTGCAGTGGCTCACGCCCATAATCCTAGGGGTTTGAGAGGCTGAGGCAGGAGGATCTATCTCTTAAGGCCAGGAATTCAAGACCAGACTGGGTAACATAGCAAGACCCTGTCTCTATAAAAACTAAGAAAATTAGCTAGGTGTGATGGTGCCCATCTGTAGTCCCAGCAACTTTGGAGGCTGAGGCAGGAGGATCGCTTAAACCTAGGTAGGAGATTGAGGCTGCAGTGAACTATGATCACGCCACTGCACTCCAGCCTGGGTAACAGAGTGAGACCCGGTCTTTGGGAAAAAAAAAACAAAATTACTTGTATGAGTGTGAGTATTGAGATGCTGAACTGCAACATATGCAATACTGTAAAAATGGTGAATTCAACTAGCCTTTTAATAATTTCCCACATTTTTCTTTACACTTTGAATACACATAATCTTTTTACTCTGCAGACAAAAAAACTGAAGTCTGGGAGGTGAGTAATTGCCCATCTAATGCCCCTCTCCTTTGAGTGTTACCAGTAAGATCTTACCAGTAAGATGTTTATTTTTCCCATCCTTTGTGTATACCTCTGAGTTTAGGTATGCTAGTTCATTTATTTATTTATTTATTTATTTATTTATTTATT
>NC_045441.1:129539782-129543787 GCF_002776525.5 Piliocolobus tephrosceles | reverse complement strand
GCTAGTTCATTTATTTATTTATTTATTTATTTATTTATTTATTTATTAATTATTTGAGACAGAGTCTTGCTCTGTTGCCCAGATTGGAGAGCAGTAGGGGAATCTCGGTTCACTGCAACCTCCACCTCCCGGGTTCAAGCAGTTCTCCTGTCTCAGCCTCCCGAGTAGGTGGGATTACAGGCACCCACCACCACACCTGGCTAATTTTTGTGTTTTTAGTAGAGACAGGGTTTCGCCATATTCGCCAGGGTGGTCTAGAACTCCTGACCTCAAATGATCCACCTGCCTCGGCCTCCCAAAGTGCTGGGATTATAGGTGTGAGCCACCGCACCCAGCCTATTTTTATTTATTCATAGCTCTTTTTTTTTTGTTTTGTTTAATTTCAGACAGAGTCTTGCTCTGTTGCCCAGGCTGGAGTGCAGTGGCACCATCTCAACTCACTGCAACCTCCGCCTCCTGGGTTCAAGCTGTTCTCTGCCTCAGCCTCCCAAGTAGCTGGGATTACAGGCACCTGCCACCACGCCTGGCTAATTTTTATATTTTTAGTAGAGATGGGGTTTCACCATCTTGGCTGGGCTGGTCTTGAACTCCTGACCTCGTGATCCACCTGCCTCGGCCTCCCAAAGTGCTGAGATTACAGGCGTAAGCCACCTGCCTGGCTTTATAGCTGTTTTTTAATTCATGAAGGGTGTGATAGCTCTAACTACTGTATTTTACCCAGCTTGTAGTATTTTTTATTTTAACCAGCTTGGAGTATTTTCTATTTTAACCTTTCCCCTTAAATGATATAGGATCTAGAATTAGGTCTGAGTTGGAATGTGCACTCCATCTCTTAAGAGAGATTGCTTTCTTTTTTAAAAAATTTTTTGCGGGCTGGGCGCAGTGGCTCACACCTGTAATCCTAGCACTTTGGGAGGCTGAGGCAGGCGGATCACGAGGTCAGGAGTTAGAGACCAGTCTTGCCAATATGGTGAAACCCTGTCTGTACTGAAAATGCAAAAATTTGCTGGACGTGGTGGTGCATGCCTGCAATCCCAGCTACTTGGGAGGCTGAGGCAGAAGAATTGCTTGAACCTGGGAGGTGGAGGTTGCAGTGAGCCAAGATCATGCCACTGCATTCCAGCCTGGGGCGACAGAGCGAGACCCTGTCTCAAAAAAAATTTCTTTTTTTGTGATGGAGTCTCGCTCTGTCGCCCCAGGCTGGAGTGCAGTGGTGCAGTCATGGCTCACTGCTGCCTCAGTCTCCCGAGCTCAAGTGATTCTCCCAACTCAGCCTCCCAAATAGATGGGGCCACAGGTGTCCACCACCACGACTAGCTAATTTTTGTATTTTTTGTAGAGATGGGGTCTCTCTATGTTGCCAAGGTTGGTCTTAAACTCCTGAGCTTAAGTGATCCTCCCACCTTGGCCTCCCAAAGTGCTGGGATTATAGGCGTGAGCCACTGGACCAGACCTAGAGATTACTTTCTAATATCTGTTTTCTCATCTGTAAAATACTGAGAGAACTAAATGCAGTAATGCATGGTAGGTACCTAGCATGGTACCTGGTACTTTGTAAGCATTCAGTGTTCTGCCATCAGTCAGCCAATTCATTGATTCAAAAAAAAACTTTTTTATATGGGGGTCTCACCTTGTTGCCCGGTCTGGAGTGCAGTGGTGCAACCTTGGCTCACTTCAGTCTCCACCTACCGGATTCAAGCGATCCTCCTGCCTCTACCTCTTGAGTAGCTGGGACTGCAGGTGTGCACCACCATGCTCTGCTAATTTTTGTGATTTTATAGAGACAGGGTTTCACCATATTGCTCAGGCTGGTCCTGAACTCCTGGGCTCAAGCCATCTGCCTGCCTTGGCCTCCCAAAGTGTTGAGATTGCAAGTGTGAGCCATTGCGCCCGGCCCAAAAAATCTTTATTGATCATTCTCAGTGCTCTGCTGGGCCCTGTGGATGTAGCTGTGGGACTCAGGACAGAGAGAGCCACTGCTTTTATGGAGCTTACAGATGAACAGTAGACATGGAAACAGTTAGACCAGATAATTGGGAGAAGTGCTCTGAAATAAAGAAATGACAAAAGAGATGAGAGAGGTAGTAACCAGGGGAGACCATTTTAGATAGGGTGGTCAGGGAGGTCACTCTAGGGGGCCACATTTCATTGACTAGCCAAGAAAAGGAGCAAGCCGTTTGCCAAGAAGCAGGACAAAAGCACTTCTCTTGTGGAACAGCAAACACAAAGCCTGAAGCAAGAGGAGGCTTGATAGGTTCAGGGACAGGAGAGGGATTTGGTGTGGGGAGACAATAGTGGTGGTGAGGGTGGGAGGTAGGTGGGCAAAGTAGAAAGGAGACAGGCTAGATCCTCACCAGGCGGCCTGGCAAAGGATTGGGAACCACCCAGCTGCCCAGTGGGGCCTGGTTAAATATCTAAAGATTCTTTCACGTCAGGGAGGACGGCACCTGTGTTCAGAAAAGTGCAGCAGCTCTGCAGGTGCTTATATGGATGGACCTCCAAGCTCTGGTAAGTGAAGAAAATGCACAGCAGATAGTGTGTGCTGTGCGCTTGCATGTGTGATCTTGGGGGCTCTCCCTGGTGTGTGTGCAGAGGCACAGATTGTGCCCCTGAAGGAAAGAAAGAAGATATGAAAAAAATTGGTTAGGAGATCAGGGTGGACTGAGAACACAGGAGGGAGTTGTATCCTTTGAGGTTTTTTTTTTTTTTTTGGAACAGAGTCTTGCTCTGTCACCCAGGCTGGAGTATAGTGGCGTGATCTCAGCTCACTGCAACCTCCACCTCCTGGGTTCAAGTGATTCTCCTGCTTCAGCCTCCTGAATAGCTGGGATTACAGGCACATGCCACTGCATCCAGATAATTTTTGTATTTTTAGTAGAGACGTGGTTTCCTCGTGTTGGCCAGGCTGGTCCTAAACTCCTGACCTCAGGTGATCCGCCCACCTCAGCCTCCCAAAGTGCTGGGATTATAGGCATGAGCCACTGCACCAAGCCATATCCTTTGAGTTTTATACCTTAGGTATATAATACCAGTTTAAAAGTAATGAAATAAAACAAAACCCAACCTCTGCAGTTTAGTTATTGGCTCCGACAGGCTCCTCCTCCATCTGTACCAACCCATCTGTCAGCCCAGTCCCTCCCCAGCCCTAAGCATCCTATTTACCTGTAGAGGTTAGACAGGCTTTGAAGGCTGTGGCAAAGAATCTGTGTTTTTATCTGAGTCTTGGGAAGGCAGTAAAGGGTTTTAAGCAGAATCTGTCGAGGTAGGCAGGTGGGAGATGCTGCTGGTGGTTTATCTTAGGGCGATAGAAGTGAGGATGGAGAAGAGAGGATGGTGGTGAAGAGGACTAGAACCAAGAGGCTGGGAAGTGAGCTTATCCATCTGGATGTTGGGATTTGGGATATATTTTGGAGGTGAAAAGGACTGGATTTAGTAATGGATTGGATGTAGAAGTTAAGGGAAAAGAAGTAAAAACTACCTCGTAGTTACCTTGGTTGACTGTAACGAATGGCAGTACCTTTGCTGAGATGGGGAATACCAAGGGATGTTGCAGGTCATTAGTGACTATCTGGGCTGGTGGAGGTTACATGGACACCTTTCAGTCCCACTGGAGTGTAGCTCCAGCCAGGACCTTCAGTTATCTTTCCTGCTTAGATGCTGGTCCACTGAGGGTTCCAAGTTGGGAAACAGAAAGGGAGGGGAAGGCCGGGCACGGTGGCTCAAGCCTGTAATCCCAGCACTTTGGGAGGCCGAGACGGGCGGATTACGAGGTCAGGAGATCGAGACCATCCTGGCTAACACGGTGAAACCCCGTCTCTACTGAAAAATACAAAAAACTAGCCGGGCGAGGTGGCGGGCGCCTGTAGTCCCAGCTACTCGGGAGGCTGAGGCAGGAGAATGGCATAAACCCGGGAGACGGAGCTTGCAGTGAGCTGAGATCCGGCCACTGCACTCCAGCCTGGGCAACAGAGCAAGACTCCGTCTCAAAAAAAAAAAAAAAAAAAA
>NC_045441.1:129521961-129539682 GCF_002776525.5 Piliocolobus tephrosceles | reverse complement strand
GAGGGTTCTCCCTAAGGAGAGTTTCCCGTACAGGCCACCAAAATGTTGCAAGTGATCAGTGACGAGGGTTCTCCCTAAGGAGAGTTTCCCGTACAGGCCACCAAAATGTTGCAAGTGATCAGTGACTATCTGGGCTGGTGGTGTAGGCGGTGAGAAGAATTTGCCAAGACAGTTACAGGTATAGAAAGGCGGATTTATTAGAGAAGGTAGGAGAGTATATTTGCAAGGAAGCAGCAGGCAGGTCAGCAGGAGAGGAGCTGACTGCAAGGAGATGAAGGCTTGCTGGAGATTTTATAGGATGGTGCTGCATGCTGAAGAGGGCTTTGTGCAGTACAGATAACGATAAGGTTGCAGTGAGCTAACTTGCATTTTTCTATCAGCTGAGTGTCTGGTGATTACTGGGTGCAGGAAGATTGTAAGTTACTTGCGCAGAAGGGGTGTGTGTCCTGGACCACGGAGAAAGGCAGATTAGTTTATCTGCTTATTCTTTTTGGTTTCCCCTGATCCCACCAGCCTGACTCCTTTTTCTCTAATTAGAACTCCACATGGGAGGGATAGATTTGGAGGGAGAAGTGAAGAGTTGTGTTTTATTTTATCTTATTTTTTTGAAACGGAGTCTCACTCTGTTGCCCGGACTGGAGTGCAGTGGCCTGATCTCAGCTCACTGCAACCTCTGCATCCCGGGTTCAAGCGATTCTCCTGCCTCAGCCTCCCAAGTAGTTGGGATTACAAGACGCATGCCACCATGACCAGCTAATTTTTGTATTTTTGGTAGAGACGGAGTTTCACTATGTCGGCCAGGCTGGCCTTGAGCTCCTAATCTCAAGTGATCTGCCTGCCTTGGCCTCCCAAAGTGCTGGGATTACAGGTGTGAGCCACTGAGCCTGGCCTAAGAGTTCTGTTTTAGATCTATGGAGGGATATTAAGTGGTCATTTGGATCCTGGAGGGTCTAAGTTAGAGCCATGAATCTGGGAATTGTTGACATAAAGGCATGATACCCTAGGAAGGAGGAGAGAAAGATGTTGGAAGTTTAAAAAGAGAAATGGTAAATCGCTGTCTCAGTTTGAGAAAGCAAAATTACTTGGAAGTGTAGTAGGCTTGCTGGGCAGTGTTGCATGCCCTTTGAGGTTTGTGGTTTTGAATCTAAAAAGTGAAATCAGCCAGCTCGTGTGGTTTTTCTGTGGCAAAACTCAGCTGCTTGGGTGCAGGGAAGGAGGAGGATGGGGACAAGGAAGCGCACTGTAGATTCTAAGTTGGTAAGGCAGGAAATGAGGACAGGACGGGGCTGGATAAGGGAAAAACGAGGCTACTGAATTGAGAGCCTTGTTGAGGTCAAATGATTGTTGAGGTGTGGTGTATTCAGGTAAGTGATCTGCAAGGAAAGGAAGTAGAAGGTTTGAAATCCGGTTACCAGGGTTCAGCCTTGCGTGGGTTTTTATTGGGGGATGGAGGAGAAGGGTGGTGGTGAAGAGAACTGGAACTGAGAGACCCAGGAGGAAACTTATCCACCTGGCCGTGGGGATGGAGGTTGGGTGACCGTGGCTCAGGAGTGCGGGGGAGATCAGTCTCTGACATCTATGGGGAACAGCAGGCTACAGAGCCCCAAGGTGTGAGTTTCAAAGAAGGGTGTTCTTGGCAGGAAGACGCTCCAGAAATGGCCTCGGGAAGCAAAGACAACTTGGACCCCTTGTGTCCTTGAGGCATGTAGGTTGCCGGAGGGAAGATTGCCCCTCTTGAGAGGCCTTAGGGGAAGTCAAGGTATCGGAAGTGTCCGGAGTCTTGTAAGGATATGGTGCCTGCTACCCACGTAACTAGGTTTCCAGAGAGCAAGGATAGCTTGCTAACTGTGTATCTCTGTTTCCAGAGAGCGTGGTCAAAAGGGCTGGCGGTGGGGTGTGTGGGAAGGCTGGGCAGAAGAGATGAATGGGGCAGAGTGGGTGTGTGGTGGCTTCACGTATGTCATCTCTTTTCCTGCTGACCACTCCCCTGCCCACTCTGCAGTAGACTTTCTTCAGAGAGTTCCTCATACGAGACAGTTGGGTTTTTTTGTTTTGTTTTGTTTTTTTGAGGCAGGATCTTCCTCTGTCACCTAGGCAGGAGTTCAGTGGCATCATCATAGCTCACTGCAGCCTGGAAGGCCTGGCCTCAAGTGATCCCCCTGCCTCAGCCTCCCTAGTAGCTAGGACTACAGTACATGCCACCACGTCTGGCAAAATTTTAAATTTTTTATAGAGACAAGGTCTGTTGCCCAGGCTGATATTGAACTCCTGGCCTCAAGTTTTCCTCTTCCCTTGGCCTCTGAAGAACAGCTTTATATTTGGGTTGGAAAGGACTCTAAATACCACTATAGAAAGTGAAATTAGAAATAATGTTTGGGGGAAATTTTATATCCCAAAGCAGTGTTGTAAAAGGCAGCATTGCCTTCCATCTGGACGTGTTGCTGCAGTGCGAAGTCATCTTTTACGAAGCAGTGATTGCACACTATGGTAACCGCCCAGTGGGTTCGCCTTGCCTGCTGCCTAGACAGAGCCCATTTATCAAGACAGCGGAATTGCAATGGCAAAACAGTAGTTCACACAGAGCCGGCTGTGTGGGAGATGGGAGTTTTATTATTACTCAAGTCAGTCTCCTGGAGCATTCGGGGATCAGAGTTTTTAAAGATAATTTGGCGGGTAGGGGCTTGGGAAGTGGGGAGTGCTGATTGGTCAGGTTGGAGATGGAGTCATGGGGGCTGAAGGGAGTTTTTCTTGCTGCCTTCTGTTGCTGGGTGGGATGGCAGAGCTGGTTGAGCCACATTACCGGTCTGGGTGGTGTCAGCTGATGCATCGAGTGCAGGGGCTGCAAAATATCTCAAGCACTGATCTTAAGTTTTACAATAGTGATGTTTTCCCCAGGAGCAATTTGGGGAGGTTCAGACCCTTGGAGCCAGAGGCTACATGACCCCTAAATTGTAATTTCTAATCTTGTAGCTAATTGGTTAGTCCTGCAAAGGCAGACGGGACCCCAGGCAAGAAGGGGGTCTGTTATCAATTTTGTTTCAGAGTCAAACCATGAACTGAATTCCTTCCTAAAGTTAGTTCAGCCTATGCCCAGGAATGAACAAGGACAGCTTAAGGGTTAGAAGCAAGTAGAGCCGGTTAGCTCTGATTTCTTTCACTGTCATAATTTCCTCAGTTACCGTTTTGCAAAGGCAGTTTCACTCTTGTGTTCCATTCTGGAAGTTACCATTTTTGATGGGTAGTCCTCTAGGACTAAGAAAAACTTCACTATGAAAATCACGTGAGTTAGTGATTGTGGACTTGCTTTGGAAAGTAGAAGGTTATGGTTCTGGATTTTTTTTTTTTTAGACGGAGTCTTACTCTTATTGCCCAGGCTAGAGTGCAGTGGCATGATCTTGGCTCGCTGCAGCCTCTGCCTCCCAGGTTCAAGCGATTCTCCTGCCTCAGCCTCCTGAGTAGCTGGGATTACAGGCGCCTGCCACCACGCCCGACTAATTTTTGTATTTTTGGTAGAGATGGGGTTTTGCCACGTTGGCCAGGCTGGTCTCGAACCCCAGACTTCGTGATCCGCCTGCCTCGGCCTCCCAAAGTGCTGGGATTCCAGGTGTGAGCCACCACGCCCAGCCAATGGTTTTCTGGATTTTATTTGATGGCAAGAATCTTACCCATATATATATATATATATATATATTTTTTTTCTGGAGAGAATGGAAGCAGAGGAATCCTTTTTTTTTTGGTTGGCGGGGAGGGGGACAGGGTCTCACTGTGCTGTGCAGGCTGGAATGCGGTGGCACAGTCTCGGCTCACTGCAGCCTCTGCCTCCCAGGCTCAAGTGATTCTCCTATCTCAGCCTCCTAAGTAGCTGGGACCACAGGTACGCACCACCACCCCTGGCTACTTTTTGTACTTTTTGTGAAGACGGGGTTTTGCCATGTTTCCCAGGCTGGTCTCAAACTCCTGGGCTCAAGCAGTCCTCCTACCTCGAACTCCCAAATTATTGGAATTCCAGGCGTGAGCCACCATGCCTCTCCAGAATCTTATTTTTAACAAGGATTTTTTTTTTTTTTTTGGTCTTTTAAAATAATTCTAATGGGGGTTTGGGGAGATGTTGGCCAAAGGATACAAAATTTCAGTTAGGAGGAATAAGTTTAAGAGAACTATTGTACAATATGGTGACTATAGGCTTTGTTTTTTTGAGACAGGCTCTCACTGTGTCACCCAGGCTGGAGTGCAGTGGCGCAATCGCGGCTCACTGAACCTCTAACTCTAAGGTGATCCTACCATCTCAGCCTCTGGAGTGACTGGGACTATAGGCTTGCGCCATCACACCCGACTAATACATGTATATATATTTAGATGGAGTCTCGGTCTGTTGCCCAGGCTGGAGTGCAGTGGTGTGATTTCGGCTCACTGCAGCCTCCGCCTTCTAGGTTCAAGTGATTCTCGTGCCTCAACCTCCTGAGTAGCTGGGATTACAGGTGTGCATCACCATGCCCGGCTAATTTTGTATTTTTAGTAGAGACAAGGGTTTCGCCATGTTGGCCAGGCTGGTCTCAAACTCCTGACCTCAAGTGATCCACTCGCCTCGGCCTCCCAAAGTGCTGGGATTACAGATGTGAGTCACTGCACCCGACCTGGCTAATATTTTTGTATTTTTTGTAGAAATGGGGTTTTGTTGTGTTGCCAAGGCTGGTCTCAGACCTCCGAACTCCAGCAGTCCACCCGCCTTGACCTCCCAAAGTGCTGATATACAGGCCTGTGAGCCACTGTGAGCCACTGTGCCCGACCAGTGACTCTAGTTAATAACAATGTACTGTATTTTGAAAATTGCTAAAAGAGTAGATTTTAAGTTTTCTCACCACAAAAAATAAGTAGGTGAGGTAATGGATATATTAACTAGCTTGACTGAGCCATTCCATAATGCGCACATATTTTAAAACATGTTGTACATGATAAATATATACAATTTTATTTGTCAATTAAAAATACTATGATGTTAAAAATCTTGTTGCTGTCAACTATCAGTTGATAATTGTGTATTCAGTATTCATTAACAGAGTCTGCAATCATACCTGCATACCACCCTGAACATGGCCTGCCTTGTCGGACTTTGGAAGCTAAGTATGGTGGGGCCTGGTTAGTGCTTGGGTGGGAAACTGCCTGTGAATACCGGGTGCTGTAGGCTTTAAGAAATAAAAATTCACCGAATGAGAAAATACTGAATGACAAGCTACAATGAATTCAGAAATGCTGAAATGAAATTTGGTTTTGAAATTTGGTTTTATTAATTATAACAGCATTTACACGTACTTGAAAAATGTTACACTCTTGTTTAGTGTGTATTTAGAGTGGTAAAGAGAGTGTTCTTCAAAAAGTAGGACGTGCTCGATGGATTCAGACTTGACACAAACTCCTGTACACCCCAGGGTCCCTGAGCTCATGAATGATTGGAAATCACTTCTGTGATAGATAGGATACATGTGCAAGGTATTATTATTGCATAGGACCAAATGTTACAGTATTTATCTTAAATGTCACTATGCACACAGCGGGTGAATGTTTAAAACTATTTTCCTGGGCGAGGTGGCTCATGCCTGTAGTCTCAGCACTTTGGAAGGCTGAGGTGGAAGGACTGCTTGAGACCAGGAATTCAAGACCAGCCTGGACAACATGGCAAAACCCTGACTTAACATTAAATGCAAAAAATAAGCTGGATGTGGTGGCGTGTGCGCCTGTATTCCCAAAGGATTGCTTGAGCCTAAGAGGTCAAGGCTGCAGTGAGCTGAGGTTGTGCCACTGCCCTCTGGTCTGGGTGACAAAATGAAACCTTGTCTCAGTCAATCAATCAATCAATCAATCAGGCCGGGCATGGTGGCTCACGCCTGTGATCCCAGCAATTTGGGAGGCCAAGGATGGTGGATCATCTGAGGTTAGGAGTTCGAGACCAACCTGGCAAACATGATGAAACCCCATCTCTATTAAAAACACAAAAATTAGCTAGGCATGATGGTGGGCGCCTATAATTCCAGCTACTTGGGAGGCTAAGGCAGGAGAATCTCTTGAACCTGGGAGACAGAGGTTGCAGTGAGCCGAGATCATGCCACTGCATTCCAGCCTGGGCAACAGAGCCAGACTCTGTCTCAGAAAAAAATAGATAAATAAAATAAAGCCTGTTTTCCCAATGTGCTTATTAAGCCTTTTCTCCCCAATCATTGTAACTTAGGAAAAGATCGTCTATTTAGAAACTAAATCCAAATGACCTCAAATATCTTGGTAGTTATTTAAAGCTATTAATATAAGTGTACAGCCCTAGATTATGCAGCTCTATTGCCAACGTGCTGTAATTTCAATCTGTTGGAGCATTTATTTTTGGAATTATGATTTTACATGATACATTATTGAATTTCATATCCCATGCCCTTTCCTGGAGTACATACTACAGTGTTTTGAGGTGGAAAGGTGTCCAGTTCAAAGAGCTATGATTCATAGAGAATGATTAAAGTTTTGTGTTTTTCCACTTGGATTTAATGTTTAATTTTCAGGATGGAAGTAAATTTAGTCATAACACTAATAGCTCTTGTTTTTGTAACTTCCTGGAATTATAGACAGGAAGTTTATTTACATTTTGTGAGTGGAATTTTATTGTCCTACTCTGCACGTGATTTTATTAACATTTTCCAAGAAGAATGACTTTAAAATGAAATTAGCTAAATTCTACTGATTTGGAATTAATCCTTGGCAGATCAGTGGCTAATATAATTTATCTGAATATGTCACATACATTGTTACTTTTAGCCTTACAGCTCTCAAATGAGATCAGCCATTTTATGGATGACCACTTGTGATTTATAGAGCATGACCTGTCCCAGGGCTCACAGCCAGTAAGGAAAACAACTGTTATGTGTACATAATTGTAACCACCTCAACTTTGGTTCTTTTATCTGCAAGTTGCAAGAATGGCCTTTCTGCTGGGTCTCTTAGCCTTTAAGGTTTGGGTGCATCTATTGAGCTGTGGCTAGTGAAAATAAGTAGTGTAATAGTTCCAGTGAACATAGATCTGAGAGCCAAGCCCTGTGATTCTCTCTTGAGTATTGGGAGCTCTTGCATGTGTTCCCTACCTTGACTACTGTTGTATATTTATCATACAAGCCATTTTATGGATTTTTTCCCCCTGAATATGAGGATAAATTACATTACTTTTTTTGTTGTGGCAGGGGGCAGGCAAGGTCTTACTCTGTGGTACAGGCTGGAGTGCAATGGTGCGATCATAGCTCCCTGCCTCCTTGAACCCCTGGGCTCAAGCGATCCTCCTGCCTTAGACTACTGAGTAGCTGGGACCACAGACACGAGCCACCATGCTTGGCTATTTTTTTTTTTTTTTAATTTAGTTTTTGTAGAGATGGGGTCTCACTATGTTGCCCAGGTTGTTCTCAAACTCTTGGGCTTAAGTGTTCCTCCCGCCTTGGCCTACCAAAGTGTGGGGATTACAGGCATGAGCCAACATGTCCAGCCTAAATTATAGTACTTTTCTAATGCTGTGGGCATTTCCGTTATACAAATTATATTGATGTTTATTGTAGACTTTTTAAGAAAAAAGTATACAGAAGAAAATTAAAATTATCCGTTATTTCACTCCCTAGAGATAACTGGTATATTCTCTATTTGTATTATGTAGATACAGTTGAGTTGATTAGATTTATAACCAGCTCCCACTTTTTTTCACTTGACATTTTCTCATGTCATTAAAAAGTCTTCATGGCAAATGATTATAAGTGCTTCAGCCATTCAGACGTACCATAATTTATTTAATTATTCCCCTATTATTGTATTTTTAAATTGGTTCTGCAGACTCATAACTGGAGACATTAAGTTTAGCTGCTTACTTTATGCTTAATTGTTCTTGGATATCAGAGAATGGGTGCAGCTTTTAGAGAGTACAGTCAAATGAAAAGGCACTGGGGCTAGGCACAGTGGCTTATGCCTATAATCCCAGCACTTTTGGAGGCCAAGGTGAGCAGATCGCTTTGAGCTCAGGAGTTCGAGACCAGCCTGGGCAACGTGATGAAACCATGTTTCTACAAAAAAATACAAACATTAGCCAGGCATGGTGGCTCATGCTTGTAGTCCCAGCTACTTGGAAGGCTGAGGCTGGAGAATGGCTTGAGCCTGGGAAGCGGAAGTTGCAGTGAGTCGAGATAGTGCCACTGTACTCTAGCCTGGGCGACAGAGTGAGACCCTGTCTCAAAAAGGAAAAAAAAAAGAAAAAGCTGCTGGAAGTAGTGGAAGGAGATGGCAAGGAGTGGCTCCACCTCTTTCTCTGTTTCGTTGACTGACACAGTTTTTTTCATTTTGAGGGGATACTGGGGGGCAGACGTGTTAGGCAGCTTGCCTAGTGTCTTGCACTGGGACCTCACCTCAAGGCAATAGAAGATCGTGTAGAACATTGTTTTGAATCATTTTGTTTTGTTTTGCTTAGAGTCAGGGGTCTCACTTTGTTGCCCGGGGTTGACTGCAGTGGCGTGATCATAGCTCACTGTAACCTTGAACTCCTGGACTCAAGGGATCCTCTTGTCTCAGCCTGTCCAATAGCTGGGGGACTACAGGTGTGAGCCATTGTGCCCAGCTCCTTCTTTCTTTTAATATTAAAAATCTCCTCCAACACTTTGTGAAAAATAATTTTTATAGGCCTAAACACATCTTGTATTTTTTAAGGAATAGATCCCTGGAAATACTTTTTTTTTTTAAGTGAAAGCAAGTTTATTCAAAAGTAAAGGAATAAAAGGGCAGCATTCCCTAGAGAGAGCAGCCCAGAAATTGAATTTTTGTGTCAAACACTCTTGATGAACATGGCTAGATTGTCCTCCTATAATATTATACTAATTTTTACTTCTTTCAGTAGCGCATGGGAGTTCAGGAACCATTATACCCTGAGCTGCATTAAGCACAATCTTTTTTTTTGTTTTTTGTTTTTTTTTTTTTTGAGACGGAGTCTCGCTCTGCTGCCCAGGCTGGAGTGCAGTGGCCGGATCTCAGCTCACTGCAAGCTCCGCCCCCGGGTTTACGCCATTCTCTTGCCTCAGCCTCCTGAGTAGCTGGGACTACAGGCGCCCGCCACATCGCCCTGCTAGTTTTTTGTATTTTTTAGTAGAGACGGGTTTCACCGTGTTAGCCAGGATGGTCTCGATCTCCTGACCTTGTGATCCGCCCATCTCGGCCTCCCAAAGTGCTGGGATTACAGGCTTGAGCCACCGCGCCCGGCCAGCACAATCTTTTTTAACTATCCAAATGTTTTCTTGCCTTAATTATATTTCTAATATTACTAGTGGGATTGAATTTTTATTTCTTAAGTTCAATAGCCCTTTCATTTCTTCTGAGTTGTCTGTTTATTTCCTTTGCTCATTTTTTCTATAAGAATGAATGATTTTCTTTTTTCTTTTTTTTTTTTTTTGAGGCGGAGTCTCGCTCTGCCCGGGCTGGAGTGCAGTGGCCGGACCTCAGCTCACTGCAAGCTCCGCCTCCCGGGTCCACGTCATTCTCCTGCCTCAGCCTCCCGAGTAGCTGGGACTACAGGCGCCCGCCACCTTGCCCGGCTAGTTTTTTGTATTTTTTAGTAGAGACGGGGTTTCACTGTGTTAGCCAGGATGGTCTCGATCTCCTGACCTCGTGATCCACCCGTCTCGGCCTCCCAAAGTGCTGGGATTACAGGCTTGAGCCACCGCGCCCGGCCCAAGAATGAATGATTTTCTTATCAGTTTATATGAACTCTTTCTATTAAGATATAATCTCTTGTCCAGGAATTTTTTTTTTTTTTAAAGGACTACCTAATAGCTTTAACATAATTATTAATCCAGTTTTCTGGTGTCAACTAGGCCATGAGATTTTTCCCCACAAGGCCTGATTATATGGTGACTATAAATCGAAATAATTCAGTTTTTGGATAATCTGCCGAGGTTTAATAATGTCCATAATATGTTTTGTCTTTCCAGAAAGAAGAAATGATGTAAATCACTCACTATCCAAACTTTAAGGTCAAAGGTGAGAAGGAAGGTCAGGAAGAACATGGCCTGGCCAAATGTTTTTCAAAGAGGGTCTCTGCTGTCCCGATTCAGCCATCATCACGTTGTAGTGTTCCTGCTCACCTTCTTCAGGTAAGCACGTTGCTAAAGCTGCTCTCCTGCTTTTTTTCTTTTTTTCTTTTGAGGGAGCTATTGCATGGCAAGTGTCAAATGCACTGATGGGCATACACTTAATAATGTTGGTTATTCCTTCTGTTGTAGTCTTGATAGCTCTAATATAGTAGTTCTTGAGGGCTATTTTGCCCTCTAGAGGACATTTGGCAGTGTCTAAGATAGTTTTGGTTGTCATGAGCGGGGAGGAATGCTACTTGGAGTTAGTGGTGGAGACCAGGGATGTTACTAAACGTCCTCCCATGCACAGGACAGCTCTCCACAACAAACAACATTTCGGCTCAAAATGTCAATAATGTGGAGGTGGAGAAGCCCTGGTCTGGTTTTTTATTTTTTATTTTGTACTTTTTTTTTTTTTTGAGATGGAATATTACTTTGTTGCACAGGCTGGAGTGCAGTGGCATGACCTCGACTCACTGCAGCCTCCGCCTCCTGGGTTCAAGTGATTCTCCTGCCTCAGCCTCCCGAGTAGCTGGGATTACAGGCACGTGCCACCATGCCTGGCTACTAAATAGAAACAGTTTCACTGTTAGCCAGGATGGTCTCGATCTCCTGACTTCGTGATCTGCCCGCCTCAGCCTCCCAAAGTGCTGGGATTACGGGCATGAGCCACCACGCCCGGCCAACATATCTCACTTCTTTTCATCACCCTGTTTGGAGAGAGAAGTCCTCTGTTTATTAAAACCAGGAGCTGGAGAACAAAGGTGATCGTAAGCGGTTCTCTTAGAAACATAGCATACATCAGGCCATTGGGTGTTAGAGGCGTGCTATAAGTGACCTTGTTACCCAACTTTTTTTGATATTTCTGCTGAGTAGATTTTATTATTAATCTTTATGAAAGACACCAGAAATAATGATTATTTATTTATTTGAGATGGGATCTCACCCTGTCACCCAGGCTGGAGTGTAGTAGTGTGATCACGGTTCACTGCAGCCTCTGACTCCCAGGATCAGATGATCTAGCTGCCTCAGCCTCTTGAGTAGTTGGGACCAGAAGCACGAACCACCACGCCTGGCTCCTTCTTACGTTTTTATTATTATTTGTAGAGATGAGGTCTTCTTATGTTCGCCAGGCTGGTCTTGAACTCCTGGGCTCAAGCAGTCCTCCCGCCTCAGCCTCCCGAAGTGCTGGGATTATAGGCGTGCGCTACCATGCTTGGCTTATCCTTTTTTTTTTTTTTTTTTTTTTAAAGAGAAGAATTCTTGGCCAGGCATGGCGACTCATACCTGTAATCCCAGCACTTTGGGAGGCCGAGGCGGGTGGATCACCTGAGGTCAGGAGTTCGAGACTAACCTGGCCAATATGGTGAAACCCCATCTCTCCTAAAAATACAGAAATCAGCTGGGCGTGGTGGCCCGCACCTGTAATTCCAGTTACTTGGGAGGCTGAGGCAGGAGAATTGGCTTGAATTTGGGAGGCGGAGTTTGCAGTGAGCTGAGATCACACCACTGCACTCCAGCCTGGGCAACAGAGCGAGACTCCGTCTCAGGAAAAAAAAAAAAGAGAATTCTAAAATTGTTCAGTGTCATGCCTGTAATCCCAGCAATTTGGGAGGCCAAGTGGTGGGAGGATCACTTGAGCTCCGGAGTTTGAGACCATCCTGGGCAACACAGCAAGACTCTGTCTCTATAAAAAATACAGAAATTTTGGTAGCCTGAGTAGCTAAGATTACAGGTGCACTGAGCATGGTAGGGTGCGCCTGTAATCCCAGCTACTCAGGCTGGGGTGGGAGGTTCGCTTGAGCGCGGGAGGTCAAGCCCAGTGAGCTATGATCATAACTGCACTGTAGCTTGAGTGACAGAGGGAGATCCTGTCTCAAAAACTAAAAATAAATAAAATTGAGAGAGCCTCTCTGAATCTATTTTGGTTCAAGTGGCTGCCCCCCAAATAAAATAAAACACGATTGAATAAAAGAAATGGGCTTATACCTGTGATTTTATTGAATGCTGTTTCTCCTTGCTATTCATTCATCTGCATTCTCTCTATTTTGTAGTTATTCATTGCTCCATGCTTCACGAAAAACATTTAGCAATGTCAAAGTCAGTATCTCTGAGCAGTGGACCCCAAGTGCTTTTAACACGTCAGTTGAGCTGCCTGTGGAGGTAAGCAGAACAAAGTACTGGGATGGATTGAAGGAGACCGCGCCCGCCCCTAGATTCTTCTTAAGTTCTTTTTTGTATCTTTGGTTTGCCCAGGACTCTGAAATGGCTCACTGTTTCCTATCACATAAGAGCCAAACTATTCTACTAATTTCAAAGCCTGCTCCGACTCAGTCCCATTTTACCTCTCCAGCTGGCTTATTTCTAACTGTTTAGAAATCACACCTTCTGATGAGGCTATTTTTCACTGGCTTTCATTAGTGCTGTACTCGTTTCTGTCTTTGAGATTTTGCATGTTATCTTTTATGTGCTCTTTTGCCCTTTTCCACCTGTCTGAAGTTTGCCTTTCTCTTTGTGTCAAGATAAAATGCCACTTTTTTTTTTTTTGAAACAGGGTATCTTTCTGTTGCCCAGGCTGGAGTGCAGTGGCACGATCTCTCAGGAAACATCTCTGCAATCTCCACCTTCTGGGCTCAAGCAATCCTCCCACCTCAGCCCCCTGAGTAGCTGGGACTACAGGCACTCACCACCATGCCCGGCTAATCTTTTTTTTTTTTTTTTTGAGATGGGGTTTCACCATTTCCCCAGGCTGGTCTTGAACTCCTGAGCTCAAGCGATCCACCTGCCTTGGCCTCCCAAAATGCTGGGATTATAATGTGAGCCATCACACCTGGGGAAAATGCCATGTTTTCAATCAAGTTTTTCCCCAACTTCTAATGTTTCCCTTCACTAAACTCTTGTACACTGTGTATTGCATATTGTAATGTCTTGGTATTTCAATATTTTCTGATTGTTTCTTTTTGTTTTTTTGGAGACAGAGTCTCGCTCTGTCGCCCTGGCTGGAGTGCCGTGGCGCGGCCATCTCGGCTCACTGCAAGCTCCGCCTCCCGGGTTCACGCCATTCTCCTGCCTCAGCTTCCCGTGTAGCTGGGACTGCAGGCGCCCGCCACCTCGCCTGGCTAATTTTTTTTTGTATTTTTAGTAGAGATGGGGTTTCACCCTGTTAGTCAGGATGGTCACTATCTCCTGACCTCATGATCTGCCCTCCTCGGCCTCCCAAAGTCTGGGATTATAGGTGTGAGCCACCACACCCAGCCTGTTTGTTTTTTTACTTTAAATTTTTTTGTAGAGACAGCCTCTTGCCCTGTTGCCCAGGCTGGTCTTGAACTCCTGGACTCAAGCCATCTTCCGTCCTTGGCTTCCCAAAGTTTTAGGGTTACAGGTATGAGCCATTGCGCCCAGCATGTTTCATTTGTTTGTATCTTGCTTATGTGCCTTGAAGTTAGGCGCAATCTTGGCTCACTGCAACCTCCACCTCTGGGGTTCAAGCGATTCTCTTGCCTCAGCCTCCCAAGTAGCTGGGATTACAGGCATGCACCACGACACCCAGCTAATTTTTGTATTTTCCGTAGAGAAGGGGTTTCGCCATGTTGGCCAGGCTAGTCTAATTCCTGACCTCAAGTGATCTGCCTGCCTCGGCCTCCCATAGTGTTGGTATTACAGGCCTGAGCCTCTGCCGCTGGCTAGAGTCATAAATCTTTTTTTTTTTTTTTGAGATGGAGTCTTACCCTTTCGCCAGGCTGGAGTGCAGTGGTGTGATCTCGGCTCACTGCAACATCTACCTCCCAGGTTCAAGTGATTCTCCTGCATCAGCCTCCCGAGTAGCTGGGGACTACAGGCGCCCGCCACCATGCCCGGCTACTTTTTGTATTTTTTAGTAGAGACAGGGTTTCACCATGTTGGCCAGGATGGTCTTGATCTCTTGACCTCATGATCCTCCTGCCTCGGCCTCCCAAAGTGCTGGGATTACAGGTGTGAGCCACTGCCCCTGGTCCAGATCATAAATCTTAAAGATGGAAGTGGTCTTAGAGAGATCATGCACCCTACCCTCCCAGATTGGAATCTTTCTTTGTCATTCTTGGAAGATAACCATCCAGCTTCTGCTTCAGTAGTTCTAGGCAGAAGAAACTTGCTGTTGTGTGAGGTGGATGCTTACATTTTTATTCAGCTTTTGAAGAAAATTCCTCCCTGTTTCCGTAAGTTTCTGTTTAGGCAAAACATTCTTGGCTCCTTCAGCTGCAGTTTAGTGACACTGAGCACTAATTGTGGGATTTCAGGTACAGCCTGAACAATATAGAGAAAAACAGGATTTCATTTAGGCGCTAGATTTCCAGTTGGATTGCCTAAGGCTGCCTTTATTTTTAAGTAACTGGGTTGGAGGTTCCCAAGACCACCCCCAGTTTGGTGATTAACTAGGAGGACTCAACATAGAGTACATGTGGCTGTAATTTATTCCAGTGAGAGGATATGAGGTAAACTCAGCAAAGGGAAGAGGCCGGTGTGGTGTGAAGTCTGGAAGAGGCCAGGCCAAGAGGCCTCTTTCATTAATTTTTAATTAAAAAAAGTTTTGGCCGGGTGCGGTGGCTCAAGCTTGTAATCCCAGCACTTTGGGAGGCCGAGACGGGCGGATCACGAGGTCAGGAGATCGAGACCATCCTGGCTGACCCGGTGAAACCCCCGTCTCTACTAAAAAAAAAAAATACAAAAAACTAGCCGGGCGAGGTGGCCGGCGCCTGTAGTCCCAGCTACTCAAGAGGCTGAGGCAGGAGAATGGCGTAAACCCGGGAGGTGGAGCTTGCAGTCAGCCGAGATCTGGCCACTGCACTACAGCCTGGGAGACAGAGTGAGACTCCGTCTCAAAAAAAAAAAAAAAAAGTTTTAAAATTATTTTTTAAGAGATGGGGCTCTTGCTATGTTGCCCAGGCCATACTTGAACTCCTGGACTCAAACAATCCTCCTGCCTCAGCCTCCTGAGTAGCTGGGACTACAGGTGTGTGCCACCATGGCCAGCTAAAAAAATATTTTGCTTATATATTTTTAAAAGTTAAAAAGTTAAACAGAAAAACATTTCTTAAGTGCTCTAAACAGCATCCTAAAAAGTACCTTTTATAGCTTTCATTTTTATGCTTAGCTCTGGGTGTTTTACAAAAAGAGTTCAGCAGACACAGTCTCTGTTACCTTTAGAACTTATAATGGATCCACTGACATGGACAAACATTGGAAATGGTAAGTAAACATAATAAACATAAAATCTATGTCTGTAGATAATAATCACTAGATCTTATATTTGAGAACAACTCAGCTAAAATCTATAATAAAAATATGTACAGTTCTTACATGAGAATAGTGCTAGAGAATCTAAAATTATCCCCAGGAGAAGGAAGAAGAATTTAAAGTGTCTTGGGCCAGGCGTGATGGCTCAGGCCTGTAATCCCACCACTTTGGGAGGCCTAGGCAGGAGGATTGCTTGAGCCCAGGAGTTTGAGACTAGTCTGGGCAACATAGAGAGACCACTGTCTCTACAAAAATGAAAAAAAACACACAAAAAAAACAAACAGAAAAACACTTTGGGAGGCCAAGGCGGGCAGATCACTTGAGGTTAGGAGTTTGAGAGCAGCCTGGCCAACATGGTGACACTCCATGTCTACTGAAAATACAAAAATTAGCTGGGTATGGTGGGCATGTCTGTAGTGCCAGCTTCTTGGGAGGCTGAGGCAGGAGAATGGCTTGAACCCGGGAGGTGGAGTTTGCAGTGAGCTGAGATCATGCCATTGCACTCCAGCCTGGGTGACAGAGTGAGACTGTCTCAAAAAAAAAAAAAAAATTTAGCTGGGTGTGGTGGCACATATCTGTACTCCCAGCTACTTAGGAGGCTGAGGTGGGAGGATGATTTGGTCTCTGGAGGTCAAGGCTGCAATGAGCCATGTTTGTGCCACTGCACTCCAGCTTGGGTGACAGAGCAAGACCCTGTCTCAAAAAGTGTCTGGAGATTCCATCTCAACCTTATGCACAGCTACTTGGTAGATTCCCACGTAAACATGTTCCACTCTCCCTTGTGCAAAGAACCGCATGCATAAGTTGGCCTGTCGTCCATCCTCTGCTCACCACTTTGAGGAAGCCCTTCCTTGTTAGTGAGCCTCCCCTGTCCTCCTGCATAGCCCTTATTCTGTTATAAACATTCTCACCTGGGAAACCCGCACAGGGACCTTTAGTGTGTGCACAGGAAGTACCTCACATCGAGCAAGTGTAGTAGCTTATATAGTCCCCCCAGCACAATAGAAGAAAACCCTGCAGTACATTCAGGCTGATAAGTTCACATCAAACGTATGATCAGACCAGGTTGAATCACATTTAGCATGTTGACTTAGTTGTATTGGTGACTTTCATTAAACATTGGATGGTTCACTATGAGTAACTGGAACATGACTAACCAAGTAGTATAGTCATCCTGATCTGAGCTATGTTATTGATGTTAACTTTCTTCTCTAGGTTTTTTTCTGTTACCCTGTTTCCTGCATCTGTTTGTTAGTCCTACTTTCTTATTTTAGTTTTTGGTTCGGTTTTGTTTTCCATTAAAGTCAACAGTTAAAAAATATATTTCAACTGAATTCTGGCAGTGAAGCAGAAAAAAAGCTGTTTAAAATCTGTTAAGTCTTGCAAAAGCCACACCTGCAGGGAGTTTTCGGTAACTTCTTAGAGGAGTAAAGAAAACCTACAACTTTGAGCAGCTGCTTAATAAGGTCCTTGTCTCTAGCTCACACTGGTGCGGGTACCCAGCAGGGCTTAATCATGGGTCCTGATGAGTCTGGTGGGCACACAAGGATGGAAGACTGTGGTTGCAGGGAAAATGTGGGAATGTCACTCTAATTGAAGACATTTAGGACCCCAAATTGGCATTGCTGAAAATACTGTTTGATTTCAGCTGTGTGAGCCTGCACTGCTTTCTCATCTTGGATAGAAAACGTCTTCAAAGTATGTGTGAAGTGGCATTAAAGTAACCAGATTGGTGCCAGAAGCCACCCAGAAATTAGTTCCACTGCTTTGGAATCACACTTTATTATTTGTTTATGATTTGCGGATTTTATTTTTTGTTAAAGATATATTTCTTTGATTCTTTTGTAGTTCATAAGCTGGATTATTGAGTATTCACACACGTGTGAGATGTGCCACCCTTGGACCTTGTTACAACGTGGGCACATTACTCATTTGACATGGATTAAAAATAAAGATGTTTTTTAAAATTGCTGATTGCGATTTTTCTCTTTAATTTTTTTTTTTTTTTTTTTTTGAGACGGAGTCTCGCTCTGTCGCCCGGGCTGGAGTGCAGTGGCCGGATCTCAGCTCACTGCAAGCTCCACCTCCCGGGTTTACGCCATTCTCCTGCCTCAGCCTCCCGAGTAGCTGGGACTACAGGCGCCGGCCACCACGCCCAGCTAGTTTTTGTATTTTTTTTTTTTTGAGGCAGAGTCTCGCTCTGTCGCCCGGGCTGGAGTGCAGTGGCCGGATCTCAGCTCACTGCAAGCTCCACCTCCCGGATTTACGCCATTCTCCTGCCTCAGCCTCCCGAGTAGCTGGGACTACAGGCACCCGCCAC
>NC_045441.1:129480745-129521561 GCF_002776525.5 Piliocolobus tephrosceles | reverse complement strand
TTTTTTTTTTTTTTTTTTTTTTTTTGAGACGGAGTCTTGCTCTGTAGCTCAGGCTGGAGTGCAATGGCGCTCTCTCAGCTCACTGCAATTTCTGCCTCCCAGGTTCAAGCGATTCTCCTAAGTCTACGGAGTAGCTGGGATTACAGGTGCGCACCACCACGCCCGGCTGATTTTTTGTATTTTAGTAGAGATGAGGTTTCACCGTGTTGCCCAGGCTGGTCTCAAACTCAAACTCCTGAGCTCAGGCAGTCCACCTGTCCCCACCTTCCAAAGTGCTAGGATTACAAGCATAAGCCACTGCGCCCCGCCTTATTTTTTTTTCTTTTTTTTTTTTTTGAGGTGCAGTCTTGATCTGTCACCCAGGCTGGAGTGCAGTGGCACAATCTTGGCTTACTGCAACCTTTGCCTCCTGGGTTGAAGCGATTCTTCTGCCTCAACCTCCTGAGTAGCTGGGACTACAGGCGCGTGCCACCACACCTGGCTAATTTTTGTATTTTTAATAAAGATGGGGTTTCACCATATTGGCCAGGCTGGTCTCAAACTCCTGGCCTCGTGATCCGCCCGTCTCGGCCTCCCAAAGTGCTGGGATTACAGGCGTGAGCCACTGCTCCGGCCTTGTTTGTTTTTTAAGATGGGGTCTTGCTCTGTTGCTCAGGCTGGAGTACAGTGGCATGATCATAGCTCACTGCAAGCCTTGAAGTCCTGGGCTCAAGCGATCTTCCCATCTCAGCCTCCTGTACTCTGGCACTACAGGTGTGCACCACCATGCCCAGCTAATTTATTTTTGTAGAGATGTGGGGGGGGGGTCTCACTCTGTTGCCTATGCTGGTCTTCAACTCCTGGTCTCAAAAGATCCTCCTGCCTGGGCCTCCCAGAGTGTTGGATTATAAGCATGAGCTACTGCACCCAGCCTTTTTAAATATTCTAAAATCTAATTTTTTTTTTTTTTGAGATTGTGTCTTGCTTTGTCACCCAGGCTGGAGTACAGTGTCAATCTCAGCTCACTGCAACCTCTGCCTCCTGGGTTCAAGCGATTCTTCCACCTCAGTCTCACGAGTAGCTGGGCCTACAGGCACATGCCACCACGCCCAGCTAGTTTTTGTATTTTTTCGTAGAGATGGGGCTTTGCCATGTTGGCCAGGCTGGTCTCAAACTTCTGACCTCAAGCGACCGACCTGTCTCGGCCTCCCAGAGTGCTTGGGATGGTAGGCATGAGTCACTGTACCTGGCCTAAAATCAAAATTTCTTTCTGTAACAACCCATCTCAGAAATGCCAGGATATTATAATTAGTAAGTACCTCAGAAATGATTTAGTCCAAGCATTTTCTAGCTTTTTGGTCATAGGACCTCAAAATGTTTTTGGTTATATGGGTTTATATCTATAGATACTAGTTTAGAAATTAAAGCTGAGAATTTAAAAAATACATTGGAGTTTTTGGGATTGCATTTTAATGAATTAAATAAGTCAATAAATAGTAACATAAATAACATCTTCTGCAAAATGACTTTTTCAAAACAAAATAATGAGTGGCATTGTTTTACAGTTTTGCACATCACTTCATGTCTGTTAATAGGAGGTAGTGGGTTTCGTGTGTCCTTTGAATTCAGTGTGTTGCAGAGTTTATTCAAAGATCTGTAGCTGGGCGTGGTGGAGTGTGTCTGTAGTCCTACACACTCAGGAAGCTAATGCTGGATCGCTTGAGCCTAGGATTTCAAGAGCAACCTGGGCAACATAATGAGACCCCATCTCAAAAAAAAAAATTCTTTGAAATATAGGAAGAAAATTTGGCCTTTTCACAGGTTTGAAGTTAGAAAAGAGGGAAGTGTTTTTGTAGCCTTTTCAGCTAGTTGTGGATGTTCATTTGTCTTTGGTACTACAGCAAAATTTGGATAAGTGATAATTTCTTAAAAATTAGTTCCGGTGATGGAATCTGAAACTGTATCAATGCACTTTGGAATACTCTTACATTAAGATCCATTGGTCTGTGTTGTTCTTTGGATCTTTAAAGTGACAGGCTCATTTCATTCATGTCTGAGGCAATCCCTGCCAAATACTCAAATCTGAGTAACTAGTTTCTCAGTCTTTCAAGTCAAAATATGTTCCAGCTGCTTTGGTAGCAGAAGTGATTCTTGCAGACTTTCTACTTACTGACACAGAATACGAAAAATTATTGGCCGGATGCAGTGGCTCACTCCTGTAATCCCAGCACTTTGGGAGGCTGAGGGGAGCAGATCACGAGGTCAGGAGTTTGAGATCAGCCTGACCAACATGGTGAAACTCTGTCTCTACTAAAATTACAAAAATTAGCTGGGCATGGTGGCACGTGCCTGTAATTTCAACTACTCAGGAGCCTGAGGCAGGAGAATCGTCTGAACCCAGGAGGCAGAGGTTGCAGTGAGCCGAGATCGCACCACTGCACTCAAGCCCGGGCGACAGGGGGAGGCTGGGTCTAAAAAAAAAAAAAAAAAAGAAAAAGAAAAATTATTTTACTCAAGGACCTACAGTTTATAAAATTAAAAATTTTTACTGCTTCGTGAAGGACAGTCTTATGTGACACTGGCTTTTTTTTTTTTTTTGAGATATAGAGTCTCACTCTGTCACCCGGGCTGAAGTACAGTGGCACAATCTCAGTTCAGTGCAACCTCCCCCTCTCAGGTTCAAGCAATTCTACTGCCTCAGCTTCCCGAGTAGCTGGGATTGCAGGCACCCGCCACCACACCCAGCTAATTTTTATAATTTTAGCAGAGATGGGGTTTCACCATGTTGGTCAGGCTGGTCTTGAACTTTTGACTTCAAGTGATCCACCCGCCTGGGCCTCCCAAAGTGCCGGGATTACAGGTGTGAGCCGCCCAGCCCAGCCGACGTTGGCTTTTTAAAATCCTTTTTTGGTTTTTTATTGTGAGGATGTTGCAGTGAGCAATATGGTGATTACTAGTGCTGTTTGACATTACTGCCTTGGTTTATGCTAAGGTGCGGCGGTTTCTCTCCAGTGCAATAGGGAACAAAGTCGAAAGGACATCACATTTTAATGTGGTGCAAATAATTTTGACCTTGCAGACCCCCTTGGAGGAAGGCTCTGGAGGCCTCTCTGTCTACCCGAGTTCCGTGGACCACAGTTGGAGGGCTATGATCTGGTCCATCTCCCACCCTGTTGAAGAACCCCTTCTGTATCTTTGAGAAATTACCTTCCCGTTTTCCTCAGGGATGTCTGTTGTGGAGGAAATTCACTACACCGTGAAGCAACCCATTACATTTTTGAAAGTTCTGTAAACTAACTCAGATCTTTTTTCTACCACTGGCCCTTCATAAAGTTGAGGATAACTTTTCACAGATCCCCTGTGTCTCTCTTTTTCAGCATAAACTTATATTTCCATTTCCTTCAGTGGTTCCTCTCATGGCCTGGTTTTGTATATCCTGCTCCTCTTTCTTTAAAATGAAAATGAATGGACATTATTTAATTCATTACAAAAGATACTGACAAAATAACCATGGGTGATTTTCACTGTTAGACCCTGTATAAATATGTGTAAGACTTGGTTCTTATCCTAAAGGAATTTAAAAAAGCTGTATTCTTTTCAACACAGCTGAAGAATATAAACATCCTGCAGAATCATACATGGCATTTTGCAGTTAGAAAGAACCTAGCTCTCGGCTGGGTGTGGTGGTTCATGCCTGTAATCTCAGCACTTTGGGAGGTGGAGGCGGACAAATCACTTGAGGTCGGGATTTCAAGACCAGCATGGCCAACATGGCAAAACCCCATCTCTACTAAAAATACAAAAAAATATCTGGGCATGGTGGCACGTGCCTGTAATCCTAGCTGAGGGAGGCTGAGGCAGGAGAATCCTTTGCACCCAGGAGGTGGAGGTTGCAGTGAGCCAAGATCGCGCCACTGCCCTCCAGCCTGGGCAACGGAGTGAGACTCCATCTCAAAAAAATAAATAAATTAAGAAAAATAGAACTTAACTCGTTTTGTGGTTCTACAGACTGGCCACTGAGGTACTCTGAGAGCTGCTCAGCTGTTTCATCGTGAATGGGTTGTAGGTGGGATGCGATCTCCCTTCCCTAAGCTCCTGGGGTTGCTAGGTGGGGCTTGGGATAGCCTCCTCCTCATTTTAGACTGGTGGATATTCCCAGGCAAATCAGCTCTGACCTTGAACATCTTCTTCAGTTTACCCCAGTGTGTTGTACAAAGATCGTCTTCTATGTGTGCCTATGAAGAAGCTGAGAAGTATTGGGATAAATGGCCTCTGTGGGGCAACAAATTCTTCTGGTTTTTTTTTGTTTGTTTTTTTTTTTTTTGAGACAGAGTCTCGCTCTATCACCCGGGCTGGAGTGCAATGGCACGATCTCGGCTCACTGCAAGTTCCGCCTCCCGGGTTCACACCATTCTCCTGTAGTGCAACAAATTCTTTTTTTTTTTTTTTGAGACAGAGTCTTGCTCTGTCACCCAGGCTGGAGTGCAGTGGCCAGATCTCAGCTCACTGCAAGCTCCGCCTCCCGGGTTTACGCCGTTCCCCTGCCTCAGCCTCCCGAGTAGCTGGGACTACAGGCGCCCGCCACCTTGCCCGGCTAGGTTTTTGTATTTTTAGTAGAGACGGGGTTTCACCGTGTTAGCCAGGATGGTCTCGATCTTCTGACCTTGTGATCCGCCCGTCTTGGCCTCCCAAAGTGCTGGGATTACAGGCTTGAGCCACCGCGCCCGGCCAACAAATTCTTAAGCATAGAGTTGGGATTATAAGTGTTCTGAGTACCAGACTAGAAAGATAATAAAGTTTGCAAGACATTGTGATTTGATTGAAGTAGGTTAATGAAGGACACTTTTTTTCATTTTAAAAATCAAGATGTGATTTTTAATTACCTTTTTAGTATACAGTTCTACAGTTTTTGATAAACACATACAGTGTTGTAACTATTCCAAGATATAGAACATCACCCCCTAGATTCTCTTTACTCCTTGTTAGTCAGCCCTTCTTGCTTCCCTCAGCCCTAGGCAACCACTGATCAGTAGGAAATTATTTTTGAAGAGTATTGTAAAATGTTTCCTTAGATGGAGTTAGACTTAATTTCTCCCATCCAAGTAGTAACCAGGCCTGACCCCCCTTAACTTGCTGTATCAGATGAGATCGCATGCTTTCAGGGTGGTATGGCCCTAGATGGTAGGCATAATTTCTAATTGATTGGATATTGAATTCTGCCAGACAAAAATATTATAATCAGAATGTATTTCTTCTAAATGTCTGCTTTTAAACTTACTGCCCCACTTTCTTACTTAATTGACTTAGTCACTAGTGTTTGGGCATTCTAATGATACACGTTTGAGGTGATAGGTTAATTGCCCTGATTTGATCATTACATGTTGAATATATGTTGAAATATCACACTGTACTCCCTTAATATGTACAATTATTATGTGTCAATTAAAAATAATAATAGCAGAAAGAAAAAAATACTAGTTATTTCTTTTCTTTTCTTTTCTTTTTTGAGACGGAATTTTGCTCTTGTTGTCCAGGCTGGAGTGCAATGGTGCGATCTCTGCTCACCGCAACCTCCGCCTCCCGGGTTTAAGCAATTCTTGTGCCTCGGCCTCCCAAGTAGCTGGGATTACAGGCATGTGCTGCCACGCCCAACTAATTTTGTATTTTTAGTAGAGATGGGCTTTCTGCATGTTGGTCAGGCTGGTCTCGAATTCCTGACCTCAGGTGATCTGCCTGCCTCGGCCTCCCAAAGTGTTGGGATTACAGGTGTGAGCCACCGCACCCGGCTATACCAGTTATTTCTAAATGCATTTGAAGTAAAAGTTGGTCTTGAGCATTACCAGTGTTTTGGAAGTGTTTGTGAAGGGGCTTTGGGAAACAGAAAGCCCTAGCAGATTCCACAGGGACTGACCCGTTCCTGCTGTCTTACTATAGATCTGGAGCAGCAACCATTTGTTCCCCAGTACAGAGAAAGCGACTCTTTTCCTCGGAACACTGGATACCATTTTCCTCTTCTCCTATGCTGTGGTAAGTTTTAGAACTCTAGGGTTTAAAGGTAAAGAAAAATGTAAAGGAAACAACGCTGAGCCTTACGAAATGTGTAAGGGATTTTGAATTTGCTGACCGAGGCAGAGTTCAGTATTTCTGAAGTTTATAGTTTTTATTCTTCCCATTCATTTATTAATTCATTCAACAGATATTTATTGCTCATGTAGCACATGTCAATGGGAATTTATCCTGAACAACACAAAAATGCCCTGCCTTTATGGAGCCTGTGTTCTTCGGCGGGGAGCTTGGGGACACAGTCACCAAATGCTATAAATAAATTGTAGAGTACATTTGAAGGTGATAAGTGCAATGGAGGAAAATAAAGCAGAGAAGGGGGACTAAAGGGGCCCGGGTGAGGTTGTAATTTTAAGTAGCATAGCTGGGAGACCTCAGGAGGCAGCAGGCATTTGAGTGAAGACCCAAGCAGGTGACTGAGGTTGGTGTGCTTGGATCAGAGCTGTAAGAAGTGAGGCCAGAGATGTGGTGGGGCTCAGATCTGTAGGGTTTTGGTGCCTTTGTGGGGGCTTTGGCTTTAACCTTGAGTGCGATGGGAGCTGCTGGAAGGTGCAGAGCAGTGGCAGGACCTGACTTAGGTTTGGACAGGTGCACTTGCTCTGGGAGCCAAGTTCTTTGGAGGTGAAGGATGATGGTGGCTTGGGTCGAGCATAGCATTAACACAGGTTGCGGGAAAGTAGATTTTAGTAGCGTGTTGGAGGTAAAGCCAATATTTTTTCCCTCTTGAATGTGGAATGTAAGAGAAATGTGTGAAGAACACCTCCAGGGGGGAAGTGTCATGGCGGAGGGGAGACTGGGGAGATAGAAAGATTTGAGGACTCGCTTTTGGATGCATTACATTTGACCACTACTGCCCAGATGATGAAGGGCAGGCGCTTGGTCATTGAGTCGGAGTTCAAGGTGTAGGTTCAGGTTGAAGATACACATCCTTGGCCTTTATTATTTTTATTATTTTTTATTTTTGAGACAGAGTTTTGCTCTTCTCACACAGGCTGGAGTGCAATGGCACGATCTCGGCTCACTGCAACCTCCGCCTCCCGGGTTCAAGCAATTCTCCTGCCTCAGCCTTCCGAGTAGCTGGGATTACAGGCATGCACCACCATGCCCGGCTAATTTTGTATTTTTTAAGTAGAGATGTTGGTCAGGCTTATCTCTAACTTCTGACCTCAGGCGATCTGCCTGCCTTGGCCTCCCAAAGTGCTGGGATTACAGGCATGAGCCACCGCGCCTTCCCTTTTAGATGATTTATAGATCAAAACTGTGAAGCTGCATGAATTGATCAAAGGAACAGGCGAGGGCAGGGAAGAGGTGTGAAGCCTGAGCCCTAGGGCATCCAGTCCTCAGAGGTGGGTGAGAAATGGGCCAGCTGGCGGGGGTGGAGTGGTAAGGAAGGTGGGGCTGGGTGTGGTGGCTCACGCCTGTAATCCTAGCACTTTGGGAGGCCGAGGCGGGTGGGTAACTTGGAGTCAGGAGTTTGAGACCATCCTGGCCAACATGAAGAAACCCCGTTTCCAATAAAAATACAAAAATTAGCCAGATGTGGGTGCCTGTAGTCCCAGCTACTTGGGAGGCTGAGGCAGGAGAATTACTTGAACCCAGGAGGAGGAGGTTGCAGTGAGCCGAGATTGTGCCACTGCACTCCAGCCTGGATGGCAAAATGAGATTCCGTCTCAAAAAAAGAAAAAAAAGGAAGGCGGGATCCTGGAGAGGTAGCATCCTGGGAGACATTCCACGGTGGTGAGGAGTATAAGGATAAGGATAGGCAGTTGGCATCTCTGGCCTGCTGTAGGAACGTCTGTGGTGGCTCCCACGTTAGAGTTCTGGAGCCTACGTTGGCAGCAGCTGGAACGTGGACTGTGAGAGTAGCCTTTCTTTTCTCCCCAGCATATAAGATGCTGTCTTTAAGTGTGCCTTATTAAAAACGCCTTTTAATTCTCAATGTTCAGGCAATGTGAAATACCGGGTAAAAGTCCTGAAGTAGTTTCCAAATGTTTATTTAGTTAATTATTGTTATGTATTTATTTATTTATGTTATTTTATTTATTATTTCTTTTTTGAGATGCAGTCTTGCTCTGTCGCCCAGGCTGGAATGCAGTGGCGCGATCTCAGCTCACTGTAGCCTCTGCCTCCCGGGTTCCAGCCCCAATTCTCCTGCCTCAGCCTTCTGGGTAACTGGGATTACAGGTGCACGCCACCATGCCCAGCTAATTTTTGTATTTTCAGTAGAGACGGGGTTTCACCATGTTGGCCAGGCTGGTCTCAAACTCCTGTCCTCAGTTGATCCACCCACCTCTGCCTTCCAAAGTGCTGGGATTACAGGTGTGAGCTACCACACCTGGCCTATGTGTGTGTGTGTATGTGTGTGTGTATATATATATATATATTTTTTTTTTTTTGAGACGAATCTCGCTCTGTTGCCCAGGCTGGAGTGCAGTGGCACAATCTTGGCTCACTGCAGCCTCCGCCCCCTGGGTTCAAGCAATTCTTCTGCCTCAGCCTCTCGAGTAGCTGGGACTGCAGACATGTACCACCATGCCCTCCTAATTTTTTTTGTATTTTTAGTAGAGACAGGTTTTTACCATGTTGATCAGGCTGGTCTCGAACTCCTGACCTCAAATTATCCGCCCGCCTCAACCTCCCAAAGTTCTGGGTGGGATTACAGGCATGAGCCACCGCGCCCAGCCTATTTGTTTAATTATTAACAGTATCTTTTCTTCAAAGAGGAAACAGAGAAACAGTTGGAATGGTTCTTTGGTCATTCATTTAGTCTGTATAAAATCCCCAGATAGGGGCACTGGGCTTTGGCTAGAGCTGGTGACAGGGTGCTTGCTTCTCTTTGAGCCACTCATTTCTTTCAGGGACCATTTTAAGAGGCAGTGTAGTCTACTGGAAAGGCCAGCTCTACCATGATTAACTAGCTATGTTAAACTTGGTTGCAAAGTAGAACTTAACCTTTTTTGGTATTTAGTTTCCTCATCTATAGAGTCATCTAGAGGAATAAATAGATTTAGGACATAAAAGATCAGTGCCATGAAAAATCAACGGTCATGGTTTTTTATCTTGAGCTGTACTTCCTTCTGTAACTTAGGGTCACTTTGCTTTCTGCAGCAAAACAGAATGTATTGATTCTGGCGGGGCACAGTGGCTCACGCCTGTAATGCCACCCAGCATTTTGGGAGGCTGAGGTGGGTGGATCACCTGAGGTCAGGAGTTCGAGACCAGTCTGGCCAACATGGTGAAACCCCATCTCTACTAAAAATACAAAAATTAGCCAGGCATGGTGGTGCACACTTGTAGTCCCAGCTACTCGGGAGGCTGAGGCAGGAGAATCGCTTGAACCTAGGAGGCAGAGGCTGCAGTGAGCCAAGATCGCACCATTGCATTTCAGCCTGGACGACAGAGTGAGACTATCTCAAAAAAAAAGCATGTATTGTTATGTCATCTGAAGCAGAATTGAGATTTTCTTCATCCCTTTTGTTCTTTGTAGCATAAGTCCATGTGAGGGGCAGCTAGACAACAGTGAATCTACTTTAAGGCTGACGTTCTCTTAGGATGAGGAACCTTGATGATAATGAGGGAGAAACATTCATATTTAAATTTATCTTCTCATTTTTTCTTTTTTGAGATGGAGTCTCACTCTATTGCCCAGGCTGGAGTGCAGTGGTGCGATCTTGGCTCACTGCAAGCTCCGGCTCCTGGGTTCAAGTGATTCTCCTGCCTCAGCCTCCTGAGTAGCTGGGATTACAGGCACATGTCACCGTGCATGGCTAATTTTTGTATTTTAAATAGAGACAGGGTTTCACCATGTCGGTCAGGCTGGTCTTGAACTCTTCACCTCAGGTGATCCACCCACCTCGGCCTCCCAAAGTGCTGGGTTTACAGGTGTGAGCTACTGCACTTGGTCATGTTTTTTTTTTAAGAGATGGGTTCTTGCTATGTTGGCCAGTTTGGTCCTGAACTATTGGCCTCAAGCAATTCTCCCCTCTCCCAAAGTGCTAGGATTACAGGCGTGAGACGCCACGCCCAGCCAAGTTTTTCTAATGATGTAGAGATACTCAATTTATCAGAAACACCTGGTCCTAACTGAATTTAGGTTTTAAGTCAAGACATTTTAAATATTTATGGAGGAAACCTAAAGTCTGCTGCCCTTAAGGTCTTCAGTCTCACTTCCTGCCATGATCTCAGCATTTTAATTCCTGCCACTCAGTGGGAGGAGAGTAGAAGGCAGAACCTGTCTCCAACTAATTATTGTCTCTGCCTTCCTACTCTCCCTGCCTTGGGATGTCGTGAAACCCAAGGGTCAGATTCAACAGGCAGCTAGTGTGCCCTGGAACCTTCTATTCCACGTTTTACAAGTTTGGAAGTGAAACTGCAGGGTGTGTGGTAACACATGTTAACCCAGAGTGCAGATGGCTAAGAGGAATCCCTTTGGGGGAGCTTATCACTGATGGGTAGGAATTCATCTAGTCTAGAAAATGGAATATACTTGTGTGCTTGTTTCATTAGAGTCATTCTTATTTATTTTTTTGCAGTTAGGGAATCAAGTAAAACCAAAGTTTGCCCTGAATTTTGGTGTGTTTGTGGTAGAGTATGCAGAAGCCCATTGCCATTTCCTTTTTTTTTTTTTAAATATTTTTTTCCTTCTATTTTCATAACTTTTTTGTTTTCACTTTATTACTGACCCTGTTATCCAGCCCACTGCCATTTCATGAAACGTTTGTGAAACTCCTGTAGACAGCTAGCCTAGGCATGTGAATAAGAGTTAATTTTAAATAATGTCTGCGTGCGTCTCATTTGCTTTGCAGCGCATGTTACTTTTTCATACCGTGTTATTATTGAGAGCTGTAAAAGAAAATGCTTTATTTTCAGGGCCTTTTCATCAGTGGCATCGTTGGGGATCGGTTGAATTTGCGGTGGGTTCTGTCTTTCGGCATGTGCTCTTCTGCGTTCGTGGTAAGTTGAAAAGGTCTTATTATTTTGGTCAGGTATTTTAGAATCCAAGTAATCCCCCTACTTCTCTTTAGAATAGAATAGTAAGATTAATCCTCGGTGTTCGAATCCCTCATTTGCCTTTTCACTTAGATGAGTCTTTTTTTTTTTTTTCTGAGACAGAGTCTTGCTCTGTTACTCCAGGCTGGAGTGCAGTGGTGCGATCTCAACTCACTGCAACCACTGCCTCCTGGGTTCAAGTGATTCTCCTGAGTTGCTGGGACTATAGGTGCAAGTCACCACGCCCGGGTGATTTTTGTATTTTTAGTAGAGACGGGGTTTCACTATGTTGGCTAAGCTCATCTCTGACCTCAAGTGATCCTCCTGCCTCGGCCTCCCAAGGTGCTGGGATTACAGGCGTGAGCCACCGTGCCTGGCCAGATGAGTCTTTTTAAAGTAAGATTCTAATCAGGTCCCTTTGTTGTCCCTCAGGCACCAGCAGAGTTAATCAGTAGTCTGAATAAATGGCCTGGCATTCACTAGACCCTGGCCCCAGCCTGCCTCCCCATCATATTTGTCACTCTGCTTCATCCCTTTGCTCCAGCCAAGCTGGACTGCTTTCCAGGCCACTAACATCCTGCTCCTTTCTTTTTTTTTATTTTCATTTTTGAGATGAAGTTTCGCTCTTGCTGCCCAGGCTGGAATGGAATGGTGCGATCTTGCCTCACCACAGCCTCTACCTCCCGGGTTCAAGCAATTCTCATGCCTCAGCCTCCCGAGTAGCTGGGATGACAAGCATGCGCCACCACGCCTGACTGATTTATTTATTTTTAGCAGAGACAGGGTTTCTCTATGTTGATCAGGCTGGTCTCGAACTCCCGACCTCAGGTGATCCGCCCACCTAGGCCTCCCAAAGTGCTTGAATTACAGGTGTGAGCCACCGTGCCCGGCCCCATCCTGCTCCTTTCTATCTCGGTGCTTTTGTTCCTGCTGTTCTGCTTGCCTTGGATGGTCCCCTGTTCAGCTCTCCGTAGTCCAACTCACAGTCTCCTTCAAGCATTGGCCAAATGACACCTCTTTGAGAATGCCAGTCTCTCTTCTGAGCTCCCGTGCCTGTTTCTTTGCAGGCACTTGAAACAGTCTGCTGCTTAGCTTGGTTATTTCTGTTTCAGTCTTGCTTTCCCTTAGGGTGGGCGTGAAGTGGTTGAAATCACAGATTCCCTACACCAGGACGGCCTGGGTTTCTGTCTGTCTGCTGTGGTTTCCTAGCTTATGATTTCTATGAGCTTCAGAAGGAGATATGCATATTACCTCTCCCCAGGTGGCAGTGAGGACTGTGAGTTTCTGTATGTGAGGCGTTTGAAACAAGTGCTGTGTAGGGGAGGATCCATATCTGACTAATCTTTTCTTTTTTATTTTGTTTTTTTGAAATGGAGTCTTGCTGTGTTACCCAGGCTGGAGTGCAGTGGCGTGATCTTGGCTCACTGCAACCTCCACTTCCCGGATTCAAGCCATTCTTCTGACTCAGCCTCCTGAGTAGCTGGGACTACAGGTGTGCATCACCATGCCTGGCTAATTTTTGTATTTTTAGTAGAGTCAGGGTTTCACCGTGTTGGCCAGGCTGGTCTCAAACTCCTGACCTCAGGTGATCTGCCTGTCCCAGCCTCCCAAAGTGCTGGGATTACAGGCGTGAGCCACTGTGCCCGGCCTCTATATCTGACTAATCGTCATTGTTTGCTAGCTTCTAGTCAGGAATTTTTGTTGATTAAATGAAACCATGGAGTTTAGTTAGACCCTAATTTATTATGATTATTATTTTTTTTAGAGATAAGGTCTTAGTTTGCTGCCCAGGCTGGAGTGCAGCGGTGTGATCCCGGAGCCTTGAACTCCCAAGCTCGAGCAGTCCTCCCACTTTAGCCTCCCGAGTAGCTGGGACTGTAGGTGTGTACTGTCATGCTCAGCACTTTTTAAATTTTTTAGTCATGGGCTCTCACTATATTGCCCAGGTTGATCCTTGAACTCCTGGCCTTAAGTGATCCTCCCTCCTTTGCCTCCCCAAACACTGGAATTAGAGGCACAAGTCCCTACGTTTGGCCTACTGTTGTTTTTCAGTGTTTGTCATTTGAGTGTAAGTAAAACCTTTTTTTCCCCTTGAAATTTTAGAGATGGAAGCACTTTATTTTTTATGAGTTGCTCACCCACACATATAAACATATTATTTTAAAACCCGTGTACAGACTTTTTTGCTTTTTATATATTTTTTAAAAACTGCAGTTTGTACATAAACTTGCCCTTTTTAAGCATATTGTTCAGACTTTCAACAAATGAGTAGTTTTGTGACTGCCCCTCCTTTCTCCAGCCCCTGGCAACCCCTGATCATTTTTCTGTGTACTGTTTTGCTTATTCCAGAATGTCTTATAACTGGAACCAGACAGTATCATACATGCTAGTTTTGAATCATGCAGAGTATTCTCAGAATAGAGTTTGACTGTAGATAAAATGTCCACTTGAGCAAAATGCCTGGAAAAAAGCAGCCCGTTGATGAAAGCTGCTAAATGATTCAGCAGATCACAAGTTCGATAGGTTTCGCTTTCGTTGATTAACTCAGGAGCTGCAGCCATAACAGTGGCTGGCACTCACCCCGTGCCTCTGCCTAGAGCGGCGCCTGGCACTGTTCCGGGGAAGGTGGCCTCCCTGGGCTCATTCCATCCTCACAGCAACCCTCTGGAGGTTGCTGCTCCCTCCACATGCACAGTCTGAGGGTGAGGAGATGGAAATAGATGTCAAACGAGGAATTCACTTTTTAGTCTTGGAAGATGTCAGTTGGAGTGCTGATAGCTTAATGACTTTATGTCTTTGACATCACCTCCGCTCTGGTGGGCAGTGATTGGGCGGCTGCCTCCTCATTGTGGCTGAGCAGGACCTCTGTGATGCCAGCCACATGACGTACAGGCACTGGCTATGTGAGTGTATCCTTCACGTGGTCTCTACTCTGAAGCAAGTGGGTGGAGTGGCATCCCCTGAAAGTTTCAGTGTGGCTGTTACATATTCCTTTTGTTTCCTCCTCTTCAAGGTGTTTGTCTTTGGCACGCTCACAGAATGGCTGCGTTTCTACAACAAATGGCTGTACTGCTGCCTGTGGATTGTGAACGGCCTGCTGCAGTCCACTGGTTGGCCCTGTGTGGTTGCTATTATGGGCAACTGGTTTGGGAAAGCCGGGTATGCCACTTCTTTCCTCTCTGATTTCTCTGTTTAAGTGGTTTCCATGATGAATTTTTCAGATTTGTCAAAGTCAGTTGCTTTGATGCCTTAGGTATCAGCCACATCTTTCATTAGCAAGTCAGAGGAGTTCAGGGAGAGAGAGTTTCACGTCGGTGTGCGTTGGAAATGGTGTGGGCCTTAGAAGTGATCCGGCCCAGGAGACACATTCCTACTACTCTTTGGGCTGTGGGCAGATTCCGAGTGTGGGCCAAGTCAGGAGGTCTCAATTTTTTATTTTACTCATCGTTTCTTTAGAGAACATAAAAATCTCATTTGGGTTTTGCCTTCCCTGCCCATTTTTGAGTGATCTTATTTAACCTTTATTAAAGATAAGGAAATTGAGGTCAAAGGTTATTCATGTGACCTGCCCAAGGTCACGTAACAAGGGCTCTAATTAGATTCAGATGAAGAACACCAGACTTTGGGGCCTGATCAAATGGGGTACTTTTTTCCCCTAAACCTTCAAGTAGCTTTTTTTTCTTTTTTTTTTTTTTTTTTTGAGACAGCCTTGTTCTGTCACTAGGCTGGAGTGCAGTGGGGCAATCTCCGCTCACTGCAACCTCCGCCTCCCGGGTTCAAGTGATTCTTCTGCCTCAGTCTCCTGAGTAGCTGGGACTACAGGCGTGTAACACCACGTTCAGCAAATTTTTTTTTTTTTTTGAGATGGAGTTTTGCTCTTGTTGCCCAGTGCAATGGTGCGATCTCAGCTCACCACAACCTCCACCTCCCAGGTCAAGCAATTCTCCGGCCGTAGCCTCCTGAGTAGCTGGGATTACAGGCATGCACCCCCACGCCTGGCTAGTTTTACATTTTTAGTAGAGACAGGGTTTCTCCATGTTGCTCAGGCTGGTCTCAAACTCCTGATCTCAGGTGATTTCGCCCTCCTCAACCTCCCAAAGTGCTGGGATTATAGGTGTGAGTCACTACACCCAGCTATAATTTTATATATCAATGGAATCATACAGTATGTACTCTTTTTTTTTCCTGTAAAGAAAGGGTCTGTGTTGCCCAGGCTGGTCTCAAGCTCCTGGCCTCAGCTATTCTGCCTTGCCTCCCAAAGTGCTGGGAATACAGGCACGAGCCACCACGCCCAGCCTTTGTGTCTTCTTTTATTCAGCATAATTAGAAATTTATTCATGTTTATTCATTCACCTGTGGATGAACATTTGGGTTGTTTTCAGTTTTGGGCTATTACAAATAAAGCTCCTGGGAACATTTGTGTACAAATCCTTGTGTGGACATATGCTTTCATTTCTCTTGGGTAAATACCTAGGAGGAGAATGGCTGGATCATATGTTAGGTGTGTATTTCCCTTTTTTTTTTGTTTTTTTTCCCAAGATGGAGTTTTGCTCTTACTGCCCAGGCTGGAGTGCAGTGGTGTGATCTTTGCTCACTGCAGCCTCCGCCTCGTGGGTTCAAGTGATTCTCCTGCCTCAGCCTCCGGAGTAGCTGGGATTACAGGGGCCTGCCGCCACGCCCAGCTAATTTTTTATATTTTTAGTAGAGACGGGGTTTCTCCATGTTGGTTAGACTGGTCTCGAACTCCTGACCTCAGGTGATTCACCCGCCTCGGCCTCCCAAAGCGCCGGGATTACAGGCGTGAGCCACTGCGCCCGGGTGCGTTTACCATTTTAAGACACTGGCAGTCTCTTCCAAAATAGTTGTACCATTTTACATTCCCATCAGCACAGTGTAAGGGTTCTTATTACTCTGTGCCCTTCCCAGCACTTGGCATGCTTGGTGTTTTTTGATTTTAGCCATTCTAATAGGTGTGTAATGATATCTCATTGTGACTTTAATTTGCATTTTTCTCATGTCTAATGACTTGAGCATCTATTTAAAAATATTTTTGCTTTGTTTTGTTTTTGAAACAGGGTCTCGCCCTGTCACCCAGGCTGGAGTACAGTGGTGTTATCTCGGCTCACTGCAACCTCCGCCTCCTGGTTTCAAGTGATTCTCTTGCCTCTGCCTCCCAAGGAGCTGGGATTGTAGGTGGGCAGCCACCATGCACAGCTAATTTTTGTATTTTTAATAGAGATGGGGTTTCACCTTGTTGGTCAGGCTAGTCTCAAACTCCTGACCTCAAGTGACCTGCCCACCTCAGGCCTCCCAAAGGCTGGGATTACAGGCGTGAGCCATCTTGCCTGGCCAATTGAGTGTTTTTTCATGTGCTTATTTGCATATTTTTTTGTGTGAAGTATCTATTAAAATCTTTTGCCCACTTTTCAAAGACTTTGTATTTTGAGATGATTGTGGATTCATACTTTTTACCATTCTGTTGCATTGTCTGTTGTCATATTTTACTGAGTTTTGAGAGTGCCTTGCATTCTGGATACAGCTTTTTTTTGGAGGGTGGGGGGAGGCGGAGTCTTGCTCTATTGCCAAGGCTGGAGTGCAGTGGCGTGATCTCGGCTTACTGCAACCTCCGCCTTGCAGGTTCAAGCTGTTCTCTTGCCTCAGCCTTCCGAGTAGCTGGGATTACAGGCGCATGCCACCACGCCCAGCTGATTTTGTATTTTTAGTAGAGATGGGCTTTCTCCATGTTGGTCAGGCTGGTCTCGAGCTCCTGACCTCAGGTGATCTGCCCACCTTGGCCTCCCAAAGTACTGGTATTACAGGTGTGAGCCACTGTGCCCGGCCTATTTTAGTGTATTTTTAAAAACTTTTAAAATAGCGTGTTTAGTCTTGGTAGTATGCACCCTGGTTGTTTTGGCTGTTTTGTATTTTGAACTGCCCAGAGTATCTCTTCTGACCATGGTCCTTTGTCTCCACTGTTTTCCATCTTAGACGAGGAGTTGTTTTTGGTCTCTGGAGTGCCTGTGCTTCTGTGGGCAACATTTTGGGAGCGTGCCTAGCTTCTTCTGTTCTTCAGTATGGTTATGAGGTAGGTGTTGTTTTCTAGCTCTCGTGCTCTCTCTCTCTGTGTGTGTGTGTCTGTGTGCGCACATGTGTGTTGCTTTTTATATATTAAATAATACTGTGGCCATTTAAAACGATGTAGAATGGTGTCTGGATAGGGCAAGGCTTGTATTAAAAGTAGTCAAACTTCTGGCCGGGCAGGGTGGCTCACCCCTGTAACCCCAGCACTTTGGGAGGCTAAGGTGGGCGGATCACCTGAGGTCAGGAGTTTGAGACTAGCTTGGCCAACATGGTGAAACCCCGTCTCTACTCAAAAAATACAAAAATTAGCTGGGTGTGGTGGTGCATACCTATAGTCCCAGCTACTCCGGATGCTGAGGCAGGAGAATCACTTGAACCCGGGAGGCGGAGGTTGCAGTGAGCCAAGGTCACACCACTTCACTCCAGCCTGGGTGACAGAGTGAGACTCCATTAAAAAATAAATTAATTTTAAAAAAAAAGTAGACAACCTTTTGATATATTCATTAAAAGTAGACAAATTTCTGATATATTCAAACACATAAAAATTATCCAGACACAGTTCTACATAGTTTTAAATGGCCACAGTATTATTTAATATAAAAAATTATTCATAACAAAAACACTGTGGAGAGCCTAAAGACACATAACCAGTTGAGAAGTATTTGCAACTGATGTTACAGATAAAGGACTAATCTAGGTCAGGCATGGTGGCTCACACCTGTAATCCCAGCACTTTAGGAGGCTGAAGTAGAAGGATCACTTGAGCCCAGGAGTTCAAGACCAGCCTGGGCAATATAATAAGATCTCCTGTCTACAAAAAAACTAAAAAATTAGCTGAATGTGGGGGTGTGTGCCTGTAGTTCCTGCTATTCAGGAGGCTGAGGTGGGAGGATTGATTGCTTGAGCCTGGGAACTGAAGGGTACAGTGAGCCAAGACACACCACTGCACTCCAATCTGGGTGATGGAGCAAGACCCTGTCTCAAATAAAAAACACCAAAAAACAAAGGCTAATCCCCCTCATATGTAAAGAGCATCCATGAATTTTAAGAAAAAGATCAACAACAGAAAGATACAGAATTTGAATGTATAGTTCATGGAAAGGATGTAGAAATGGCTTGTAACCATATGTAAAATATTCTACTCACTGCTTATTCATTTAATAAATATTTAACTCCCCGTATGTGCTCTTAGAACTGTAGAATATAGGACTGACCAAAAGAGACAAAAATCTCTGTTCTTACAGAACTTAGCAGGGAAATGCAAATTAAAGCTATGTTATTTAAAAAAAAGTGGGTGGGGGGGGAAGAAAAACTATACTCTATACTTATTAGACTGGTAAAAATCCAAAAGTTCGAAAAAGACATGTTGTACTTGTAAGAACCTGAAGACACAGGCATTGCAACGGAAAGACTAACAGAGTCACTAACTCCTGGAGGGATCAATAAGGCAGTATCTTATCAAAATTACAGCTATACACACTGAGCAGTTCCACCTCCAGGAATTACTCACACAGATGAATAGACTGAAAGACATGCAAATGGCACATCTACAAGGTTCTTTATTTTGGCATTGTTTATAATGCCAGAATGTTACAGAGCAGTGCACTGCAACAATCTCAAAAGTGTGCTAAGTGGGCTGGGTGCGGTGGCTCATGCCTGTAATCCCAGCACTTTGGGAGGCCAAGGCAGGTGGATCACAAGGTCAGGAGTTCAAGACCAGCCTGGCCAACATGGTGAAATCCCGTCTCTACTAAAAATACAAAAATTAGCTGAGCATGTTCACGGGCACCTGTAATCCCATCTATTCCAGAGGCTGAGGCAGAGAATTTCTTGAATCTGAGAGGCAGAGGTTGCAGTGAACCAAGATCGCACCACTGCACTCCAGCCTGGGTGACAAAGCGAGACTCTGTCTCAAAAAAAAAAAAAAAATAGTGTGCTAAGTGAAGACAGCAAGGGTGCAAAACTGTATTGAATGCCATTTTTGTAAGAAGGAAGAATGAAAGAGAATATGCTTGTATTAGCTTGTATGTTTCCAAAACAATTTCTGGGCAGTAAAAATGAACAGCAATGGTTATATGTTGAGAAAATTGGAAGAATTGAGCAGATAGGGAAGGTGGGGTGGGAGGGAGAGTTTTTACTGTACATTTTTTTCTTTTTTCCATGACTGAGTCTCACTCTGTCATACAGGCTGGAGTGCAATGGCGTGATCTCAGCTTACCGCAACCTCCTGGGTTCAGGGGATTCTCTTGTCTCAGTCTCCTGAGTAGCTGAGATTACGGGTGTATGCCACCATGCCTGAGTAATTTTTGTATTTTTAGTAGAGACGGGATTTCACCATGTTGGCCAGGCTAGTCTCGAACTCCTGACCTCAGGTGATCCGCCCACCTTGGCCTCCCCAAGTGCTGGGATTATAGGCATGAGCCGCCATGCCCAGCTTTTACTGTACATCTTATTCCTCTATTGCTTGAATCATGTGAATATATCACCTACTCAAAAACCTAAATTATTAAAAGTAAGTTTGCTCTTTTAAAAAGTGGATACATTTTTAAACAGCTCACCAAGAGTTTTGCTGTAGTTAGGGTCAGTGAGAAGTCCTTCATTCCCTTTATTCATGGCCACCTTTATTCTAGGCTTCTTAGCCTCACACCTGGATTGTATAGTTGGTTCAGATGAAAATTTCTGTTCACCTTCTGTGCTGCTCTCAGATTTGACTTCTGGAAACACTGCTTTAATTTTGTCACTCACTGGTTTAAAAATTCAGTGTCCACATCAGGCTCCATTCTCTGTTAAATAAAAATTCAGCGGTGCAGCCTGGGGTTGGAGAGTCTTTAATCTACCTGTCACCTTTCCAAATCAGTTTTCTTTCCTATTATACCCTAACAGAAGCCCTCTGCTTGAGTTGTGCAGTAAGCTTTCTATCTCTTTCCACCCTGTGCCTTTGCTTACCATGTGCCTGGAAAGATGGACAATTGGCTTTCAGTTTCCATTCTTCCCTAAGACAGTGTCTTACTGCTTCAGCCTCTTCAGCTCTTTCCTTCATCTCGATTCCTGTATATGTTTCTCAGTAGGATTGGGCCTTCTCATTTATTCAACTACATGGTGCTTTATAATATTGTTTCATGTATTTAATCCCCTCAACTGTATGTAATATCTTCGAGGGCAGATACTGTCTTTTATAAGAGGCTATGTGATACAAATAACTAGATTTTTGGAGCTAGTCTAATTTCACAACTATAATAGTACCACTTAGTATCCAGGGGACCTTAATTTTCTTCTCTGAGCCTCATAGAATCACCAGGAAGAATTAAATGAGAAAACACGAGTAGAACACTTTGCACAACGCCTGGCCCAGTAGAAGCACTGGCTGCTCCCTTGCTTCCCAGTCTCCCTTCCCACCTCTCCCCGACCCCTACCTCCCCCCACCTGCCTTTACTGAATATGCTTGTGATGACTGTCCCCAGATATGTAAGGACCCCCTTTCCCCCTCTCCTCCAGTATGCCTTTCTGGTGACGGCGTCTGTGCAGTTTGCCGGTGGGATCGTTATCTTCTTTGGACTCCTGGTGTCACCAGAAGAAATTGGTGAGGAGAAGCCGTCCCTTCTATTCCGAATGTCTTACTATTATGGCCAACAGGAAATCTGAGGCCAAGAAATCGAATCTCTTTTTTCCTAGGAAAACTCTGAGCTCCTTTTAGTGAGTGAAAGGAGAACAGTACTGCCGTTTGAGTCCTGTCGACATTGTAGCCAGCCCCTGGCACAGCTGGACGTGTTTGAGGGGAGTGATGCACGTCTTTTATAGATACAGGAAAAGCTTCACATTTGCAAATGATTTTTATAATTGAGACACTGGCAAGGAATGAACATGGATGTATTTCTAATTTCACTTCTTGAAACATTTCTTTTCATCCATAAAAATGATTCACAAAAATGATACCTGTACTTAAATACAGATTACATACAAGCGAAACCACAGAAGCAAACAGATGTACAATTCTTCTATCTTTTGAGGATTTTTAGACAGACTGTGTGACTTTAATTGACCGTAGTTGACCTTGGTCTCTGGACCTTCGTTGCTGTTTCTGTAAAATGGAAATAAAAATAACATCGCCCCATAAGTAGTGATGTATGCGGAGCCCTTCGCACGTGGTGGTCTCTCCATAAACAGTGGCTGTCGCTGTTGTTTTAGGTCTCTCAGGTATTGAGGCAGAAGAAAACTTTGAAGAAGACTCACACAGGCCATTAATTAATGGTGGTGAAAATGAAGAGGAGTATGAGCCGAATTATTCAATCCAAGACGATAGTTCTGTCGCCCAAGTCAAGGCAATAAGCTTCTACCAGGCGTGTTGCCTTCCTGGAGTCATACCGGTAAGGGCCGCTCACATCTCACCACTGCCAGGGAGGTAAGAGAGCCCGTGACATCCCCTCTGCCTGGGATAAAGCTTCCTTAAGTATCGAGCCTCTCTTGGATACTTTATTTTAGGAATATATATGTTCTGAGGAATGTTGTCTCGTGCCCCTCAGCTTATCTGATCTTTAATGCAGGGGTTGACAAACCTTCCATGAAGAGGCAGAGAGTAAATATTTTCAACTTTGGGAAACCATCCAGTCTCTCTCCCAACTACTCAGCTCTGTAGAGCAAAATAAGTCACAGAAAACATGGGACAGTTAGGCGTGGCCAGACTTGGCCAAAGAGCCCTGCTTTCCTGACCCTGATCTAGTATGTGATTAAAAAGGCAAAATTGATATTTTTTAATGTGTACTTTTGGGCCTTTGAAAGTATTACAGGATTATATATGGACCAAGAAGAAGGGTTGTGAATGGTTTCTAAGTCTGCCTTGCCCCCTTTTATTATTTATTTATGTTTTTGAGACAGAGTCTCGCTCTGTCACCCAGACTGGAGTGCAGTGGTGCAATCTCGGCTCACTGCAAGCTCTGCCTCCCGGGTTCAGGCGATTCTTCTGCCTCAGCCTCCCGAGTAGCTGGGATTGCAGGTGCATGCCACCATGCCCGGCTAATTTTTTGTATTTTTAGTAGAGACGGGGTTTCACTGTGTTAGCCAGGATGGTCTCCATCTCCTGACCTCCTTGCCCGCTTTGGCCTCCCAGAATGCTGAGATTACAGGCATGAGCCACTGTGCCCAGCTTGTCCCCTTTTAAAGGGTCCAAAACAGAGCACTCCACAGTCTTTCTTGGTCATGCATTCCAGTGTTTTCGACAGCCTGTGCAGTCAGGAAAGCCTTCTAACGTCTACACTAAATCCCTTCTGCAGTTTTTCTGTCTTGATGTTTCGGACATTCTAGCACTGGAGTGGAAGTTAAGAGGCCTAGGTTATGTTTCCAGCTTACCCACTAACTTTCTGTGACACCTAGGGTAAGTCACACAACCCATCCGTGTGTCTCAGTTCCCCTTCCCATGGAATAGAAATTATTCCAGTCCTCCCTGGGGCCTGTAACATTGGACTGTTGTGTTTTGAACAAGCACCTGTTGTTATTTCATTTGTCAATGGTGCTTTATGAATGTGATCCCTCAGGTAGAGTGATCTGTAGGCCATCTTAATACATGCCTGTCAATCCCCTTCTTTTTTTTTTTTTTTTTTTTTTTTGAGACGGAGTCTTGCTCTGTCGCCCAGGCTGGAGTGCAGTGGCCGGATCTCAGCTCACTGCAAGCTCCGCCTCCCGGGTTCATGCCATTCTCCTGCCTCAGCCTCCTGAGTAGCTGGGACTACAGGCGCCCGCCACCACGCCCGGCTAGTTTTTTGTATTTTTTGGTAGAGACGGGGTTTCACCGTGTTAGCCAGGATGGTCTCGATCTCCTGACCTCATGATCCGCCCGTCTCGGCCTCCCAAAGTGCTGGGATTACAGGCTTGAGCCACCGCGCCCGGCCGTCAATCCCCTTCTGTCGGTGCCCCCAAGCTGAGAGAACTCTCGTGTCCAACAGACTTAAGTATGAGTTAAAATACAATTTTCCACAATCCTTTAACCCAGCGATGACATATGATATAAGAGAAATGCAGGTTGCTTTAGGCCTGTTCTTATGCTATTGATTATTATCTTTTAACTGGTTTTTGAAATACTCTACTGGTAATAATTTAATTTTTGAGAACGATCTTTGTTGTGACTAAATATGGACCTCTTTTGCTGTTCCTTTGTTCTTCACAAGCTATTGTTCTCTGACATGGGCAGGGATGTAAAGAAATCTAGTTAACTTAATTCCTTTGTCTTTGTAGCAGGCTGTCTGGTCAGAATGCACTCGTGATTGGGATTTGGCTCTCTAGGAGGTGGCTGTTGCCTGCCAGGGAAGCTGTTTTAAAACAAGTGATACCTAGGGAATAACTGGCAGCTCCAGGGAAAAGAATATACTAGCCAGACACCCTTTGAAGTCAGCCCCTCTGTTCTCCCCTGTTTTTCCTTTGATGCTGTCAGGATTTCCTGGTAGTAATGTGTTGAATATAGGAGGCTCAGCCCCACCACCATCTTTATGTAGCTGCAGCATTTTTTTCCCCTAAAGGAGAGAGTCACAAGGACGATGATGACATGTTCTTTCATTTTTGACTCGCCAGAGAGACTCTCTTCTTTGCCACTGGACCGGGGAATGTGGAGCTTTTGGAAACTAGTGTGAAAGGAATTATCATGCTGCTGCTTTTCTTAGACCTTGGAACTGTAGTGTAGTCCCTTTGCTCTCCATTGTTCATAGTGTTGCCTTGGCAAGGAGTAGAATAACCAAGCCCGTTTGGCTGCTCCCAGTAAAGGCCGCGATGCTTCCTGGACTTCTTTGCCTGTGGTTAACGCTGGTTAGTGGCGTGAATACCATTCATCTTTGTGTGAATAAAGAAATGTGGGCACGTGCCCTGCCTTTAGGTTCAAAACACTGGCTTGCTTCTACCAGAGAACTGATAGGAGGAGAAACTGGAGACAGCTAAGAAGTAGCCATATGTGTTTTTTATTCCAAAGGCCTGCTGTACATGCCTGTCTAGAAGTTAACAGGGATGAAGAGCAGAGGGAGACTGGCTGAAGTCAGGCATGTGGGAGTTTGTAGAGATGTTTAATTGTAAAATCAGGTTCTGTTCATCCTAAATTCCTTTATTTTGTTTTGCTTTTAAATGACATTAAAAATGGTGGTCATGCTGTGCTATTTGTCCCTCACTGAGAGTTGAATGCTTTTCTTGTAGTACTCACTGGCCTACGCCTGCTTGAAGTTAGTGAATTACTCCTTCTTCTTCTGGCTCCCCTTTTATCTGAGTAACAACTTCGGCTGGAAGGAGGCGGAAGCCGACAAGCTGTCCATTTGGTACGACGTTGGAGGGATCGTAGGTATGCAGTGATGCGCCTTTTCCATAATAGTTAGTCACTAGTGATCTTTCACTGGGTTGTGAAATCTGGCCTCATTTAAAGTTTTATTACTTATTCTACAGCCATTTTCCCTAAACTGTCCTACTAGTAAACAGCCAAACTCTTAAAAAAAAAAAAAAAAGGAAAAAACAAGAGGTCCATAGAAAGGAAGACCCAGCCTAAGGCAGCGCTGTGATTTACTGGGCTCTTTTTTCTTAGTCCTTTGTTGATGGATCCGTTCTTTTGTCTTGGGAAGCACATGGGAATCTCTTTAAATGCAATCGTTTCATACGGCTTTCTCAGTGATATCTTAGCTCTAAAGCTAATTGTATGTCAGAGATCCAAGTTAGAATGTGACCGTGTTCATTGTATCTACCTCCCGCTCTCCCCACCTCCCCCAGCCTAATAAGGGAGAATACACCAGCACCCCCCCTTATCTGTGGTTTCACTTTTCAAAGTTTCAGTTACTCTTAATACCGTACAATAAGATATTTTCAGAGAGAGAGACCATTCACATAACTTATGTTACAGTATATTGTTATTATTTTTTATTTTCGTTAGTTACTGTTAATTTCTGTGCCCAACTTATAAATTAAACTTGATCATGGGAATGTATGTATAGAAAAAAACATGGTATATATAGAGTTTGCTACTGTCTGTGGTTTCAGGCATCCGCGGGGGTCATGGAACATATCCGCTGAGGATAAAGGGGAACCACACCTTAGTGTGTAGGTTGTCAGATCATAGAGGTAGACGTAACAGCAGGGATTAACTTTTGTGAATGTTTTACAGTTGTTTCATTGTAAACAAAGATTTTAATAGTGGTTTTTTTTTGTGGTAGCTGGAAGTATCAACAAGGAAGTAATAAGTATGAACAAGGAAATAAGACAGAGGAGCAGAATGTACTTTAGTGGGTATTACTTACATGGCTTTGCCAGATCTTAATAACCTTCAATAATGTTAACGTTTAGAATTGTGGTGAGACTCAACTGCCGTGAAAGCACACAGTCTGTGCTAGGCAATCTACTATTACTGTATTTGAACTTGGCTGCCCGCATTCTTAATTCCAGAGCCAAAGGTGAGGTTGCAACCTTTAGACCTCACCATACTTCTGTATCCTCTGAAGTTGAAATTGTCCAGCTGCCTTCTGTCTGATAAGGACACACCAGATGTCTTATAGCCCCTAGAACTCAGAATGGTGCTGTATGTGACATTGTTGCTTGAAAGATTCATATCCCTGCTTTTTAAAGATTGCGTCCTATTACCAAACCATAACTGCTAAATTTTATTTTAGTGAATATTTACCAGCCACTATTTTTTTTTTTTGAAGATGGGGATACTGCTGTGTTGCCCATGCTGGAGTGCAGTGGCATGATATGATCTTGGCTCACTGCAGCCACAACCTCCTGGGTTCAAGCAATCCTCCCACCTCAGCCCCCCGAGTACCTGGGGCTACAGTCACACACCGCCACACCCAGCTCCTTTTTTTGTATTTTTTGTAGAGATGGCGTTTCACTGTGTTGCCCAGGCTGGTCTCAAACTCCTGGGCTCAGACAATTTGCCCACCTCCATCTCCCAAAGTGCTGGGATTACAGGCATGAGCCACTGTGCCCACCTACTGGCCTCAATATACTCTAAGACACAATTTTTTGTTTTTTGAGACACAGTCTTGCTCTGTTGCCCAGGCTAGAGTGCAGTGGCACAATACAGCTCACTGTAGCCTCAGCCTCCTGGGTTCAAGCAGCACAATACGGTTCACCACAGCCTCAACCTCCTGGGCCCAAGCGATCCTCCTACCTCTGCCTCCCAAGTAGCTGGGAATATAGGCATGTGCTACCATGCCCGGCTAATTTATCTTTTATAGAGATAAGGGCACTGTGTTGCCCAGGCTGGTTTTGAACCCCTGGCCTCAAGCAGTCCCCTGGCCTTGGTCTCCCAAAGTGCTGGGATTATAGGTATGAGCCACCATGCCCAGAGAGACATAGTTCTTAATTCATTATCTTTTAAATTAAAAAGAAAAATCAGAAATAGCAGTCACAGCTTGTTTTTGTAAGGGATAGCTGATGGTTTTGACCATTTTTCCATGTTTTGCTGTCTGATTTGTGGTCGCCTGTCCCCATTGGTCGTCATGGCAATTTAACAGACAGTTTATCTTCCTAAAAGGAAGTTATGGAGGACCCCTTTTCAGGGAGTCAGCCTTTTTTTTTTTTTTTTTTTTTTTTTTAGACAGAGTCTCACCCTGTCGCCCAGGCTGGAGTGCAGTGGTGTGATCTCGGCTCACTGCAAGCTCCACCTCCCGGGTTCACGCCATTCTCCTGCCTCAGCCTCCCGAGTAGCTGGGACTACAGGCGCCCGCCACCATGCCTGGCTAATGTTTTTGTATTTTTAGTAGAGAGAGGGTTTCACCATGTTGGCCAGGATGGTCTCTATCTCCTGACCTCGTGATCTGCCCACCTCTGCCTCCCAAACTGCTGGGATTACAGGCGTGAGCCACCACGCCCAGCCCAGCCACATTTTTTGATAGATCAGTGTTAGGCTGCTGCCAGTGAGACTAGAGGGCCAATGGGGAGCACACCTCAGGTGAACAAGCTAAATTAGAAGTGATTTTGATTGCTCGACACTCTGTGCTTGAAGGTGGAACTTTGCAAGGCTTCATCTCTGACGTACTACAGAAGAGAGCGCCGGTTCTTGCCCTGAGTCTGCTTCTGGCGGTTGGGTCCCTTGTCGGGTATAGTCGTGAGTATTCCTTTGCAATTACGAATTCCTTTGCTTCCCTAATCTGGTAGGAATAAGGCATTTGTCTGGAATCAGTGACCAGTGCTAGGGAGAGCCTGGAGACCAGCTTCAAGGCCTGATATGCCACCTTTGCATTGTCCTGTGAATGCCTGGGAAACTTGTCATCACATCGTTTTATTTGTCTTGGGAGGAAACTGACATCTCTTTTGCTTTGTTAATTTGCTTAAAAGCTTGCTTGGGAGTGTATATGCTTTGTTTGGGGGAGGCTCCAGAGACATGGCATTACAGCCAATAAAACAATAAAAAGGGAACAGGTTTCAAAAGCGGAAAGATGGTAATTAGTAGATTTGGTATATGTCCCTTAAGATGCTGCTGAGACAGGAGTAGAGCTTTTCTTTAGCTTTTAGAAGTCTTGTTAGCTTGAGCACCAGCAAGAGGCAGACGTTACAAATCAGAGTTGAAAGAGGCAGAGAGAGTTGTGTGTCTTTGTTGTCGCTGGGAGTGATTTGTGAGGTCGCGGAGATTCAGATCTTTGCGTGCTGTTGGCAGAGGCACGTGGGGTCTGCTTTTTAACTTACTGTGGTTTGTCTGTGTCTTCCCTCACAGGTTCTCCAAACGATAAGGCCATCAATGCCCTTCTGATGACTGTTACAGGTGCGGCCCACGGCTCTGCTCCACCGTGCTTCTGCTACTCTGTCAATTCAGAGGAAAAGGGAAACTGTTTTCTCCCTCAATTTGAGTAGTACCGAAACCTTAATTACAGAGAATTCAAATTTTAGAAGGAAAGATGTCTCCTTTTCCAGATTCTTTTTCTCTGCTCTTTCTTACATCACCTCCTCAGTCCTATTGTGACAGAAGCAGTCCCTATTGACAGAAATTTTCTTAAGATTTTTTTTTTTTTTTTTTTGAAATGGAGTCTCGCTCTGTCACCCAGGCTGGAGTGCAGTGGTGCGATCTCGGCTCACTGCAAGCTCCGCCTCCCGGGTTCACGCCATTCTCCTGCCTCAGCCTACCGAGTAGCTAGGACCACAGGCGCCCGCCACCACGCCCAGATAATTTTTTGTATTTTTAGTAGAGATGCGGTTTCACTGTGTTAGCCAGGATGGTCTCAATCTCCTGACCTCGTGATCTGCCCTCCTAGGCCTCCCAAAGTGCTGGGATTACAGGCGTGAGCCACCGCACCCGGCAGATTTTCTAAGATTTTTGATTACTGTCCCAGCTTCTGCTCTTATTTCTAGAAGTGACTTAGAAAGATGCCACGTGGGAGACCAATTCACGAGCTTTCAAAAAAATCCACAATAGCTCTTGTCTCCTCCTGTGTTGGAGTCGGTCAGCATTTTGTCACTTGAGCACTAGATAGAATAGTTGGGTGCATTTAGGGACTATGTTATAGAAAAATTACTTATTTTATTTATTATTTATTTATTGAGACAGAATCTTGCTTTATTGCCCAGGCTGGAGTGTAGTGGCGCAGTCTCAGCTCACTGCAACCTCCACCTCCTGGGTTCAAGCGATTCTCCTGCCTCAGCCTCCTGAGTAGCTGGTAATATAGGCATGCACCACCATGCCCGGCTAATTTTTGTATTTTTAGTAGAGACAGGGTTTCACCATGTTGCCCAGGCTGGTCTCAAACTCCTGACCTCAGGTGATCCACCCGCCTTAGCCTCCCAAAATGCTGGGATTACAGGCATGAGCCACCATCCCCAGCCAGAAAAATTACTTATTTTAAACTTATTTTATTTTTATTTTTGAGAAGGAGTCTTGCTCTTGTCACCCAGACGGGAATGCAGTGGTGCGATCTCAGCTAACTGCAACCTCCACCTCCCGGATTCAAGTGATTCTTCTGCCTCAGCCTCCCGAGTAGCTGGGATTACAGGCGCCTGCCACCACGCCCAGCTAATTTTTGTATTTTTAGTAGAGACAGTGTTTCACCATGTTGCCCAGGCTGGTCTCGAACTCCTGACTTCAGGTTATCTGCCCACTTCAGCCCCTCAAAGTGCTGAGATTATAGGCATGAGCCACTGCGCCCAGCCAGAAAAGTTACTTATTTTAAACTTTAGATCGTGCTTGGCAGAGTGAGCTGCTCATTCTGCTTGGGGTACATGGAACTGATTCCAGCAGTGAGAACAGATTCACCTGGGCCATCCCATGCCTGATTCATGGGGAGCCTCACTGAGAGCAGTGGCAGATAGCGTCACCTGCTCCATTTCAGTGGCTTTTTCCTCTTTGCTCTTTTTTTTTTTTCAGTATTCCTGGTTGAATTTGTGTAGTGGAAAGATCATATGATGCAACTCTACCATAATGGAATTTATTTGACAAGCTAGTGCAATTGTTATTAATGAATGTAAACTTCACAGGATTAGAAAGGCTATGTGTTTCACTATATTTTTGTATCTTTGGGTTCTACAAAATATACTAGAGTGTCACATAATTGAAGAAGAGATTTCAGGAACATGGATGTTAACTATTAATAGTTTGAAAATGATACTATCTGGGGGTTTCCTTTTTTTCCCACGTCTGTCCAACATATTAAGAAAACTATTGGGATATTATTTTGCCTTATGCAGTAGATTGCTAGTGGTTGTGAATTGTGTTTTAATAAGAACCTGTTCTGTTTGTGACTTCAGGATTTTTTATTGGTGGACCTTCTAATATGATTAGTTCTGCTATTTCCGCGGACTTGGGTCGCCAGGAGCTCATCCAAGGGAGCAGTGAGGCCTTGGCCACTGTCACAGGAATTGTTGATGGTTCGGGGAGCATTGGAGCTGCCGTGGGCCAGGTGAGAGAACAGGAGAGGGGCTGGGATTCTAATGTCTTCCCTCAAAGGCGCCTGAACGTGAACCTGCCCTCTGGGCCTCAGTAGGTGGCACTCTTGTGCTGTAGAACGCTGTTCCGAGAGCCCAAGGACTTCCGTCTCCTCTCAGGACCAGCTGATGCCTCCTAATGGGGAAGAACTCTCCATTTTTTTTTAGTTCCTTTTTTCTACTTACACTTCTAGATTCTTCCTGTCTGCAAATAAGCTAAGACCTCATAAGACAGATCCTTCTGCCCCAGCCCACCACCCCCTTCTTTCTTTCCAGGCTGAACTTAGTGTTCCATGGCCAGGGGCGCTTCTTGTTATCCCCACCTGGCATGTGGATCCCACCATTGCTGTCTCCTGTCTCCCTCTCCCAGACACTCTACTGCGTATATGTTCCTTCCTGGGCCCCACCAGATATGGCCATGGACTCTGCAGCTGCTTCTGAATCACTTGCTCTGCTTCCTGTGTGTCCAAAAATCTCTGACTGTATTTCAAAGAGTGGCCCATAAGTGTCTGGTATCAGAATCATCTGGGGCACTCATTAAAGTACCAGAACACCAAGCGTACTACAGACTCGCGGAGTTAGAACCTACAGATCTGTATTTTCAGCAAGCCTTCTCGGTGATTCTTCCGCACTCGGATGTTTGAGATCCCTACACTAAGATTGGCCTACTATACTTAGAACTATTTACATTGACCTTTTTTCTTTTTTTGGCATAAATTCAGGCTTTCTCTGGGACAGATATTTCTTTTCTGGCACAGTAATGAGTCATGCCTCTTCTAGGATATACCACTACAGATTGTAGAGTACGAATTTTGCTAAAAGATGGATTTGAGAGTCGTCTGTATGGATAAAAATAGTTGAACCTGTGGAAGTGAATGAACCATTTAATGGGGAAAGAGAATGTTGGCCGAGCCTCAGGGAATGCCCAGTGGTCAAAGAAAGAGGAAGGCAGCAGAGTAAGCTGCAGTCAAGGGAACTGCATTTGAGAAGGCGTTAGTAAGGTCATGGATGTAGAGAGGTCAGGAGAAAGAGAACTGAAGGATTTGTCTCTTAGGCTCTTAGTTTTGACATCTAGGAGGTCATTAATAGCCTTGACGATTATTGTTACTTGCTTGATGGGGGTGAATTGCTGATGTCTGATTGCTGGTGATTAATGAGAGACAAGTATTGAGGTAAAGTAAGCCATGTTACTACTCTGACTACCTAGCTGTATTTTAATAGTCTATATGCGCTTGTTAACGTCTGTCCCTCCTGCTGTACCATGAGCTTCCTGAGTGCGGCATTTCGTTGTATGTTCTTCTGCCCCCTTAGTACCGAGAACAGTGCCTGGCACACGGTAGACATTACTTGTGGAATGAATGCTTGATACACTTAGCATATTTGATTATAAGACTAAAGGGCAAAAAAAACCCAAAGAAACAAAAACCTTAGCAAAGACTTGAACACTGTGCGTACCTGATCGTGCTCTGGGTGGGAATTGAAAAACGCTCCCAGCCTTCAGTTCAGATGTTTTCCTCTTTGGGGTAGAGAGTGGCTGCATTGGGCATCCTTTTCTGACATTATATTATTTTAAGCTATCCTTCGTTTCGAATGTTTTCTTCACTAACTAAATGGGTGGATTATAATGAGTATTTCAGAGTTTGCTTTTATTTAGATTGCCTCACCTGCCAGTATGCAGATCCCTCACTGTGAACCTGGGTCCTAGACTGACCTTCATGTTCGGGGAAGCACATCCGGAGTGAATCACTGTTAGCTTTACTCATTCCTCTTCCATGTTGAGTTTTGAATGATTTCCCATTGCCTAAGGGGTGAAGTCCCAAACTCTGTGACTTAGCGTTAAACTCTATCCATCCTGTCCTTAGCCAGTGTACTCATCTACCCTGAATAGCTTTGTTTCCCCCATCTTTCCCTGACTTCCCAAGTAAAGAATTGTTTCTCCTTCAGGTTGCCATAGCAGTTGATGCGGTCCTCTAGTAGGCACCTGTCACGGTGTAAAGGGGTACACCGTGACAGGTGCTGTGCTTATTTCCTTCGTCTTTGCATACCCAATGCTTAGTGCTTTTTTTGACACATACTAGGGGTTCAGTAAGATTAAGTTGCAGTATCTGCCCAAGAGAAATGAGAACGAATGTCCACATTAAAACTTGTACATGAGGCTGGGTGTGGTGGCTCATGCCGGTAAACCCAGCACTTTGGGAGGCCAAGGCAGGAGGATTGCTTGAGGCTAGGAGTTCAAGACCAGCCCAAGCAACATAGTGAGACCCTCATCTCTACAAAAAATAAAAAGTGAGCTGGGCATGGTGGTATGTACCTGTCCCAACTACTTAGGAGGCTGAGATGGGAGGATTGCTTGAGCCTGGGAAGTCAAGGCTGCAGTGAGCCATGATCACACCACTCCACTCCAGACTGGGTGACAGAGCCAGACCCTGTCTCTCTCTCTCTTTTTTTTTTTTTTGGGACAGCGTCTGACTCTGTTGCCCAGGCTGGAGTGCAGTGGCAGGATCTTGGCTCACTGCAACCTCTGCCTTCTGGAACTCAAGCGATCGTCCCACCTCAGCCTCCCAAGTAGATTGGACTGCAGGTACACACCACCACGCCCAGCTAATTTTTGTATTTTTTTTTTTTTGTAGAGATGGGGTTTTACCACGTTGCCCAGACTGGTCTCAAACTCCCGGGCTGAAGTGATCCTCTTGCCTCGGCCTCTCAAAGTGCTAGGATTACAGGCAGGAGCCACCTTGCCAGGCCAAGACCCTGTCTTTAAAAAAAAAAAAAAAAAAAAAAGATAAAGTTGCAGTCAGAGTTTCGAGCATCCCTGTGCTTCCTTTAGTGGATGATTAGACCTCTTTTTTGCTTCACATGATGTGATCTAACATAAATCACATAGTCATTCTGCATTAACTTTTTTCACATGTACATTTCAGTAATAATGTGATCAAAGAATGTTATCCTTTTGTGCCTGTGGCCAAACTGATTTTTGACAAGGGTGCCAGGACCATTCAATGGAGAAAGGATGGTCTCTCAATAAACAGTATTGGGAAAACTGGATATCCACATGAAAAGAATGAAGTTGGAGCTGAGGAGTGGGGGAGGAAAGAAAAAAAAAAGAATGAGGTCGGACTCTTACCTTACCTCATATGCAGAAATTACCTCAAAATGAATTAAAGGCCTAACTTTAAGAACTTAAAATTGTAAAACTCATAGAAGAAAACATAGGGATAAATCTTCATGACAAATATGTACAAATGACCAGTAAGCACATGAAGAGCCTCAACATCCTTAGTCATTAGGAAAATGCAAATCAAAAACACAGTGAGCTGTGACTTCATACTTACTATGATGGCTGTAATTAAAAACCAGGAAAGGTGACTGGTGTTGGCGAGGATGTGCAGAAATTGAAGCCCTGCATTGCTGGTGGGAATGCAAAATGATGCAGCTTCTGTGAAAAATACTTCGGTGCTTCTTCAAAAAAATTTAAATAGAATTACCATATGACCCAGCAATTCCACTCCTAGGTATTTCCCAAAAGATTGAAAACTGGGGGCCGGGCACCATGGCTTACGCCTGTAATCCCAGCACTTTGGGAGGCCGAGGTGGGCGGATCACTTGAGGTCAGGAGTTCCAGACCAGCCTGGGCAACGTGGTAAAACCTCATCTCTACTAAAAATCCAAAAAATTAGCCGAGTATGCTGGCTCAGGCCTGTAATCCCAGCTACTTGGGAGGCTGAGACAGGAGAATTGCTGGAACTTGGGAGACAGAGGTTGCAGCGAGCAGAGATTGCCCGCTGCACTCCAGCCTAGGCGACAGAGCGAGACTCCGTCTCCAAAAAAAAAAGGAGTGAAGTTCCAATGTAGTCTACCCTGAAAGCATTATGCTAAACATTCCAGACAAAAAAGGACAAATACTGTGATTCCATTTACATGAAATATCGAGCATAGGCCAATTCATGGAACCAGAAAGAAGAGGTTAGCAGGAGCTGGGGAGATGGGCAGTTAATTTCTTAATAGGAACAGAGTTTCTATTTGGATGATGAAAAAGTTTGGAAATAGATAGTGGTGATGGTTGTACAACATTATGAATGTAACTGATACCACTGGATTGTACACTTAAAAATGTTTAAAATGGGCTGGGCGCGGTGACTGACGCCTGTAATCCCAGCACTTTGGGAGCCAAAGGTGGGTGGATCACGAGGTCAGGAGATCAAGACCATCCTTGGCTAACACCTGTCTCTACTAAAAATAACAAAAAATTAGCTGGGCGTGGTGGCAGGCGCCTGTAGTCCCAGCTACTTGGGAGGCTGAGGCAGGAGAATGGCATGAACCCGGGAGGCAGAGCTTGCAGTTGAGCCGAAATCACGCCACTGCACTCCAGCCTGGGCAACAGAGGGAGACTCCATCTCAAAAAAAAAAAAGAAAAAAGAAAAAAAGATTAAAATGGCAAATTTTATGTAAGTTATATCTTACCATAATAAGAGAAAAAAAGAAAATGGGTTAAATAAGTGCAATTAGATCCTTTTCAGTAATTGAAAAAGTAAACGGATATGCTGTAGGCTGCAAAGGTAGTACAGCAACACTGTGAGCAAACAGCATAACTGGAAAATGAGTGGCATACTTAAAGACCAACTCTTTTTGAGGCATCAATTATAGTACCTTTCATTGGAAGAAAGAATGATTAAGTGGGAGTAGCTTGTGGATGTTCATCTTCCTCTCTAAATAGCAAAGTGAATAAAATAAACCTGGGCCGGTGCAGTGGCTCACGCCTGTAATCCCAGCACTTTGGGAGGCTGAGGTGGGCAGGTCATAAGGTCAGGAGATCGAGACCATCCTGGTTAACACAGTGAAACACCGTCTCTACTAAAAATACAAAAAATTAGCCTGGTGTGGTGGCGGGCGCCTGTAGTCCCAGCTACGTGGGAGACTGAGGCAGGAGAATGGCGTGAACCTGGGAGGCGGAGCTTGCAGTGAGCCGAGATTGCGCCACTGCCCTCCAGCCTGGGTGACAGAGCAAGACTCCATCCCCAAAAATAGCCAATAAATAAATAAATAAATAAACCTTCTGAACTGACAACTTCTACTATATGGTTTTTCCATTTAGACTCTGCATGCTTAAATGGGCCATTAATCACAGCAGGCACATGTATGTGGAAGAGCTCTGTAAACTGCAAAACATACAGATCCTGTGTTCCCTTCTTATTTTCTCAAATAGCCATGTTTAATCTACTTTTTAGCTGCTTCCTTTTATAAATTTATAAAGAATTATAATTTTTTTTTTCTCCCTTTTAGTATTTAGTGTCTCTGATCCGGGACAAGCTAGGATGGATGTGGGTTTTCTACTTTTTCATTCTCATGGTAAGTAGGCGCCCCTTTAAAAAAAAAGTCATTTTTCTATTAATTAAGTTCAAAGCATTTACTTAAGTCACTTCTTCAGCAGAATTGCTGATTGCTTTTAAAGGCTCCTTTGTGAAAAGTAACATTTTATTAGTCTAAAAGACACCTTCTTCTTCTTCTTTCTTCTTTTTCTTTCTTCTTCTTTCTTCTTTCTTCTTCTTTTTTTTTTTGAGGCAGTCTTGCTCTGTTGCCCAGGCTAAAGTGTGGTGGCATGATCTCAGCTCACTGCAGCCTCTACCTCCTGGGTCAAGCGATTCTCCCACCTTAGCCTCCTGAATAGTTGGGATTACAGGCACCTGCCACCACGCCTGGCTAATTTTTGTATTTTTAGTAGAGATGGTGTTTCACCATATTGGCCAGGCTGGTCTCGAACTTCTGACGACCTCAGGTGATCCACCTGACTTGGCCTCCCAAAGTGCTGGCATTGCAGGCATGAGCCACTGCGCCTGACCTCACATTCTGCTTTTTAAGGAAGAAAAAGACTCTCAGTTTGCTCTTGACCTGAGTCTAATGAATATTGCCATTTATGATTTCAGAAAAACAAGAAGAGACTTACTTAAAGTATCACCAGCCCCTAATCAGTATACTCTTCTAGGCTACTCTCTATCTGCTGAATGTAATTTAGGAATTCTGAAGTAAATTACAATGTACACCAAGCAACACTGAGTTAAAAGAGAAGCATTGCTGTAATTAACACTGTCATGTTTCCCGGTTCTAAAATGGTGATAGTTTCTTGAGGAAATACTTATGATGCCCTAGACATTCTTGGCTGGGATTCTCTGCTTTCTTGCAAATAGCCAATAAAGAATAAGTCGTTGTTTATTTTTTTTTTATTTTTATTTTTGAGACAGGGTCTCATTCTGTCACCCAGGCTGGAGTGCAGTGGCACGATCACAGCTCACTACAGCCTTGACCTCCTGGGCTCAGGTGATCCCGGGCTCAGGTGGTCCTCCCACCTCAGCCTCCCGATTAGCTGGGACTGTAGGTGTGTGCCACCATGCCTTGGTAACTGTTTGAATTTTTCCTAGAGGGGGTTTCACCATGTTGCCCAGGCTGGTCTCAAACTCCTGAGGCTTTGTGCTTTTAAAATGTTGCTCTCTGTTATGAGCTGTGACATACTGAGGCACGTTATTGGTGGGACAGTGCTCAAGACAGGTCTACCTGAGAGTGTGGAAGGCACCAGGAATGCATTCAGTATCCTGTCCTCAAATCCAGGGCACTGTGATTGAAGGCAGCCTCCACCACCCCTACTCCAGGCAGCTGTCCTCTTGCTGTGGTCAAGGATTCCTGGGATAGTCCAGCTCCAGGAATACCTTGGAGCTTTCATCTAACTCCCATCTAGCTTCCAAAGACCGGGCCATGTAACTTGTGTTCCATTTCTGACATCCATGCTAAGTAGAGGGAAGTATCTTGTGATGAACTTTCTGATGTGATCATACTAGGAATTGTAGTAGAAAGAAAACTTTATTGTAAGGATCATCGTTTTAATCTGAGCCTCTGGTCTCAGTTCTCTGCTCTGCCTATGGCAAATTATTTGTATGTGTTCTTTTTTTGGCAACTGAAATGTGATGTTAAGTGTTTTGTAGTATTAGCCATACTTTTCAAAATCATTTTCTAATTCATTGACGATTAAACGTTACCTTTATATGAAGTCAAAGTGAATGTAGTTGTCCAAATGCATTGTTATGTTCAAAACATGACGCTCTAACAGAAGTAAATTGTTGTTGCATTTTTAATACTATTTTCTCTTCACAGACAAGTTGTACAATTGTGTTTATCTCGCCATTAATAGTGAGGGAAATACTCTCTCTCGTGCGAAGGAGACAGGCTCACATATTAAGGGAGTGACTGGTGCCTGCAAGACAGAAAGAACAACGTCAGCCACATCCGGACCGTTGGGGCTTCAAATCTGCCCTAATTTGGGTTTGTCTAGGAGCACCAGCCTGACCTTGGATTGTCAGGGCTCTCTCAACACTGCCAGCCACCTGAGATGCTGACCAGCGGTGAAGGCTGCACGAGTTTTCTACACTACAGGAATTATTGTTGATGATTTTTGTTGTTTCATGAATGTGCCGAGTGACCTCTGACTCTGCCAGCATCTTTGTGTGGCCTGTTGAGGTTTAGCATTTTAACCTTAACTGTTGTTTTGGACTTGAACTTTCTCTAGCCTCAAAAATGGAATGAATGGGAGGCACAGCCACCCGTGGTTTGTGTTGGTGATGTGTTCCACAAATGGAAGAGATCATTGCATTTTGCTTTGGTAATGAGTTTATAGAGAGTGGCTCATCTTTGAAGCATCAAATCCCGATCAAATGCTCAAGCTGGACCGAGCTGCCAGCCTGCCTTGGACAAAGAATGCGTCTGTTCACTGTGGTGGGAAGGATCACACTACATGCCCGTTGATTGGCTCAGTCACTCTGTGTCTGATCTAAAAGTCATTCAGCCCTAGAAGCATGAATATCTTCAAATTCTTGTCAACTGCTCTCCTCCGTCTTCATTCAAAATTAACTTTGACTCCTGGAAGTATTTAGTCTTCCTTTCAAGGACCATAAGGTACATCAGTTATCTCGAACACTCCGACGTGTAACTCGCAGCCGAAGCAGCTCCACCCCAGATGTGTTGTCTGGGAACTTTAGGATCCTCTAGGAAGCTAATCTGCTTAGTCTATTTTTAGAGGATTGATCTCTGGCACAACCGGGTTCCTGGAGTTACCTCAGCTGAGGACTAGAATTAGAGAAAAGGGAAAGACGTTTTGTTCTAGTAAGTGTCAAGCACGGATGCTCTTTGACTTACGATGGGGTTACGTCCCAGTAAACCCATTGGAAGTCAAATGCATCTAATACCCCTGACTTACCGAACGCCACAGCTTAGCCTCGCCCACCCTAAATGTACTCAGAACACTTAGAATTGCCCACAGTTGGGCAGAATCATCTAACACAAACTCTGTTTTATAATCAAGTGTTGAATATATCATGTAATTTATTGAATCCTGTACATTATGTCGGAATTGCAACCGTTTCGCACCGTTGTAAAGTCCAAAAATCAGAAGCTGAGGACTGACTGTACGTGACATTGAATCACATGAATGGATTACTGGGGCCTGAGAGGTGTCCGTTCTTTAGAAAAACGTAGAGTATATCTCTTCAGGGCTGTGAATTCCATACTAGTTATCAATATTTTAAGATCATTCTGTATATGTATATATTTTAAATTATACAAGCAAGCTAGGAGGAGAATGTGCAATTTTGAGGGGTACCTAATTTGCATTGGGTTAGGGAATATTTTTCAACCTCTTGCTTTATACTCTGATATGGGGTGTGTTTATGAACTTTTTAATATTATTTAATCATGCAGATTTCCAATCAGTGTATTGCTCATTTACTGACAAAAAGGGAAAATACGAAACACAGAAAGGGGAAATAAACTGACTTTTATAATGAACCTCCGTTTCGATATTTAAATGTATATAGCGTGAGTGCTGAGATTTAGAATGCGATCAGTGCCCTAATGTTTCCTGATACTGAGCGCTCCCGGGTGAGCCCACGCTAACCCACAGCATTGCTGGGTCACCTGCTCCTTCACCCGAGGTGCTGGGGTGGCTTCATTTCCATCTGTTCTGTGAAAACTTGCCCTTTCCTCCTGTGGAAGACTGTGCTCCGTTTGGATGAATTGCCCAGTTGTAAGTTAAGGGCCGTCTGTTTTCTCATTGAACCTCTTGACTGGCGTTTGGTTCAGAGTTTCCTTTCCAGCTGCACTGTGGGTGTGGTCTCATCTTTGTGTCCCCACGCCAGCCAGTGTTTTCTTACCCAGTTGAACCTTAGATTGGTGACTGTTCCCCTGACTTTTCTATGGCCCCCAAGCTGTACTGCAATAAAACCATTTTTTGAGACAAGAGTCTCGCTCTGTCACCCAGGCTGGAGTGCAGTGGCACGATCATGGCTCACTGCAGCCTCGACCTCCTGGAGTCAAAAGTGATCCTCCTGCCTCAGCTCCCAAGGAGCTGGGACTAGCCTCCCAAGTAGCTGACCGTGCGCCACCATGCCTGGCTAATTATTTTTAGTGTTTTTATTTTCTGTAGAGATGAAGTCTCACTGTTACCTGGCTGGTCTTGAACTCCTGGGCTGAAGCGATCCTCCCACCTTGGCCTCCCTAAGTGCTGGGATAACAGGCATGAGCCACTGGGCCCTGCCTAAAATGAAATTACAAATACATGTTCAGCACTGGACAACATGAAATAAGGATATATTCCCTTATTCTAGTTCTGCCAATCTGCACAGGATTTAACTTTTTTTTTTTTTTTTTTTTTTGAGATGGAGTCTCACTCTGTTGCCCGGGCTGGAGTGCACTGGTGCAATCTCGGCTCACTGCAACCTCCACCTCCTGGGTTCAAGCGATTCTCCTGCCTCAGCCTCCCAAGTAGCTGGGACTACAGGTGCACGCCACCATGCCCGGCTAATTTTTGTATCTTTAGTAGAGATAGGGCTTTGCCATGTTGGTCAGGCTGGTCTCTAACTCCTCAAGTGATCCACCTGCCTTGGCCTCCCAAATTGCTGGGATTACAGGCGTGAGCCACTGCGCCCAGCCAGGATTTAACTTTAATGAACATCTAAGAGTTTGCTTTATTTTCTTAATATCTTCTCCCTCGAAAAGGGAAGAGAAAGCCATAGTGAAAGCTAATTTGAAAATGCATCCTTTCCTCACAGCCAGATCTCCGATGCTCACTAGGCTGAAATCAAATGCTGCGGTCTGCCTTTTCTTTTCAGAAGGTGTTTTTTTTTCTTACAGTTTCAAAGGAGGAAATGTCTCTCGCCACTCCTGCTATTCCGTCCTTTCCTGGTTCCGAGGAACCAGAGTGCCACAGTCAGCATGCCTGCAGCAGTATTGGAGGAGCTGCTGTGCCTCATGATGTTCCATGGGACGGAGAATGTGCAATACTCTCAGCCCTTTGCGCCCTTCGCTTTTCCCTCCCCCTGCTCTCTCTTTTTTTCTTTTTTGAGACAGGGTCTTGCTCTGTCACCCAGGCTGGAGCGCAGTGGCGCGATCATGGCTCACTGCAGCCTCAACCTCCTGGGCTCAAGCAATTCTGCCACCTTAGCCCCACTCCGAGTAGCTAGGGCTACAGGTGCACACCACCACACTTAGCTAATTAAAAAAAAATTTTTTTTGGCCGGGCGCAGTGGCTCAAGCCTGTAATCCCAGCACTTTGGGAGGCCGAGACGGGCGGATCACGAGGTCAGGAGATCGAGACCATTCCTGGCTAACACGGTGAAACCCCGTCTCTACTAAAAAAATACAAAAAATTAGCCGGGCGAGATTGCGGGCGCCTGTAGTCCCAGCTACTCGGGAGGCTGAGGCGAGAGAATGGCATAAACCTGGGAGGCGGAGCTTGCAGTGAGCTGAGATCCGGCCACTGCACTCCAGCCTGGGTGACAGAGCGAGACTCCATCTCAAA
>NC_045441.1:129441217-129480645 GCF_002776525.5 Piliocolobus tephrosceles | reverse complement strand
AAAAAAAAAAAAAAAAAAATTTTTGGTAGAGAAGGGATTTCGCTGTGTTTCCCAGGCTGGTGTCTAACACCTGGGCTCAAGTGATCTGCCCACCTCGGCCTCCCAAAGTGCTGGGATTACTGGCATGAGCCACCGCACCCAACCCCCTTCTTCAAAACCTCCAGAAGTCCTCCTGCCTCCCAAATCAGTACATGGTAAAGCCTTTTCTTTTCCCTACTGGCTTTTCTCACTAATGTCCTAGTTTTCTTTTTGCAGCTAAATTATTTGAGTTAATAGACAGTATCTGCTGCCTTCCCGTCTATGCTACTCATTTCCTCCTCAACTAGGTAGCTACCTATCTGTTGGCCCAGGACGGTCCTGGTGTATGCCTGTCATTCACCGTAATTATCAATGGTACTTCCTTTTGCTCTCCCAGTGCCCTAGTTTGGACCCCGTATCTCTAGCCTCTGGCCTCTCATCACCCTACAGCATTGAGGGTCATTGAATTTTGAGATTTTTTTGCCCCCTCATCCCGTATTTGTGCTTAACACCTGTAACCACTTCATCTTTCCCAGGACTTTTTCTTCTTTGGCTTCTCTGGCATTTTAATTGATCAAATCTTCTTACCGACTATCCCTTTTCCTGGGTTCTCTCCTCTGTTCCCCCTGTGCTGGTTTCCTTTCTACTTTCCCTGATGAGCTACTTTTGTAATCTACCAGTAACTTCATAAAGTACTTATTGAACAAGAAGCCACCAAGAGGAATGGCATCTGTTTGTTAATGACTGGTGCATAGTCAAGAACAGCCGGTCTCAGGGGAGGGGACTGGACTCGACTTCTATAATCCCAACCCCTTCTCCCCTCCCCACACAGACCACTCTGCCAGTTTGCTGCATTAATCGTTTTCAACTCTTTAGGTCATAAACCCTTTTGAGAATCTGAAAGTCACTTAACGTCTCCCGGATTGAAATGCTTATATGAAAAAATATTTGCAGTTTTCTTATTGGATGTTCATGGGCCAAAGCTTGAAGCTCATCGTTGGACTACAAAGTTCGAAACCTTGCTCAAGAGAATCAAGTACCTGGGATTGAGATTCTGCAGAGTTCAGTTTCACTCACTTTCTGTACTGACCCTCCCATTGCCTGTCTACACGAACCTTCTGCAGCGTCAGACCAGCTAGCTTGTTTACTCACTGCAAGGGAAGTTGTGCATTCATATTCATACCTTCTTGTCTTGATTGACACCTCTCTTTAATACCCCTTTTTTGCTCCCAGCTTCGTGAATCTTAATTTTCCCTCAAGGCTTGGCCAAGCACCATCTCATCTGAGGAACCTTTCCCAACCAGCCATGCTAGCCCTTCCTTCTCTACCATCTCTCCTTCCCTTGGTGGTAATGTCAGTGTTGCTTATTTGGTGCTTAGCTGTTTCTGTCTTCCCTATTTTTGTATCTAACTCCCCAAGGAGATGGCTGCTGTTTTTCTGCAGTGCCCAGCTCCTCGCATGGTTGGTGCAGAATAAATGTGGAGTGTGTTGGGAAGGGTGGGAGGAAGATTGGAGAGTGGAGTGTGGGCAGAACAGGCCAGGGCAAAGTTCCTCCCTGACCCTGCATACTGCCCTGCCACCTGCTTTACACAGGACGCTGCACGCCTGCAATTAATGGCCGCAGACTGTCGGCGCTGCCCAGGTTCTCGGACTACGTGGCTTTTGAGTGCAGTCTCCTCTCCTCTGGCTCTTGGCAGCCTCGCCAGCTCTCCCTGAGGGCTCAGTGGCAGCAAACGGTGAGCTCTTTTGGTCCAGTACAAATCTCCATGTTATTCAAGCTGCTGTCTTTATTCCTGCTGTGTGTTTTTACTTGGCTTGTCCTTCTAAGCATTCAAACTCTCTTCATCCTTCATGTCCCCTTCGTTGCCCACCTCCATGAAGCTTTTCCTGATAACCCTACTAGTAATGCTATTTTCCTTCTGGAAACCTCTCTTGAAAGCCCTTATCCTTAGACCACACAGTCTGCCCCAGGCTGATTGGTTTTATTGCCTTATTTTCTCTATTGTTTCTGGCTAAGTTGTCATTTCCTCAATTAAATTGTGAGAGTCACAGGAGTCAGCACCCTGGCCCAGGACACAGCAGCTGTTTCATCACCACTGGCTGATGTTCCTTCTCACCTTGCTTCTTCTGTGCCTTTAGAGTCAATGTCATCTCCTTGTGCTTTTCCTTAGGCCATTTCTGGTGACATAAAGTTTGTTTCAGCTTATGTCTAGAATAAATCAAATTAAATGTGAAATACCGGCTGGGCATGATGGCTCATGCCTGTAAACCCAGTACTTTGGGAGTCCGAGGCGGGTAGGTCACTTGAGGTTAGGAGTTCAAGACCGGCCTGGCCAATGTGATGAAACCCTGTTTCTACTAAAAATACAAAAATTTAGCTTGGTGTGGTGGTTGGTGCCTGTAATCCCAGCTACTCAAGAGGCTGAGGCAGGAGAATCACTTCAACTCAGGAAGTGGAGGCTGCAGTGAGCCAAGATTGTACCACTGCACTCCAGTCTGGGCAAAAGAGCAAGACTCCATCTCAAAAAAAAAAAAAAAAAGTGAAATACTGATATTTATATATACATGATCATAGATTCATAGATAATACAAATCACTTCAGTGGTTTTATATTTGTGTGTGTGTGTGTGTTATATGCAACGTAACAATGATTTGTTACTATATGGCTTTTTGGAAGTAAGAACATATGCATGCTGCATAGTTAATCAAATAATACTCAAAAAGTTCTGTACCTGGACACCCAAGGTGTGGTCTTTCAGCCATTAGTGAAATAATGCTACATAGGTGGATGCATCTTTAAAAACTGCTGTTCCATTCACCACTGTTTTCTCCCCTACACAGTCTGAGGTCCGCAGATGGTTCTGTAGTTTACATGTGAGAACCAAGATTCAGAGAGGGTAAGTGGCTTGCTGGGAGTCAAATCATCTAAATAACAGAAGTAGGACTAAATTAAAACCCAGCTTTTAAAATTTAACTTCAGTGGCTTTTTTTTCTGCCACGCGGCCTCTCCTTAAACTGACTCTTCCCCTAGGCTTACTACCAAGGTGTAAATTGGGCGGCCAGTTCTCATCTTTCTCTAGGGCCGGGGTCCCAAGGGTGAGCAGAATTGTCAGACCTGCACCTTTGTGTGGAAACCACCTGCGCCCCGTTCCTGCTGTTGGGCTGTGGCCCTACATGGATGTCCAGGCCACCCTGGCTGACTGGCCTTGCCCTGGGGTCTTAGCCTCTCTCTAGGGGGCCTTCTGTACTAGATTTGCCTTTTTATTTATTTATTTTTTTTGAGATGGAGTTTTGCTCTTGTCGCCCAGGCTGGAGTGCAATGGCATAATCTCAGCTCACTGCAACCTCCGCCTCCTGGGTTCAAGTGATTCTCCTGCCTCAGCCTCCCGAGTAGCTGGGAGGTGCCTGGCACCATGCCTGGCTAATTTTGTATTTTCAGTAGAGATGGGGTTTCACCATGTTGCCCAGGCTGGTCTTGAACTCCTGACCTCAGGTGATCCACCCACCTTGACCTCCCAAAGTGCTGGGATTACAGGTGTGAGCCACCACACCCGGCCTAGGTTTGCCTTTTTAAACAGCACCTCTGTAGTCTTTTTCCCGCATCTTCTGTTTGAGTCGAAGAGTTGCAGCATCCACTTCATAAACTGCCACGCTGGTGTTTCTCCCCGATTCTGTGTCTGCACAGTCAGCGGAGGTGTGACTGTTTCATGGGCCTGGCTGACCCAGGTCTGCCTTGGGTCCCTGCTCGGGCACCCCTCTTTCTAACAAATGTTGAATTAACCTTGAATGAGATTGTTGCTTCTAAAATGCCATTGGTCAGCTTTTTACTGCTTGTTCTTGCCCTCTGTTTAAGGAATGTTTTTTTTCTTTATGTCCTTTCAGGAATTAAATAAAAAGTAGCAAAATTGTTGGAAACTGTTTTCAGTCCCCTTTATCACTGTGGCACAGGAAGCTGTCATCTCAGAAATTCATCGGCAGAGAAACACAGATAAAAGGGCTACCCTGTTGGACAGGAATGTTCTTTTGGATTTAATGGGATAATTGTATTTAGGTAAAACCTTTCATCTGAGGACTTCAAAGGACTTTACCTTGTTTAGTAGTTATTATCACACCCTACAGAGTGACATTAGGGTACTACACTCCTAGATTTTTGTGTGTGTGTATGTGCATTTGTTTATTTATTTAGTATTGTGCTTGTTTTCTTAGGTTCACCATGGAAAGTCTCAGGAACCTAACAGCACTGCAGTTGATTTCCATTAAAAAATAGTACCTAACAAATAGCAGACGTAACTGGCCTCTGTGTCCTGGAATGACGAATGAAGATGTTAATGGGGTTATAAAATAAAGAGCAACCATTCTGGAGCCAGGAAGGCGGGGCTGGGAGGGACAAGAGTAGTGACCAGAGTACTGGCGGCAGAGAGCACTCCTTCCCCACATCCCCCTAGTGGGTTTTACTTTTATTGGTTCTACTCAGGGTCCGAAAAGAGATTATTCTGTGAACAAGCTCTTGGAGAGAATGTAGAGCCACATAATCCCCCTTAACAGTTGTTTTTTTTTTTTTTTTTTTTTTTAAGACAGAATCTCGCTGTGTTGCCCAGGCTGGAGTGCAGTAGTGCAATCTCAGCTCATTGGGTTCAAGCGATTCTTGGGCCTCAGCCTCCAGAGTAGCTGGGATTACAGGCGTTTGCCACCATGCCTGGCTAATTTTTGTATTTTTAGTAGAGACAGGGTTTCACCGTGTTACCCAGGGCTGATCTCAAACTCCTGACCTCAGGTGATCCACCTGCCTCGGTCTCCCAAAGTGCTCAGATTGTAGGCGTGCACCACCGCACCTGACCAACAGATCTTTTGAGAAGCAAGCCTGTGTCATGACCGGAGGAAGGATCCCTAAGTAAGTTAAACTAGGGCCAACTCCCGCCCCCACCCTCCCAGCCCCAATCTCTGCAATCCGTGAAAGACCATTGGCACAGCCTCTGGGTAAAGGGGTTGGATCAGTGGTGAAGGGAAGAAGCTTTCAGAGAAAAGCCTGGCAAGAGTGGCCTTGGGGTGCCCAGTGCTGTCCCCTTTGCTGTCCCCTTCCACATGCATCTAGTCTTGAGCTGTGGCCCAGCCATGTCACTTTTTACGAGCTTCTTTAATGCTGCAGGGTCGTGGTGATTGTGAGAGAGAAGATTTTTATACCATTGGTTATGTTTTCCTTCCCAAAGACGCAGTGCTTGCCCTGTGAAAACCGTTTCCCCATGGCGGGCCGTTCATACCTCTTGGCTCAGCAGGGGGAGACAAAGTCCCAGACACTGCCTACTGCACTTGTTTGACGGAAAGTCCTGCGCGCTCTTTATTTCAGTCTCACTTTATATCCATTTGTTTAGATGTCCTCCTGGCTAGTTAGTCTCTGTTTCCCCTCTGTGTAAGTCCTCAGTTCCCTCCCCTGGCCTCCTATTTCCGCTGGTAACCTCCCAGTTCCTTATACTGGAAGATGCAGAGGACCTGGAGGTTGTCCACTGAGACGGTTCAGCCTCAAAATCCCTGGCTCAGCCTGTACTAAAGTCTCAGAAGATGTGGATCCTTAACTTCACTCGAAATCTCACTCCCTTAAATTAGCTTCTGTCTACCTTTTTCTTCAGTCTTGATGTCTCCAGACCTCTGAATTGGGGCAGTGGAGGAAAGAGAGACCATCAGTCACCTGCTTCGCCCCTTACAGCTGCCATCCCTCTACCACCAGTGCTGAACAGATTCTCTGAATGGACAGTCCACCTATGAAAACCACATAATTTTCCACCAACTCTGCCTCCCATCATCTGGAATCCAGCTTTGAACTGAGTTTAGAGCTCAGTCGGCTTCCTCCCTCCCTGGTGTGTGAATTTCTTTGTGTCATCTCTACCAGCTGGCCACTAACCTGTCCACAGAAACTGTCTCCTTTCAAGGACCAGAGCATGCTCTCCCGGAAAAGCCATCCCATCGTTGGAGAGCTCCAGTGGTTAGAACGGTCTTTATCCTATTCACTGAGAGTCTCATGATTTCTGCCACTGGTTCTAGGAAGAAGCAACACAAATGTTTATTTTCTCTTGAGATATGTAATATACAGTTTTCTCCTTATTTACATTGAAGGGCTAACTCAATGTATTTGAAGACAACTTCCGTCTTTCCCTTTCAAAAGCTTTTTAGGGCCGGGCACGGTGGCTCATGCCTGTAATCCCAGCACTTTGGGAGGCTGAGGTGGGCGGATCGCTTGAGGTCAGGAGTTTGAGACCAGCCTGGCCAACATGGCAAAACCCCATCTCTACTAAAAATACAAAAAGGAGCTGGGCATGGTGGTGGGCGCCTGTAATCCCAGCTATTCGGGAGGTTGAGGCAGATGAATTGCTTGAACCAGGGAGGTGGAGGAGGAGGTTGCAGTGAGCCGAGATCGTGCCACTGCACTCCAGCCTGGGTGACAGAGTGAGACTCTCTCTCTCTCCCAAAAAAAAAAAACAGACAAACAAGCAAAAAACACTTTTTCAAAATATTATTGAAACACTTCCCCCGCTATTGCCTTCTGATCAAACCGGGAGGTCCCAGTTCTTCCCTTTTGAAATTGTTGAGTACCTTCTCGTTCTTTGAACTCTACTCATCTTTCCCAACTTGATTTCCTCTTTCCTCCTAATCCTCAATCCCAAGAAACTCTCTAGGCAAAATTCTTTCATTTTCTGTGTTCCAGAGATTCTTGTTCATACTCGACCTTGACTTCACCAGTCTACAAAACTCTAGAAAGGTCTACATTCTAATCATTTTAAAAAAAAAGTCTCCTAGTATAGTGCCTGGTAAACAGGAGGTAGAACATTACTTAATGTTTAATTTTCTCTGTTCTTGCTCTAGTACTTCCTTAGAAAGTTCACTTTTTAATATTTTTAAAAATCTACACATGACTACTAAATATTTAGCCCTAGCCCCAATTTGTTACTCATTTTCCAATCTTAGGTTCCCTGGAGATCACTGGATATCCCAATTTAATATAGCTAGTTTTCTCCAGTCCCTGCAAACCTGCCGCCCATGTAACTTTCCTAGTGGTTTTTGTTCAGTAAGTTGCTTGAAACGATTTTGAAGAACCTTAGGAATCGAGCCATGTCTGGATTCTCATTCATGAAGTTGTTCTGATTCCCGGACCACGGGCTCTCAACTGGGCCGTGATTCTCACGCTTTCTGGTTTCTCTTTAACTATCGGGGGCAGCCCAGTCTTTCAATTCCCCCGAGCTCTCAGCCACAGGGATCATTTTTGGCACATCTTTCTCTTTCCATGTAGTCAGCCTCCTCCAGGAGGAAAAGTCAGCCTCCTCCTCACTTTTCCAATTCATCTTTCATTTTTATTTCCGAGCCACCATCCTGTGCCTGGGTGACTGGCAACAGCTTCATCGCTGGTGCTCCTGCTCCCAGCTTTGCCTCGCTTCACTCTGCCCTGTGCTTAACTCAGAATAGTCTTGCTAAGGGGACTTTTGCGGTGTTATTCCGCTGCTTAGACGTCGAGAGTCACTCTCTTACTTGCTGGATTAAGTGTGAGATCTTGCACGAATCCTCATCTCTAGCTACAAAATCTGAGACAGACCAGAGACCTGTTAGGTAGCAGAGGCTGCACTTTTCTTCTATGGATGTACTGTTTGTAATTAATAGTATTGACCAACTCTCTTCTTTTGTCTTTTTTTTTAAACAACTTTATTGAGATATAATTTATGCATGCCATATAAGTCATCCATTTAAAGTGCACAAAGGTTTTGGGGACATTCACGGAGCTGTGCAACCATTACCACAATCAATTGTAGAACATTTTCATCATCCCCCCAAGAAACTCCATACCCATTAGCACTCACTCTCCATTTTCTCCAAGCCCCTAACCCCTGGCATCCATCACACTTCCCTCTCTATAGATTTCAGACATTTCTTCTAAATGGAATTGAACAGCATGTGGCCTTTTGTGACTAGCTTCTTTCACATAGCGACATCATTTCAAGGTTCATCTATGTTGAAGCATATATCAGTATTTCGTTTCTTTTTATTGCATAAAAGATTTCCATTTTATGGGTATACCACATTTTGAGTATCCAGTCATCAGTTGACGGACATCGGGTTGTCTGTCTTCATTTTACGTAATTCACATACACGAAACTCCACCCCTTTACAATGTAAAATTCAATTTTTTTATTTTTTATTTTTTTATTTTATTTCATTTTTTTTTTGAGACGGAGTCTTGCTCTGTCGCCCAGGCTGGAGTGCAGTGGCCGGATCTCAGCTCACTGCAAGCTCCGCCTCCCAGGTTTACACCATTCTCCCGCCTCAGCCTCCCGAGTAGCTGGGACTACAGGCGCCCGCCACCTCGGCCGGCTAGTTTTTTTGTATTTTTTAGTAGAGATGGGGTTTCACCGTGTTAGCCAGGATGGTCTCGATCTCCTGACCTTGTGATCCGCCTGTCTCGGCCTCCCAAAGTGCTGAGATTACAGGCTTGAGCCACCGCGCCCGGCCTATTTTTTTTTTTTAGTTTATTCGCAGAGTTGTGTGACCATCTCCATACCTAATTTTAGGACATTTTCATTACCCCAAAAAGGAGCCCTCCACCCATTAGCAGTCCACTCCACTCTCCCCACTCCCCTGCTTCTGGCAAATGCTGCTTTCCATTTTGTGTGGATGGATTTTCCTCCTCTAGACATGGCATATGAATGGAAGGATGCAATATGGGGTCTTTTGTGACAGGTTTCTTCTACTTACATAATGTTTTCAAGGTGATTCTGTGTTTTCTTAGATTCTGTATTTGTCTATTTGGCATTTGTTCATCACGGGCCTACTGGATTAACTATATTTTCTTATTTTCTATAATCTTGATGTCTTGTTATTCATGGCCTGGCTGACTGGGAGGTACTGCCACTCCCAGAGTGAGCCAGTTCTTAGAGATTGCCAAGGCCTGGCCCAGGAGAACACCTTTCATTTGCAAACGAATCAGCGGTCTTCTTTATCCAACTCTCACACCAAGCTAATATTCCCCTGCCCTCAATCAACCCAGCGACAGGCACCAGGCAACTAGCTGACAGCCCCTATGCTCTAAAGCCTGGCAAAATTATTTACGCTAGTCAGTCCTCAACTGTTTAACCCTAACCTGTCTTGCCTTTCCTGCAGAAAACACAATAAAGTCTCTGGCCCTGGCTTTTCCCTCACCCTTCTGCCTCCTGCCCAAAATCGGTGCTTCCCCATGTGGACTTACATGGCCTGGCATCCCCTCCTGTCAGGAGCTGTAGGTCATAAAAGCCTTTTTTCAGTGGCATGGACCTCTGCGTAGTCACTTGGTTATCTCCATAAATTAAACTCTTGTGGGTACAATTGAGCCAAATGTTCATTTAGGTTGTAGCATGTATCAGTTTTTCATTACTTTTTTTTTTTTTTTTGAGATAGAGTCTCGCTCTATCAACCAGGCTGGAGTGCAGTGGTGCGATCTCTGCTCACTGCAACCTCTGCCTCCCGGATTCAAGCGATTCTCCTGCCTCAGCCTCCTGAGTAGCTAGAGCTACAGGCACGCACCCATCAACGCCTGGCTAATTTTTGTGTTTTTAGTAGAGACAGGGTTTCACTATGTTGGGCAGGCTGGTCTTGAACTCCTGACCTCAGGTGATCCGCCCACCTTGGCCTCCCAAAGTGCTAGGATTACAGGTATGAGCCACCGCGCCCGGCCTCTTCATTCATTTTTATGGCTGGATAGATAATATTGCATTGTGTGGATATGCCACATTTTGTTCATTCATTCATCAGTTGATGGATATTTGTGTTCCCCTTTTTGGCTATTTTGAATAATGCTTCTATGAGCATTCATGTACAAGTTTTGATGTGAACATATGTTTTAAATTCTCTTGGGTAAATACCTAGTTGTAGAATTGCTGCATCGTTTGGTAATTCTATGTTTAACATTTTGAGGAACCATCAAACTGTTTTCCAAAGTGGCTGCATCATTTTACAATCCCATCAGCAGTCTGTGAAGCTTCCAGGTTCTCTGTGTTTTCACTGACACTTGTTATTGCCTATCTTTTAATAATCCTAATAGATTTGAAGTGGTGTGTTATTGTGTTTTTGATTTGCAATTCTCTAATGAATAACGATGTTGAGCATCTTCTCATGTGCTTATTGGCCATTTGAATATCTTTTTGGTGAAATATCTTCTTTGCTCTTTTTTTTTTTTGAGGCAGAGACTCACTCTGTCACCCAGGCTGGAGTGCAGTGGTGTGATCTTGGTTCACTGCAGCCTCTGCCTCCCAGGTTCAAATGATTCTTGTGCCTCAGCCTCTGAAGTAGCTGGGATTACAGGCGCTGCAAACATGCTTGGCTAATTTTTTTTTTTTTTTAGTAGAGATGGGGTTTCACTGTGTTGGCCAGGCTGGACTCAAACTCCTGACCTCAGGTGATCTGCCTGCCTTGGCCTTCCAAAGTGCTGGGATTACAGGCGTGAGCCACCATACCTGGCCATCTTTTTTTATTTTTTTAATTAGATTATTTGTCCTTTTATTGTTGAGTTATAAGAGTTCTTTACGTATTAATGTTTTGGATATAAGTCCCTCATCAGATGTTGGGTTTGCAAAATTTTCTTCCATTCTGTGGGATATCTTTTCACTTTCTTACTGGTATCCTTTGAAACACACACAAAAATAATATTGATGAAGTCCAATTTATTTTTCCTTTTGTCACTTTTGGGTTTGGTGTCATATATAAGATATCTTGGCCTAATCCAGGGTTACGAAGATTTATTCCTATGTTTCCTTCTCAGAGTTTCATAGTTCTAGCCCTTACTTTTAGGTATATGATCCATTTTGTGTTATTTTTTGCAGATTGTATGAAGTAGGAGGCTCATTCATTTTTTTTACGTGTGAATATCCAGTTGCCTGGCATCATTTGTTGAAAAGATTATTTTCACCTCCACTGAAATGTTTTGGCATCTTTGTTTAATATCAGTTGACCATGAATGTAAGAGTTTATTTTGGGACTCTCAATTTTTATCAGATTGATCTATATGTCTATCTTTATATCAATACCATCCTGTCTTATCTTAATAACTATAGCTTTGTAGTAAGTATTTTTTCTCTTTCTTTTTCTTTTTTTTTTGAGACAGGGTCTTGCTGCCCAAGCTGGAGTGCAGTGGTGCAATGCTGGCTCACTGCAACTTTTGCCTCTTGGGTTCAAGTGATTTTTCTGCCTCAGCCTCAACCTCCTGAGTAGCTGGGATTATAGGCGCCCACCACCACACCTGGCTAAGTTTGAATTTTTGTATTTTTTCAGTAGAGACGAGGTTTCACCATGTTGGCCAGGATGGTCTCTAACTCGACCTCAAATGATCCACCCGCCTCAGCCTCTCAAAGTGCTGGGATTGCAGGCATGAGTCACCATGCCTCGCCTGTAGTAAGTTTTGAAATTAGCAAGTGTGAGTCCTCTAACTTTGTTCTTAATTTTCAAAATTGCTTTGGTGAGTCTGAATCCCTTGCATTTCCATATGAATTTTAGAATTAGCTTGTCAATTCCTATAAAACAAGACAGCTGGGATTTTGATAGGGGTTGTGTTGAGTCTATAGATCAATTTGAGGAGTATTGTCATCTTAACAATATTAAACCTTTCAATCCATGAATATGGGATGCCTTTTTATTTATTTATGCCTTTAATTTCTTTCAGTGACATTTTGTAGTTTTTGGTACACAAGTCTTGTTACTTTTTTTGTTAAATCTATTTTGTATTTTTTTTTTCTTTCTTTCTTTTTTTTTTGAGACAGAGTTCACTCCCGTTGCCCAGGCTGGAGTGCAATGGTATGATCTTGGCTCACTGCAACCTCTGCCTCCTGGGTTCAAGCGATTCTCCTGCCTCAGCCTCCTGAGTAGCTGGGATTACAGGCGCCCACCACCACGCCCAGCTAATTTTTGTATATTTGGTAGAGATGGAGTTTCACCATGTTGGCCAGGCTGGTCTCAAACTCATGACCTCAGGTGATCCACCCGTCTCGACCTCCCAAAGTCCTGGGATTATAGGCATGAGCCACTGCGCCCAGCCATTTTTTTCTTTTTAATTTTATTGTAAGTGGAATTATTTTCTTACCTTCATTTTGGGTTGTTCAACACTAGTATATAGAGATATACAATTGAGTTTTAGATATTGATCTTGTATCCTGCAACCTTGCTGAACTCGTTTATTTGTTCTAATAATTCTGTGGATTCCTTAGGATGTTTTTATATATAGGATCGTGCCATCTGGGAACAGAGATAGTTTAACTTCTTTTGTTTTGTTTTTTTTTTTTTTTTTAGTTTAACTTCTTTTTCAATCTGGGTGCCTTATTTCTTTCTTGCCCGATTTCCCTGGTTAGAATCTTCAGTACAGTGTTGTATAGAAGTGATAAGAGCAGACATCCTTGTCTCGCTCCTGATTTTAGGAGGAAAGTATCTCGTCTTTCACTGTTAAGTATGATGTTAACTGTGAGTGTTTTGTGGATGACCTCTTGCCTTCTTGTCGTCTTGCACCATCCTGTTTCTCTTTCTACTCTGTATAGTGGAAAGAATGTGAACCTCAGAATCAGACTTGGATTTGAATTGATTAGTTCGTTAATTTCACCAGAAAATACTGAGTGTTAGAGAGAGTGAGATTAACTTGGATTTAGTCATATAGATTAAGCTGTAGTGGTAAGAGCTGTGATGGGGGTATGGCCAAGGCAGTGAAGGGTACAGAAAACTGGCCCCTGGGAAGGTTTGGACACCTCGAGGATATAATGCCTGAATTGCTCGTAAAAAACAGTAGGAGATAGTCTTGAAAAACAGGGAGCACGTGCAGCGATGGGAAGGTAGCTGTATTCTGTGAGCCACAGATAGATCTGTGAGGCCAGAGTATAGGGTGCCTGCAAGTGAGTGGTTGAGTGAGCAGAGCCACCTCACCAAGGCCCTTGCTAGCTTCTGAAGGTGTTGTGAGAACTGGATTTTTGTGTTGGAACCCTTGGTGGTAGAGGAGATGGAGTGGTAATGGGTGAGACCATGAAGAGAACGACCTGGAGAGAGGAAGCTATTGCCTAAGCAGGGGACACCTGAGGACCTAAAGGAAGGCTCTAAAGTAAGGCTGGAAGAAGGGAATTGAGTCAAGAAAGATTAGAAGGTAGTAATAACAAGGTGTGTTGCAGTTGACTGAGAGGTGAGGGAGATGGATTTGCAGAGAATGACTCTTGGATTTCTGATGTGGGATTTGGGTTGTTTGATGGAATAGACTAGATTCAGTTTTCTCATCTGTAAAATGGAAAAAATCCTTTGCAGATAACATAGTGAAATCTCTTAGCACAAGCATGTGGTTGTGACTCAATAAATGCTCGTTCTTTTTGCTTTCCCCCATTTTGTTTCTGTTTCTTCCATTCTCTCAATGTAGGTCTTTGTTTAGTCAGTTCTGCCTTTTGAATGCTTTTCTTTGCTGTGTCCCATACTTCCCACTGTGACTGCCGCATGGATGACTCCCGGATCCCTCTCTCCAGCCCTGATCACGCTTGCATGCATTTTCGACTGTATTCTGGTCATCTCCATGGCCTCTCACCCTCACAAGGGAGAACAACTCCCAAATTGTTTTCTCCTCTTGAGGTCCATATGCCTGTTGATGGCACTGTCATCTTCTCAGTCAATTCGGCTACAAATCATTTTCTCTAGTTGAAAAAACACATCTACCTCTACTGGTTTTGAGTATTTCAGATTCATTTAGATACCTTTCTTTTCCCCTTTCATTTCTTCACATTTGGTGAATATTTGGCCTCTGTTTAATTACCTCCATAACATTATACACACAAGTTTCTTTTTCTATCTCATTGTTACTTCCCTCATCAGGCCTTTATTAGTTCTCATCTGAACTATGATATTGGTTCCCTGGTTTCCCTTCCTTTGAAGTCATCTTGCCACAACTGCCAGACCAAGCTTCTGGAAGCTCTGATTGGATCACCCCTGTCGCCTTGTGGGTTCTCCAGACCCACTGGATCAAGCCCAGGCTCCTAAGCCTGTCATTTAAGGCACTGCATGTCTAAACCCCGCATACCACTCTGATTTTATCTCCCCACATCCTTGTGGAAGAATGGGGCAGTTCTCTGCACCTTTAGTATCATCTCTGTGCCTTCCCTGGTGGAAATTGTGCTTATTCTTCAAGGCACAGTTTGTGAATCCTGCCTAACTTTCATCAAACCAGGTAATTCTTTTACATATCACATAGGACTCTGTGCTTGTTTATTTTGTTTTGTTTTTTTGAGACAGAGTCTCACTCTATCGCCCAGGCTGGAGTGCAATAGCATGATCTTGGCTCACTGCAACCTCTGCCTCCCGGGTTCAAGTGATTCTCCTGCCTCAGCCTCCACAGTAGCTGGGACTACAGGCACATGCCACCGCGCCCAGCTGATTTTCATATTTTTAGTAGAGATGGGGTTTCGCTATGTTGGCCTGGCTGGTCTCAAACTCCTGGCCTCAAGTGTTCCTCCTTCCTTGGCCTCCCAAAATGCTGGGATTACAGGCATGAGCCACCGCACCTGGCGGTGCTTATTTAAAATGATCTGTGTACACTTCTTATCTCTCCTACTAGATTTAATCTCCTTGAGGTGTAACCCTCCATCTCCATACAGAGATGGAGATGTAATCTCCATCTCTGTAATCTCCATCTCTGTAACCCTCAAAATGCCTTCTTCATATTCAGTATATGTTTGTGAATGGAAGGTATACACTCCTCATCTTCCTGAAGCATACAGGCATGACCTCTGCTTTTCCAAATACCCATTCCCAAGGGTCTGTGACACAAGACAGTGAGAAGATGAAGGACAGCTGACTTTCCCCTGTGGGACCTCTTGCAATTTAATACAGAGGAGCATGAGGATGTTACACAGGCAGGTTCTTATTTAAATTCCTGGTAGCTGAGCCCAGCAGCCTGTGGTGGGTTTGATTTAGTTTGTACAGCACTTAACTCTTTCTATGAATGAAAGATGAAAGTGGATGAAAGTTCTCATGGACGTATGGGAACCAGATAGATTGAGAAATTAACTCATGTGTGGTGCAATTATACAGAGCTCTGGGTACCAGTCTGATTTTTCCTTACACAATCTAGAACTTAACTGACATACTTCTTAGGTACTTTCAGACACATAGCCAAACACGTAGCCAGGTGATTCATTTGGTAAATTCCATAAGGTCTGCCCTGCCCTGGAATGGCTTCTCAGCAAGCCTGTCTCAGCTAGGCTGGGAAGGAGGTGGCTTTCAGTTCCGGTTTCCAATCAGTGACTAACAAGAACTGGTTAAGAAGCAGGAAGAATAGAAAGAGTTAGATGGTTTCTGTGTTAGGCTAAAAAAAAAACCTCTCAGATACCCGGTTCCTACAATGCATGTCTCCTGGCAGCCAGACAAGGAAGGAGAGAAACTGTGAAGGGTGCCAGGGTGCCAACAAGAGCACTCGTGTTCTTGGCAGAGCTCAGAATAGCGTTCGCAGCTCTCAGTGATTCATCATCCGCAGGCCTGCCCACCCGTGATCTGAGTGACTGAGGACGGGGTGAGTCAGGCAGCTCCCTCTCCGCATCACCCTTCCTCCATGGATCGGTTCTGTGCCCTCCTTGGGCCCTACGGGCTGCCAAGCAGAGGAGAGGCCGATGTTTCAGGGGATGCAGCCAGTGAGGAAAGGGTGCCTGCTCTGGGTCTGTGCCAGGGTGAAGCCTTCATGGCTTCTTGAAGGGCTCCCGGCTCTCCTCTGCATTAATCCCTAAGCACGTTTAGAGAAGAGGGGAATCTTCATTGCCAGTTTTGGGACGGGTCTGATGGCAGGGCCTGCTTAGCCCTAGCAAGCTACTCAGTGCTCCTGCACTGATCTAGCTACCACCCCTCATCATCGTATCTGCCCCTCTGAAATCTAATCTGCATTCTGTTCTCTTTCTTTCTCCCACTTTTTTCTGTTTATTCTTTTCTTTCTTCCCTTGCTCAGCAAGAATGATATTTATTTAAGACATCACAGCTGTTAAATGTTTGCCTCTGGGGATAATTTTTCGGCCAGGTGCCCCTGTGCCTCTTGGCTGGTCCACACCGATTACTGGCCATGACGGGAGGGGGTGGCCAGCTGCCCTCAGCACTGAACTCCCTAGTGTAGGTCCAGGCCCAGGGCTCATCACAGCTACCCTGCTTTGACCCGCAACACAATCACGGGTTGAGAAACCATCCTAGTGCCATAATAGGCTTAGAAAGAGATCATTCTTCATCTGGTCAGCCAGAGCCAGGCCACAGGCTGCGTGGTTTCCCTCAGTGAGGCTCTCGCTCGGTGTCCCACTTTACTTCTGCAGCGAAAAAGCCGTTTTACCTCTTTTGCCACTTTCACAAAACATTCTCTTGGATCCACTCAAGTGAAAGCTGTGAAGTGTCCTCGTTCCTCCCTCACGGAGGGAGCTCCTAGCCTTGCAGCCCTGCGTGTGTCTGTCACTTACCAGCAGCGTGCCAGGACACTGCAGACATCCAGGTTAGGGGACTTGCCTAGGAAGCCATGGCTCTGTGTGGGTGGGGATGGCAATAGACTGCTTCAGAGTGTTCCTGTTTTCCCTTCCCTGTTGCTGCAGAGCACACATGCTGCGGGGAGAATGCAGCTTTAGTAACAAAACATCCAAATATACTTATTTCCAAAAAGAGCATCGTAAGATGAAGAGTGGGGTGCTGTGTGGATGATGTCCTGCGTGAGGATAGAACACAGGAGGAGGTTGAGTGGGAATAATGTTTCGCTTTTTGTCCAGGAGTCAAAACTTACAATAAATACGACCAGGTTTCCAGATCACAGTGAATTCCAAACCCTGGTAGACGACCCACTTATTTCAAACATGTTATGTAACATTGTAAAGCACAAGGGATAGGTAAAATACACAGCCCTGGGACAGTTCGGGGCACTTAGATGTGGAATGTTTGGAGATCGCTTTCATTTTTCTCATCAGAGCCATCCCATGAAATGGGTAGGACAGAGACTTGGCCCCATTGAGAAGCAAGGACGCTGAGGCACAGTGAAATTGTCATTCAGCATCAATTCCAAAGGCTACAGACTTGGTTAGCACAGTCGGGCTTAGCCCCCTGATTTGTGTTTGATTTCTATCACACTGCTCTTTCTTCAGTAAACCTCTTTCACATAAGAGATGAAACCAACACACCACTAATAGGACCTGTGCTCTAGGCTGTTTAATGAAAGTCAGAATGAGTTTTACTGAATTTACATGCCTTTTCCTAGAACTCCGTATATTCCATTTGGAATTTGAACGAAGTCCTAGGAGCAGGCTCCCTTTCTGCAGTTGCTCAGGACTCAATTCCTCTGGCGCTGTCCACAGCTTTCCAGACCCATTCCCGCCAGCATCTGCTGGACTTCCTCTTGACCTTCCCACGTCTCCCTGACTATGGGTCAGGAAAAGGGAATGCCGTGCCCTGTGCTCCCTTGACATGCTGCCCTTCACGCCACATAGTATGGAACACCTGCCACGTGTAAGGTTCTTTGCTAGATCTGAAGATACAAAGAGAAGGCATAGCTGCGGCCACACCACCCTGGATGTGCCTGACTCAGAAGCCAGCCAGGGTCGGGCCTGATTATACTTGGATGGGAAAAGGCATAGGTCCTGCCCCAAGGACCTAGAGTTTAGTGTTGGAAACAAATTAGATTCCATCACCATTATTCAACTCCCCCTCTTCTCTTGTAAGTCCTGATCTGTGATTCTATCTCCTCCTTGTGCCTTCTATCTGCCGACTTCTGGGAAGCACTCCCTCCTCTTGTAGTGAGTTGAGCACCAACTGATAGGCTCCCACCCTCTTCACTGCCATCTCTGTATTAAGGAATTGCACAGCCACGTTCAATTCTTAGCGAGGGTGCCTCCCTCTGCAGGACGCACAGTCACCCACAGGGCAGTGAGGCTAACTGGACTTCGTAATTACATGAGGCTGTGCCTCCTTCAACCTTTCAGCTCAAAATCCCTCCAAATCTCCATCTCTCATCCTCCCAGTCACCCTTCTCTCCATGGCTGGCCATTTCAAAGATGTGCCTTATGTGTGTGTGTGTGTGTTTTTTTTTTTTTTTATTAGAGACGGGGTTTCTTAGTGTTGGTCAGGCTGGTCTGGAACTCCCAACCTCAGGGGATCTGCCTGCCTCGGCCTCCCAAAGTGCTGGAATATAGGCGTGAGCCACCGCGCCTGGCCATGCCTTATATTAATATTAATGTATGGTATATTTCAGAAATGCTAAGAGCATTTTATGTGTTCTCACTTCAAGAAATGGTAAGCATTGGAGGTGATGGAAATGTTCATGGGATTGATTTAATCATTTCACAACATGTATATATCTCTCAAAACATTACATTATACCCATAAATAATTGTCAGCTTTAAAAAGTATATTCTGGGGGGAAAACACTTCGAATTTTAACAAATAAAAACCCCACAAGAACGTGCCTTCTCTGATGGAGAATCTCTCCCTTCTGGTGTTTTCTTACACTGCTCCTAGGCCTGCTTGGCCACTGCGCCCCATGCTGTATGCCTTTCCCACTCTCCCTTTAGTGTGCGAAGCAGGGACAACTACATCGCTCGTGGGGCTGCTCTGGGTGTGTGCTCTCCAGTCTCAGCTGGGCCCCGTGACACTCAGCAGCCACTGAATTCTTCCTCTGTGACATGCTACTGTTGAGCCACCAGAGTCACTCCTGGTCCCCTCCTTCAAAGCAGATGACTTCGTTTACTATCTTTCTGGGCAAGTATGGAGCCATCTTCCTTTCTTGCCCCAGAGACTCTGCTCTTTGCTCTCTCCCACCCTCCCCTCACTTAGGTCTGCGCCACCCTCACCTTGCCGGGTCTCTCAGCTCCGCTCCCTCCGGTCCCTCCTGCTCAGTGGTCCCTCTGCATCCTCTCTCATCTCCAGTCCTCCACCAAGTCTCTCTCTGTTGCCCAGGCTGGAGTGCAGTGGTGCTATCTCAGCTCACTGCAAACTCCACCTCCCAGGTTCAAGCAGTTCTCCTGCCTCAGCCTCCCGAGTAACTGGGATTACAGATACCCGCCACCTTGCCAGGCTAATTTTTGTATTTTTAGTAGAGACAGGGTTTCACCACGTTGGCCAGGCTGGTCTCGAACTCCCGACCTCAAGTGCTCTACCTACCTCAGCCTCCCAAAGTGCTGGGATTACAGGGGTGAGCCACTGCACCCAGCCCCTGCCATTTCTTTCTGCTGCCTCAGTCTCCTCTAACCTAAAGGACAAAAACCACACATCAAAAGGAAACTCCGACCCTCCCCCTCACTCCAGCCTCTCCCTTCATCTTTGTGGCCATCACCATGGCCCCATTCGGACCCTCCCTTTGCGGCCTTCAGCTTCTGACTGTCGTCCCTTCTGGCCCCTCTGCTAGCCTTCCAGCGGGTCCCTGTCTCCTCTCAGGAGCCTGGCTCATCATTCTCAGGAACAGCTTTGAGAACTTTGCTTGTTCTGCTCAAAATGAAGTGGGAAGTCCTCTATTTGGCCTGGTCTCCTCATCCCAGTCCCCCCCTCCCTTCCCAGCTCCTTCTCTAATTGGAGTCTGCTCCAGTCAAACTGGATCCGTACTCACAAACACCCTCTGTTCTTCCCCCAGACCTCTGCTCAGGCAGGCAGGCAGCATCCTTGCCCTCTCACCTAAACTTCAGTGCTCAGCTCATGTGCCAGCGCCTTCACGAGTCTTTTGGTGATCCCCACAGCCAGGTGTGATCCATGCGATCTCCTCTCCAAATCTCTCCAGGCACATTTTTGGAACCCCCTGAAAGCATGTTGCCGTATTACTACTGTTAGGTCTATTTCTAGCTTTAATCTCAAGGATTGGAAAGATATATTTTTAATTTTATCCACCTCCCCAGCCCCACTCCAACGTCTAGCATAGAGCTGTCCGTTACCGTTGGTCCTTGAATATGAAAAGGCTTAGTGGAGATGGCGTTGGCTGTCACCACTGAGCACAAGGGCCCAAACTGCTGGCCCACAGCCCACAGAGCCACTCCTGATATGTTTTGTCTAGCCACTCTAGAGGTTTTTGGTTTTGTTTTTTTGGTAGTAAGATATATACAACATTTAATTTTCGTTTTTGTTGTTTTGTTTTGTTGAGATGGAGTCTCGCTCTGTCACCAAGGCTGGAGTGCAGTGGCATGATCTCAGCTCACTGCAACCTCTACCTCCTGGGTTCAAGTGATTCTTCTGCCTCAGCCTCCCAAGTAGCTGGGATTACAGGTGTGCACCACCACATGCAGCTAATTTTTGTATTTTTAGTAGAGACGGGGTTTTTTCATGTTGGCCAGGCTGGTCCCAAACTCCTGACCCCAAGTGATCCTCCCTCCTCGGCCTTCCCAAGTGCTGGGATTACAGGCGTGAGCCAGTGGGCCCAGCTGTTTATATATATATATGTGTGTGTGTGTGTGTAATATTTTAACCATTATTTCTATTATTGTTATGAGACAGAGTCTCGCTCTGTTGCTCAGGCCAGAGTGCGGTGGCGCGATCTCGGCTCACTGCAACCTTCACCACCCAGGTTCAAGTAATTCTCCTGCTTCAGCCTCCGAGTAGCTGGGACTATAGGCATGTGCCACCATGCCCGGCTAATTTTTTGTGTTTTTAGTAGAGACGGGGTTTCACTGTGTTAGCCAGGATGGTCTTGATCTCCTGACCTCATGATGTGCCCACCTTGGCCTCTCAAAGTGCTGGGATTACAGGCATGAGCCACTGTGCCCAGCACCCGTTTTAACCATTATTAAGTGTACAATGCAGTGGCATTAGTTATATTTGCCATGTTGTGCAAACATCACCCACTGTTTCCAAAACGTTTTCATCACCTCATGCAGAAACTGTACTTAAGCAAGAACTCCTAGGCACCTCCACCCACCTCCCTCCCCCAGCCCCTGGTAATCTCTTATCTACTTTCTGTCTGTGTGAATTTGCCTATTCTAGGTGTTTCATGTAGTACAATCATATAATATTTGTCCTTTTGTGGCTGGCTTATTTTACTTAGCATAAGATTTCCAAGATTCGTCCATGTTGTAGCATGTATTGGAGCTGAACTTTTTTTTTAATGGCAGAGTATTGCATTGTATGAATATATCACATATTATTTATCAGCTCATCTGTTGATAGACACTTGGATTGTTTCCACTTTGGGTTGCAATGAACATTGGCCTACAAACATCTGTGAGTCCCTGTTTTCAATTCTCTGGGGGAATATACCCAGGAGTGGAATTGCTGCATTGTACGGTAATTCTATGCAGCATTTTGAGGAACTCACTATAAAGTTTTAAAATTCAAATTAATTAACAGCTTTCAAAAATGAGGAATTCCACACAAAAATTAGATTTTTTTTTCAACTTCTTCCTTTTTCTTTTCTTTTGGAGATGGAGTCTCGTTCTGTTGCCCAGGCTGAAGTGCAGTGGTGTGATCTCAGCTCACTGCAACCTCTGCTTCCTGGATTCAAGCAATTCTCCTGCCTCAGCCTCCTGAGTAGCTGGGACTACAGGCACCCACCATCACACCCAGCTAATTTTTGTATTTTTAGTAGAGACAGGGTTTCACCATGTTGGCCAGCTTGGTCTTGAACTCCTGACCTCAGGTGATCTGCCCACCTCAGCATCCCAAAATGCTGGGATTACAGGCATGAGCCACCACGTCTGGCTGAGAATTTTTTTCAACCTTTTTTGACCTTTCTGGGTCTACCTACAGTGATATGATCTGCTGGGGATGAGTGGAAACTGCCTCCTCTAGATGGAGCATCTGGTATCCAGCTTGATAAGGGCCTCACTCAGCTTGCATCAGACATTGGTCCATGCCTGGGCCCTGCTCTGAGTCTTTGCTCTAATCTCCTCCCTTTATGAGGTTTTCCAGCCCCCCTCACACAATCACTCCTTCTCTCTTATGTTCGTACTCCCTTGTTATTTGTTTACATGCCAGACCTCTCCCCATCTTGGCTGTGATAGTCTGAGGGCAGGGCAATTGTCTTTTCACCTCTGATTTACCCAGGACCAACAGATGGATACATTGTTGGTGGTCAAAATCTTTGTCAAATTGAAGTTTTAAATTGATGGCTCATGCTTGTAATCCCAGAGACTCAGAAGGCTGAGGCAGGAGGATCACTGGAGGCCAGGAATTCAAGGCTACAGTGAGCTATGATTGTACCACTGCACTCCAGCCTGTGTGACTGAGTGAGACTTCAACTCTAAATAGATAGATAGGAGAGAGAGAGAGAGAGAGAGAGAGAGAGAGAGATATGGGAAAAAATAGAATAGCTGAAGGTTAGGTCAGGACTAATTGGTACAGTTACCACTGACTTAATCTAGCAGGTACTAAATTGCATTGTAAAATATTATAAGAAAAGGGGAAAAATTAAAATTGGAGAAATGAGTTACAGATTACAGGCAATGAAAGAAGGACTAACCACTTCCTCATATGGACTGTTTCTTCATTTAGGGTTTTCTTTTTTATCACTCTTGGTGTAGTTAGGGTTTTCTTTTTTATCATTCTTGGTGTAGTCTCATCAAAGACACGTAAAAGGTGATTTGTGGAACTGAGCATGATTGTGTGTGCCTGTAGTCCCAGCTATTCTGGAGGTTGAGGCCAGAGGATCGCTTGAGCCCAGGAGTTTGAGTCCAGCCTGGGCAATATAGCAAGACTCCTGTGTCTAAATAAATAAATAAAAGGTGATTTATGGAAAACAGGTACAGTATCATAGAACAAGTCAAAAAGAAACAGGATCAAAATGTAATATCTATATACAAATGCAAAAGAATGAGTTTGGATCCCTATCTCACACCATATGTTAAAAAATTACTCAAAGTGGATCATACATCTAAATGTAAGAGCTAAAACTAGAAAACCCTTTGAAGAAAACATAGGACTAAATCTTTGTGATATCAAGTCAGGTAGTGGTTTCTTGGATCCACACCAAAAGCACAAGCAACAAAAGAAAAAATAGATAAACTGACTTTATCCAATTGAAAGCTTTTGTGTTTCACAAGGCACCAGGAAGAAAGGAAAAGACAGTTCACAGATGGGAGAAAATATTTGCAAATCATATACCCAGTAAGGGACTTCTGTCCAGACTATATAAAGATCTTTTACAACTCAACAACAACACAAAGACATGACCCAATTGAAAAACAGGCAAAGGATTTGAAGACACATTTCTCCAAAGGAGGTTTACAAATGGTTAATAAGCACATTAAAAAACTCAACATCATTAATCAGTAGGGAAATGCAAATAAAAAGCACAATGAGATATCACTTTATACCCACCAGGTTGGCTATAATAAAAAGATGGAGAATAACAAGTATAGTGTATTTATGGAGAAATTAGAATTTTCATACATTGCTGGTAGGATAGTAAAGTGTTATAGCCACTTTGGAAAACAGTTTGGTGGTTCCTCAAAATGTTAAACATGGCCAGGTGTGGTGGCTTACACCTGTAATCCCAGCACTTTGGGAGGTGGAGGTTGAAGTGGGAGATGGGGGCTGCAGTGAGCTGAGATTGCTCCACTGCACTCCAACCTGGGCAACAGAGTGAGACTCCATCTCAAAAAAAAAAAAAGAAAAGAAAAAAAAAAAGAAAGTTAAACAGAGTTACCAGGCCGGGCATGGTGGCTGTGGTCCCAGCACTTTGGGAGGCCAAGGTGGACAGATTGCTTGAGCCCAGGAGTTTGAGACTAAGCCTGAGCAACATGGCAAAACTGTCTCTACAAAAAATACAAAAGTTAGCCAGGCATGTTGGTGCACACCTGTGGTCCCAGCTACATGGGAGGCTGAGGCAGGAGGATCACTTGAGTCCAGGAGGTCAAGCCTGCAGTGAGCCATGTTCATATCACTACACTTCAGCCTAGACAACAAAGTAAGACCTTGTCTCAACAAAACAAAAACCCAAGACATAGAGTTATGTTCAGAAAAATTCTACTCTTAGGCATGTACACGAGAGAAATGGAAACATATGTCCACACAAACACTTGTACATGAGTGTTCATTGTGGGATTATTCATAATAGCCAAACGGTAGAAACAACCCAGATGTCCATCAACTGATAAATGGATAAATAATATGTGGCATATCCATGCAATAAAATATTACTCAGCCATGAAAAGGATTAAAGTGCTGATACATACTTTAGCATAAACCCACCTTGAAACATTTTGCTAAGTGAAAAAAGAAGCCAGTTATAAAAGACTAGATATTGTATGATTCCCTTTATATGAAAGGTTCTAAGTAAGCAAATCTATTGAGACAGAAAGCAGATGAGTGGTTGTGTGAGGCTAGAGTGTGGGGGAGGAGGGAAATGAGGAGTGACATACGATGGGTACAGGGTTTCTTTTGGGGGTGATGAAAATGTTCTAAAATCAGATTGTGGTGATGGTTGCACAACTGTGTGAATATATTTAAAACCACTAAATAAAAAATTGTAAAAAAGAGAAAACAAAACAAGCAGACAAAAATCACTGAACTGTAAAAGAACTGAAAGGGGACCCAGATGTAAAACGCTATTCATTCCTTTTACATAAGTAATAAAATACTCCTCAGAGGTGACTGAAAAAATGTGCCTGAAGTCGTTTACACTAAAGCTTTACAGATGACCTGGCATGGCGTGTTGTTGGCTTTAAAATGCTCCACATATTGCCTCATGCAAACTGACCTTGGCTGGGGGCTAGATGAAATACAATGGGCAAAATTTGATGGGCAAAATTCTTCATAATGACACATCAAATGTGCATTTGTATGTGTGTGTATGTGTGTGTGTGCATTTGGGGAGCTGTGTGTGGAGGTCTGTGGCTGTGGACTGACACACCTGTGTTTCTGTGAACCTGCATTTCTGTGGATGAGGGTAGGGAGGGATTCGGAAGGAGAGGAGAGGACAAAGCCATCTGGGGATGTATGACTTTGCTAGGGCTGTGTAACAATGACCACAGCCTGGGGAGCTTAAAACAACAGCAATTTCTTTTTCTTTTTTTTATTTTTTTGGACGCTGAGTCAGCTCAGGCTGGAGTGCAGTGGCATGATGTTGGCTCACTGCAATCTCCGCCTCCTGGGTTCAAGTGATTCTCCTGCCTCAACCTCCCAAGTAGCTGGGATTACAGGTGCGTGCCACCATGCCTGGCTAATTTTTGTATATTTAGTAGAGACGGGGTTCCGCCACGTTGGCCAGGCTGGTCTTGAACTCCTGATCTCAGGTGATCCACTGCCTCAGTCTCCCAAAGTGCTGGGATTATAGGCGTGAGCCACTGCGTCCAACCAACAGCGGTTTCTTCTCTCATAGTTCTGGAGGCTAGAAGTCTGCAGTCAAGGTGTCTGCTGGGCTAGCCTCCTTCTGAAGGCTCCAGTGGGGAATCCTTCCTCGCCTCTTCCAGCTTCTGGTGTCACCAACAATCCTGGGTGGTCTGTTGCTTGTAGATGCACCGCTCCAATCTCTGCCTCCGTCCTCACGGGACATTCTCCCTGGATCTCTTCACGTTGTCTTCCCTCTGTGTGTGCGTATCTCTGTCTCTGTTTCCTGATCTCATGAGGACCCCAGTCATATTGGAGTAGGGCCCACTCTAATTAAGTATGACCTCATTTAAACTTGATTATATCTGCAAAGATCCCATTTCCAAATAAGGTCACATTTACAGGTAGTGGGAGTTAGGACTTCAATATATCTTTTTGGGGGGACACATTTAACCCACAAAAGGGCAGAAGGCAGGATAAGCAGAGACAGATACTTAGAGTGTAAATGCAGAGAGCTGAGGTCCCAGCTGCCCCATAGGCAGGCTGCAGAGGACACATTTACAGTGATTAGACTTGACCTTATCGCATCATTCGCTGGGGCCAACTTTATATTTTCCAAACGGAGACAAGCCTTTTCTGGAACCCATTTCCCACTCAGCAGTTTGCACTGAGGAGTGACACATCTAGACCCTTCCAGTCGATCAACCCTTTTCACTAGAAAGGTTTTGGGGATAATTCTAACGCATATTCACTTAAGAAATGTTTCACGCCGGGTGCAGTGGTTCACGCCTATAATCCCAACACTTTGGGAGGCCGAGGCAGGTGGATCATGAGGTCAGCAGTCCAAGACCAGCCTGGCCAAGATGGTGAAACCCCGTCTCTACTAAAAATACAAAAACTCGCTGGGCGTGATGGCGGGCGCCTGTAATGCCAACTACTCAGGAGGCTGAGGCACAGAATTGCTTGAACCCAGGAGGCGGAGCTTGCAGTGAGCCGACATCGCGCCACTGCACTCCAGCCTGGGCCACAGAGTGAGACTCTGTCTCAGGAAAAAAAAAAGAAAAGAAATGTTTCAGAAAAAGCTAGTTTCTTACTCTTTGACACAGACATGTCCGTTTAGAGTTTATCTTCTGAGCTGGCTGCTAAAGTTATTTTAGACTCTACAGTTAAATTGACCCAGAAATAATTCCTCCTTTGAAAGTTCCTTTGCAATGTTATTCACTCTGACTCTAACTCCAGGTTACGTTGTGCTGTTCTTTGCTCTTTAATCTTACTCTGGCCCTTCACCAAAAGCAATAAAATCTGACTTCTGTATTAAATGGTACTTGTGTATAATATTATTCAAGTAAACCAGATGTCTGATAATTGTAATGTATTTTCACATGAGTGTTTGAAGAGTTTCATGGAAAAAGTGCAAGCCCCTCGTACTTCCCGAACTGTGTGAGCTGTTTACTGTTGAGAACTTTCCAGAGGATGTTGGAGGGAGCAGAAAGCTGAAGAGAAGGAGCTAGACTTTGGGCTTTGTTTGCCTGTACTCTCTCCACAGTTATCTTCAACCTACATTTCAGCTCCAATCCATAGGAGTCATTTGCAACCCATCTGGTTTCATCTCTTTGCCCCCAGGAGTGGGGAAAAAGGCATGAGCAGGGAGGAGCTGAAGTTTTGCAGAGGATAGGGAGGAGGTTGGCTTGACCCAAGTGGAGGGAGAGGAGGGCGGGGGTTGAGGGCAGCCGGAGAGAGCTGTGGCTGCCGGTGTGGGGAGCTGGGAATGTTTTTTTTTTTTTTTTTTGAGACGGAGTTTCGCTTTTGTTGATCAGACTGGAGTGCAATGGCATGATCTCGGCTCACTGCAACCTCTGCCTCCTGGGTTCAAGCGATTCTCCTGCCTCAGCCTCCTGAGTGGCTGGGATTACAGGTGCCCGCCACCACGCCTGGCTAAATTTTGTATTTTTAGCAGAGGCAGGGTTTCACCATGTTGGCCAGGCTAGGCTCAAACTCCTGGCCTCAAGAGATCCCAAAGTGCTGGGATTACACACATGAGCCACCGCACCCGGCCGAGAGCTGGGATTTCAACCACTGTCAGTTCCTGAACAGAGATTAAGAGATTGATGAGCACTAGATGAAATCTTAATCCTCTGTCATTGCTGGTACTTATGTAGACATGGGATAATAGGAGGATAACAGTATCCACACAGGCTGATAGTATTTCAACAGCTTCCATGTGTTGCTTGAGTCCTCAGGGCTGGGCATGGTGCTAACAGTTTTATGTGCATGCAGCACCTGCCAGCTGCCCTGCTTCTCTATCCTATGTGTGATGGGAATTCATTCTTTTACCTGGCATGGGCTCTTCCATTTTGCTTTTCAAAAACCCACATTTACAATAGACTCTCATTTTTACAATAAAGCGTACCATAGAATCACTTTACATTGCAAATTCTCCCTCCTCCTATAGTTCAATTAATCTACTCTATTAAATTGGCAGAGGCCGGGCGCGGTGGCTCAAGCCTGTAATCCCAGCACTTTGGGAGGCCGAGACGGGCGGATCACGAGGTCAGGAGATCGAGACCCTCCTGGCTAACACGGTGAAACCCCGTCTCTACTAAAAATACAAAAAATTAGCCGGGCGAGGTGGTGGGCGCCTGTGGTCCCAGCCACTCAGGAGGCTGAGGCAGGAGAATGGCGTGAACCCAGGAGACGGAGGTTGCGGTGAGCTGAGATCCGGCCACTGCACTCCAGCCTGGGCAACAGAGCAAGACTCCGTCTCAAAAAAAAAAATAAAAATAAAAAAATAAATAAATAAATAAATTGGCAGAAAGTCTGTTTACAAAGAGCTCTGTGAGAAGACTCTTGTCTTCAAAGCATGGAAACAGAAATAACAGAAAGACTCAGCTTCACTGATGCCCACTTACCACAGGCAATAGTTAGTGCAATGTAATTAATCATACTTCTAGAAAAGACTGGACTGAGGTCCTAGGAGCTTTTTATAACCGATTGAAAGACACCAGACGCTCTCCCCCTGACGTCCAGCCAGAACCCGCACCTAACCCACAATACAACCAGGCTCATTTTTTTTAAGCTATCCATTAAACAAAAAAAAAAAAAAGATTTTCCAAGGCGAGCACATTATTTCCTTTGTTAGTTTGGATCAGAGTCTGATATCCCTAACAAGTCAAAGTTGTTCTTTTTAGCCCTTCCGACAATTTGAGTCTGTTTCTTTGAAGTTGTGCTCTGGGTGGAGATGGGAAAGAGACTCACCTTTCAGTGTATGGAAACTCTGTTCCATTCCTGTGAACTGTTAATGCGCACATTTAAATCATTGCTACTTTCTTCTCTTGTGTTAGTTTCTGACCTCTTAGTTATTTTCTGTTTTCCATTGGACTTTTCGGTTGCTCCATGTTTCTTTTTAAAAGTAGCACCTCAATCTGTTCACACTAGAAAACGTTTGGCTTATTTTGCATGTCCCTTTTCTCAAAGGATAAAGGGAAGAACCATTTCTATGAATTGCTGACATCCCTGCTGAGGCCAGCTGCTAAGTGAAGGGAAGCTGGCGACTATTTGCAGGAGATCAGAGGCCCCCAGGCTCCTTCAGGCCAAGCGACATCCAGATGAGGGCTTCTTGCTCCTTTTAGATCCATGCTCTGAGCCCAGATTATGGTCTCTGATGGCCACTGTAGTGAGGAGTCTAGCCAACCTAACCCACGTGCCTTATGTTAAGTTACAGTATTAAACAAACATTTGTTTGTTAATCTACAATCTTTTTTTGTTGTTGTCGTTGAGATAGAGTCTCGCTCTGTTGCCCGGGCTGGAGTGCAGTGGCGTAATCTCGACCCAGTGCAGCCTGTGCCTCGTGGGTTCAACCAATTCTCCTGCCTCAGCCTCCTGAGTAGCTGGGACTACAGGCACCTGCCACCATGCCCAGCTAATTTTTGTATTTTTAGTAGAAACGGGGTTTCACCATGTTGGCCAGGCTGATCTCAAACTCCTGACCTCAAGTGGTCTGCCTGCCTCAGCCTCCCGAAGTGCTGGGATTACAGGTGTGAGCCACTGCGCTTAGCCTAATCTACGGTCATTATCCCAAGTTCTTGCCACTACCCTTAAGCAGGTTCGTGTGAGTGGTCCTCCTGATCTGCAGTGGACTGCCACTTTAACTTGCTTGAATAACAACTATTATACTACACCCTTGTGTCTTGCAATGCAGTTTAGACACATGAGAAAATAGTATGAACCTCAGCCCAGTACAGTGGCTCATGCCTGTAGTCCCAGCACTTTGGGAGACCAAGGTGGGAGGATCACTTGAGCCCGGGAGTTTGAGACCAGCCTGGCCAACATAATGAGACTCCATCTCTACTAAAAAAAAAAAAAAAAAAAAAAAAAATTGACCAGGCATGGCAGTGCGTACCTGTGGTCTTAGCTACTCAGGAGGGAGGATCGGAGGTCGAGGCTGCAGTGAGCTGTGATCATATCACTGCACTCCAGCCTGGGTGACAGAGAAAGACCCTGTCTCAAAAAGAAAAGAAGAAGAAGAAGAAGAAGAAGAAAAAAGCCAGACACTGTGCCTCACACTTATAATCCCAGCACTTTGGCGGGTGGATCACCTGAGGTCAGGAATTCGAGACCAGCCTGACCAACATGGTGAAATCCCATCTCTACTAAAAATACAAAAATTAACCAGGCATGGTGGTGGAAGGCTGTAATCCCAGCTACTCGGGAGGCTGAGGCAGGAAGATCACTTGAATCTGGGAGGCGGAGGTTGCAGTGAGCTGAGATCGCGCCAATGCACTCCAGCCTGGATGACAGAGCAAGACTCAGTCACACACATACACACATACACACACACACAAAAGAGGATATAGAACCAACCTTGTAGATTTTTTGCCAGCTCTCAGGGGACTTCCTGCACCACTTGGACTATCATTCTTCCAGAGCAGGTATCCCCAGGGATCGTCTGCAGTGGTTACAAACAACACTTCACAAAATGTTAATAGCTACGAATCTATTTTAATGTGTATTGGAAAAAAATATGGCTGGGCATGGTGGCTCATACCTGTAATCCAAGCGCTTTGGGAGGGCAAAGTGGGCGGATCACTTGAGCCCAGGAGTTCAAGACCAGCCTGGGTGACATGGCAAAACTCTGGCTCTACAAAAACACAAAAATTAGCCAGGTGTAGTGGCACATGCCTGTCGTCCCAGCTACTTGGGAGGCTGAGGTGGGAGGATGGCTTGAGCCTGGGGGGGGCGGAGGTTGCCATGAGCTGAGATAGTGCCACTGCACTCCAGCTTGGACAACAAAGTGACACCCTGTCTCAAAAAGAAAAATAACATGCACATAAAACCTGAGACATGCACTTTCTTTTCAAAAGTCATCAAAGTTAAAAAGTGAGTCATATTTAAAGACTATTAACTAGGTAACTCTAGGAGGCAGCGTGTGACTATGGAGAACACCCTGAAGGCCTAGAACCCCTTATGCGGAGGCTCTGAAGACCACCCCAAGCCCTTTCATTTTTCACTCTTCCATCTTCAGTACTCCTTCTTTCTCCACGTGCTTCATCTTCTGGGCCTGTTTCTCCTTCCCTTCCTCCCTCTAAGCTTCTCTGGTGGTGCCCTGGGTTTTAAGAGGGAGAAGGAAAGAGGCTCACATTTAGTGATCATGAATTACTTGCCAGAAGGTCACAGATGTAAGGCAGATACTGTCTACTAGTGGGGCTTTGGGTGATTTCTCTGGAGTAGTTTTCGAATTTGCATGTGCCTACCATTGTGAATCACCTGAAGATCTGGTTAAAGTGCAGATTCTAGCCCAGGTGGTCTGGAGTGGGGCTGAGATGTTTGCATTTCTAGCAAGCTCCAAATGATGCTGCTGTGGTTGGTTCATGGGCCACACTTGGAGTCACAAGGGTTGATCATGGAGCTCTGTTTCTTTTTTTTTTTCTTTCTTTCTTTTCTTTTCTTTTTCTTGAGACGCACTCTTGCTCTGTCACCCAGACTACAGTGCAGAGGCCCGATCTCAGCTCACTGCAACCTCCCTGCCTCCCAGGTTCAAGAGATTCTCCTGTCTCAGCCTCCTGAGAAGCTGGGACTATAGGCACATGCAACCACGACCAGCTAATGTTTTGTAATTTTAGTAGAGATGGGGTTTCACCATATTGGTCAGGCTGGTCTCAAACTCCTGACCTCAAGTGATCCACCTGCCTTGGCCTCCCAAAGTGCTGGGATTACAGGTGTGAGCCACTGTGCCAGGCCATGGAGCTCTATTTCTTTAGAGAACTGAAAACAGAGAAATATATATTTTAGGAAGAGGATGAGTTCTGCAACCACCTCTTTCATCTGCAGTGAAGCCAATACTAAGAATACTAAGAGTCTAGCATGTTTTGCTCTCTGGAAGAAATATAAGATGGTTCCTTTGTACTGACCAAGGCAGTTTGTAATGAAAACTGTTGGCTCAACTTGTGGCTAGGGTACTGCCAGGGAACCGGCACGCAGGAAATCTGTAACCTAATGTGATTGTGTGGGAACTAATGAGCTCTGAACATGACAGGCAGGGAGGGTTCTGCTTCCCTCCTTTGCTCAGGTGATGGGCTAACACCTATGTCCAGTTAGGCAGACCTGGCATGTGTAGCCACTTGGGGCTGCTGCAGAGCTGTTCCTCTGGGTGGAGACAATGGGATCGTTGAATTGTTCCCAATATCTTGGTATGCTCCCATCTCCCATCCATTTGGTTACGAGAACCAGACCTACAGACACGTTCCGAGGGTTAGAATCGCTACAGCAGTTAGAAAACGAGCCAGCCAAATACAACAGGACCCAGACTGAGATCATATGAAAATTGATGGACATGATTCAGGACCTTGCTATTTTAAATGAAATGACTTTCACCTGAAGAGATCAGAGGGTGATGCTATTAAGAGGTGCTGCACTTTTACAGTATTCCTTCTGTTAGGGCAGAAAAGCTTATGGAAGGAAAAAGGCAAAGTGAATCACCTTTTCTTAAGATTCAGCTGGAACCAGACACTTAGCAAAACATGACGCTCTGCAGCTGACACAAGTAGCCACATGACTGCAGAATGATAGTACTAAAAAATGTTCTTGGGGGCTGGATGTGGGGGCTCACACCTGTAATCCCAACACTTTGGGAGGCCAAGGCAGGCACATCACTCGAGGTCAGGAGTTCGAGACCAGCCTGGCCAACATGGTGAAACTCTGTCTCTACTAAAAATACAAAAAATTAGTCAGGTGTGGTGGCGGGTGCCTGTAGTCCCAGCTACTCGGGAGGCTGAGGCAGGAGAATCGCTTGAACCCAGGAGGTGGAGGCCGCAGTGAGCTGAGATTGCACCACTGCCCTGCAGCCTGGGCGACAGAGTGAGACCCTGTCTCAAAAATATTTTAAAAGTTAAAAAATTAAACAATTAAACAAGAGGGCTTAAGTGTCACAGCCATCAATGGGGAAAGTATCCGTGCATAATTTATTTCTCGAAGCCCTGAGAAGAACAAGCGTCAAGGGCTTTCTGCGAGAGTTATAGCTTTTAGCTGAGGGAATCTCAATATTTAACCAAATAACACTTGAAGAAAAGTAGAAATCATCGAGGCAGAAGCTCCTGGGAACTACGTTTTATGATGCGTTCTAGAGACGTAAGCGAGAAGCCTGCTGTCGCTTGGTAGCTGTGCGCTAAACTGCAGTTTGGGGTGTCTTTAGGGTAGGTAATGAATTCCTTTCAGAGACTGAATTCACATACCGATGTGAATCTTCCACATCCCTGAAAACTACTTAGGCAAGATGCCTCACATGACATGGAACCCTCGATTTGGCAACACATTTTGGGGTTCAGTCCCCCACAGTCCTGGCACAGCGTAGGTGATCGCTAAATATTTATTTGGATAAAATGGGCTTTCCTTAACTTTACAGTTTTCTGGTGATGGAAGACTCAGGAAACACGAGAAAGCAGTATAAAATGTGTAAGTACACAGTGGAAAGCTGGGGTTCCTAGCGAGGGATTCAGAACCTCACAAACAAAAGCAGACAGACACACAAAAAAATGTGCATTATGATTCCTTATATATGAAGAACAAATGTGGATTTTCAAATTAACTTATGCTGTTAGAAGCTAGAATATTGGTTACCTTTGGGGACCAGAATAGGGGGTGAGTGTCTGGGAAAGAGAACTTCTAGGGTGCTATTAACCCTAGCCCTATTCTATTTCTTAATCTGGGGGCTGGGTGCCTCTATGGATTCACTTTGTGATAATTTATCAAATGATTCTGTGTGTGTGTTTTATTTTAATGGAAACATTTATTTAAAAATACGCACACAGTGAAAGATGTAGGCCAGTCCTTCCCAACCTTGAACATGGGTACAGGTCACCTGGGATCTTATTAAAATGCAAAATTCAGGCCAGGTGCAATGGCTCACGCCTGTAAACCCAGCACTTTGGGAGGTTGAGGAGGGAGGATCACTTGAGCCCAGGAGTTTGAGACCAGCCTGGGCAAGACAGGGGGATCCTGTCTCTACAAAAAAATAAAAAATTAACTGGGCATGGTGACACATGCCTGTAGTCCCAGCTACTCAGGAGGCTGAGGTGGGAGGATCTCTTGAGCTCCAGGGTTGGCCAGGTAGGTGTTGGAGCTGCAGTGAGCTATTATATAGTATAATTGCGCCACTGCACTCCAGCCTGGGTGAGAGTGAGACCCCGTCTCAAAAAAAAAAAAAAAAAAAACATAAAAAAAAAGCAAGATTCAGATTCATTTGTCCTCTGCTACGGCATTTGATTCTGTATTTCTAGAAAGGATCCAGAGACTGGTATCGTCAGGATCTTTTTTTTTAGAGAGATCCAGGGATCTGGTAAAAGTAGCCTAGGCCTATCCTGTTAACCTATTGGGCTATTAACCAACAGGGCAGCAGTTCCCAAGGCCAGCCCATGCTCTTGTGTGGGTCTGTGAAGTTCACCTGCTCACAGCACCTTTGAAGGTGATTTTCCAACTGCTGGGGGGTGACCAGAGCCTGAAGTTGGGCTACCCCAGTGAATGATCGGCTGGTGACCAGCCCTTGCAGCCAACATTAGGGCCCCTGGACTGCCTGCCCCGTAGAAACCACTGGAAACCTGGAGGCTGTTACCCACAAAAACATAACGAGGGCATGAGGAGCCTTGCTTCCCTCTCCAGCCACAAGTGTGGGTGAAACTGGGTTTTCAGCAATGACTGCTGCATAAATAAAGTGGCCATTCCAGCTTCTCCTCATAGGGCTCTGGCGAGCCCTTGTAGGCCGAGGTGAGTGGATCACAAGGTCAGGAGTTCAAGACCAGCCTGGCCAACATAGTGAAACCCTGTCTCTACTAAAAATACAAAAATTAGCCAGGTATGGTGGCACGTACCTGTAGTCCCAGTCCTGCAATGGTCTGAATGTTCGTGTCCCCCACCAAATTCATATGTAAAACTCCTAACCCCAATGAGCTCCCTCACCAGTTTGGCCATGTGAGGACCCAGGGAGAAGATAGCAATCAGTGAACCAGGAATCAATCAAGAAAACCATTATTTTGAGTGGGGGCTGGGTGCGGTGGCTCATACCTGTAATTCCAGCACTTTGGGAGGCTGAGGCAGGTGGATCACTTGAGGTCAGGAGTTCGAGACCAGCCTGACCAACATGGTGAAATCCCATCTTTACTAAAAGACAAAAATCAGCTGGAGTGAGCACCTGTAATCCCAGCTACTCCGGAGGCTGAGGCAGGAGAATTGCTTGAAGCTGGTCGGCAGAGGTTGCAGTGAGCTGAGATCGTGCCACTGCACTCCAATCTGGGCAACAGAGCAAGACTTCATCAAAAATAAAAAGAACAACAACAGCAACAACGACAAAAAAGGAAAACCATTATTTTGAAGAGGGAAAAAAAGCAAGTCATATACAACATGATTCCTTTCACAGAAACAGTAAAAGCAAGCTGGATGTGGTAGTGCATGCCTGTAGTCCTAGCTGCTCAGGAGGCTGAGTGGGAGAATTGCTTGAGCCCAGGAGTTCAAGGTTACAGTGAGCTATGATTATGCTGATGGGCAGCCACTGGGAAACATAGCAAGACCCTGTCTCTAAAAAAAAACAACATGGCTGGGTGTGGTGGCTCACGCCTGTAATCCCATCACTTTAGGAGGCTGAGGTGGGTGGATCGCCTGAGGTCAGAAGTTCAAGACCAGCCTGGCCAACATGGCGAAATCCCATCTCTAGAAAAAAAAAAAAATTAGCTGTCTATGGTGGTGCGTGCCTGTAATCCCAGCTACTCAGGAGGCTGAGACAGGAGAATTGCTTGAACCAGGAAGGCAGAGGTTGCAGTGAGCCAAGATTGCACCATTGCACTTCAGCCTGGGCAATAAGAGCGAAACTCTGCCTCAAAAAAACAAATAATAGCCGGATGTGGTGGCGGGTACCTGTAATCCCAGCTACTCGGGAGACTGAGGCAGGAGAATTGCTTGAACCCAGGAGGCAGAGTTTGCATTGAGCTGAGATCTCGCCACTGTATTCTAGCGGGGCGACAGAGTGAGACTCCATCTCAAAACAAACAAACAAACAAACAAACAAAGAAAAAACAGTAACAACAATAGAAAGAGGCCAAACTAATTAATGCCTTGTTCCTGGGTTGAGACATAGGCAGCAAAATATAAAGAGAGGCCGGGTGTGGTGGCTTACGCCTGTAATCCCAGCACTTTGGGAGGCCAAGGCGGGTGGATCACCAGGTCAGGAGTTAGAGACCAGCCTGGCCAACATAGTGAAACCCTGTCTCTACTAAAAATACAAAAATTAGCCAGGTGTGGTGACCAGCACCCATAATCCCAGTTGCTTGGGAGGCTGAGGCAGGAGAATCACTTGAACCCGGGAGGTGGAGGTTGCAGTGAGCCGAGATGGTGCCATTGCACTCCAGCCTGGGTGACAGAGCAAGACTCTGTCTCAAAAACTAACAAGCAAAACAACAACAACAACAAAATATATGTATATCTTGAACCTGGTCGGCGGAGGTTGCAGTGAGCTGAGATCGTCCCACTGCACTCCAGTATAGGCAACAGAGCAAGACTTCATCAAAAATAAAAAGAACAACAACAACAAAAATCATATATATCTCATATATATAATCATATATATATTTATAACATCATATATATATATATAGAGAGAGAATGAATACAGGAAGTGATTAATAAATACACAGGATGGCAGTGTCCTCCAAGAGCTAGAGAGGAAGGTGATGAGGGGCACCAGGGCCTTCCAAGGCACCAGGAGAGTTTTGTATTATCTGTTGTGCATTTCATTATCGTTCTTTAAAACTAGATATCCACATCATATGCGCTCTTTCACTTGTATGCAGTGTTCACAATTTAAAAATGAAAATGCAATGCCACATCTTAGGATAATATTTTATGCTGCAATTTCTTTTGCTTGACTTTTTTTTTTTTTAGGACATTCCGTGTTTTAAAAATTTTTGACGTGTCAGAGTAAGTTGCCAATTACGGTGTTTATTTGCAAGGACACTTTATTCTGAGATTCTGCTCCTCTTATTACTATTATTATTATTTTTTTTGGTGGTAAGATGCCCTTTTTTCTTTTGATGGCATTTTAGTAAAATGTTGATGATAGTAACAGTATATTTGGAACTTAAAAACAAAAATCTCTCTTGTGTATTAAATAACAAATTGGCAACTAGAAGTGAATGGGGGGTGGCAGGTAATTATCCATGTCAACTACAGACATGTGACCAATGGCAGAAATGAGAACCATAGTCATGATTTTGATACAAATATGTTTGTATTTATGAATTAACTAAATATTTTCCTTATCTTCCCCTCTCCTATCCCCTTAACATCTAACATAAGGCGTGTTAATAGAAATTAGTTTTCTCTCTCAGTGTTTCAGTTATAGGATCTCAAAGGGGGAGTGTGAATCAGCGAGGAAGAAGCTTATGATGTGTTTATATACAGTTTAAAGAGTGATAATAAAATGCACAAAAAGGGAGTGTGAATCAGCTAGAAGAAGACAAAAAGGGAGTTTGCATCTTTGCTGGGAAAAGGGTATGTGTGGATTTGTGGGATGGCTGCATTCTGTTAGGAGGAAGCGTCACTTTGTTACTGTCCGTAACGGGAGGATAAGTGTGGTGAAAAGAGGAGTGTGTGGGTGCCAACTTGAGAAGGGAGCAGTTGTGCTGACTTTAAAATATGTCAGCCTGGCTGCGTTGAACTCCGTTTCTCAGAATTCCCTCCCACTATGTCCCCAGTTGGGGTGGGCCACAAGAGAGAACTGGAGGGTGGAAGTGAAGCAGTCACCATTTTGTCATTTACCTGTTGTCATTTAACCTGCAGGCTCCCCTCATCGGTGTGAATGGCAGCCATGCCTGCAGCTACTCCACCTTCCCTGATCCTCCTTTAGCTTCTCCAACTCCTGGGCCAGGTGGGGCAGCTCTACGACAACAGGCACTGGCTTCTTCAGGACATCCAGACCCTCAATCTCGGGGCAGTGAGATTGGCACAGGTTCCAGTCTATGCTGCTGGGTTCCAGCTTGTGCTTGCAGGTTACAGGCTGTCCTGCTCTTCTCTATTTATATCCATTTCCCTCCTAACCACCTGCCCTGTGAACTTGACTCTCTAGCATCAGACATCCCATCCAGGAGGACAACATACACACAGTTGCTTAATCAGCCTCACAATTACTAAGATCAAATTTGCACAACAAATATATGCACACATACACACACACACACAGAGAGAAATATGTATCCTAATGGGTCTGCCTCTCTGATTAAACCCTTAATTGATACACTCATTCTGTAGACATCATTCAGTGCCTTTTCTCCAGCCACTCCATCCTTGCTCAATGAACTCACAAACAAAGGGGACATAGCAGCAGCAATAAAGGGATGCAAAGGCTTAGAAACCTGGTCTTCTACCCTCCAAGCCTGAACTGACAACAGATCACAGCCCATACTGAGGCCCTTGTAGGGCACCATTCCCCAAGAGGACCAATCAGCTGCCTGGTGGCAGGTTGATTACATCAGGTCACCTCCATTATGAAAGGGGAAGTACTTTGTACTTGCTGGAATAGGTACTTACTATGGACATGAATTTTCCTTCCCTACCCACAATACTTCTGCCAGAGCCACAGTAAGTGGACTTATAGAATGCCCTACCCACCGTCAAGGTAGGCCATATGGCATTACTTCTGACCAAGGAAGTCATTTCACAGCAAATTAAGTGGGTCAGTGGGCTCCTGCTCATGGAATTTACTAGTCTTACCATGTTTCCCACCACCCTGAAGCAGCTGGCCCAATAGAACAATGGAATGAGCTTTTGAAGAGTCACAGGACCATCTACCATCCGGGTGATGACACCTTATAGAGCTGGTGTATGGTCTATGCTTTTTGTTGTTGTTGTTGTTGCAAGTTTAACCTGATAATTTATTTGTGGGGAAAAAGCTAATTTTGATGAGAAAAAGTTCAGTCCTTTCCTTGTAAACACAAAGAAACTCAACAGGAATTTTGAATGTTATAGTAGGCCAGAAAATCCAACAATAACTCTTACAATCCTTTTCAATTAAACAGACAAATCAAGTTGAAGACAAATATTAAAATACTATTTAGCCCAAATATTTATCAGCCTATTTATCCTATTGTTCAATTGGCTTTTGATTTAAAAAACAAACAAACAAACAAACCAATACACTTTATGAGAGCTACACTGGCCGGGCGCGGTGGCTCATGCCTGTAATCCTAGCACTTTGGAAGGTCAAGGCAGGCAGATTCCTTGATTTCAGGAGTTCGAGACCAGCCTGACCAACAGGGCAAAACCCCATCTCTACTAAAAATACAAAAAAATTAGCTGGGTTTGGTGGCATATGCCTTTAATCCCAGCTACTTGGGAGGCTGAGGCAGAAGAATCACTTGAACCCAGGAGGTGGAGGTTGCAGTGAGACAAGATCACACCACTGCACTCCAGCATGGGCGACAAAGCAAGACTCCCTCTCCAAAAAAAAAAAAAAAAAAATAGAGCTACCACCACATTTAGAGTGATGAAAATAAATTAGTTCCCCCCAAAGATATTGTTTAACCCCTAAAGCATAAAAAGCTGTATAATTTCTTATACAAATTAACTAGTGTTCTTACAAAAGTAATGCAGAATGCAGTTCGGGACTGATGATATTACACTGTATTTGTGGTAAAGTACTAGGCACAAGAATATATATATAT
>NC_045441.1:129377084-129436217 GCF_002776525.5 Piliocolobus tephrosceles | reverse complement strand
CTGGGTTCAAGTGAGTTTCCTGCCTCAGCCTCCTGAGTAGCTGGGATTACAGGCGTGTACCACCACACCCAGCTGATTTTTCGTATGTGTATTTTTTATTTTTTTGAGATGGAATTTCACTTTTGTTGATCAGACTGGAGTGCAATAGCTCGATCTCGGCTCACCGCAACCTCCGCATCCTGGGTTCGAGCAATTCTCCTGATCTCCCGAGTAGCTGCGATTATAGGCATGTGCCATCACATCTGGCTGGTTTTTTTTTGTATTTTTAGTAGAGACAGGGTTTCTCCATGTTGGTCAGGCTGGCCTCGAACTCCCGACCTCAGGTGATCTGCCCGCCTCGGCCTCCCAAAGTGTTCAGATTAGAGGCGTGACCCACCGCACCCAGCCTGTATTTTTATTAGAGATGGGGTTTCACCATGTTGGCCAGGCTGGTCTCAAACTCCTGTCTCCAGGTGATCTACCCGCCTTGCCTCCCAAAGTGCTAGGATTACGGGTGTGAGCCACTGCACCCAGCCATCCGATTTTTTTTTTCTTTGCAATCTTTCCCCTTCTAATATACCACATAATTTTACTTATGTCTTTTGTTTATTGCCTGTCTCCTTGCCACTAGAATAAGGGCAGGGATTTTTGCTTTTGTTCACCGATTTATCTCCAGGGCCTACCACATAGTAGGAACTCAATAAATGGTTGCTAATAAATAAATCCAACCAAATCTGACACCTAGCCTATGCTCAGAAACAAATCAGTGTTAGGCTTATCAGGAACAAATGAAATCACATTGACTACTGCATTAAGATTTTTCACCAAATGTCTTTGGATTTATTTATCCATTCAGAGAGTATGTATTGAGGGCTTTCTATGTGCCAGGCACTGCTCTCAGTGCAAAGAGTCTAGCAGTAAGCAAAACCAAGAGAGAGAAAGAGACAAGAGACAAATAGCTTATGATCTAATGTCAGGTGGTGATAAGTGCTACGAAAAATTAATTAAGCGAGTAAATGTTCCAGTTAACTGTTGCTGTGAAACATACCACCCTGAAACTTAGTGGCCTAAAACAACGTGTCAGTTTCATCTCTCATAGCTCTTTGGTTGACCGGGCTCAGCAGGGAGGATCTTGTGGAGTTTTACATGTGGTTGCCATCGGATGCCGGCCAGACCTTCAGTCATCTGAGGAATCTGCTGGCTGGACATTTGAGTGGCTCACTCCGTTGGCTGCAGAGGTTGACTGTCAGCTGGGAGCCAAGCTGGGCTGTCAAACTGGACACCTATTTGTGGCCTCTACATGTGGCCTGGGCCTCTCAACATGCCAGCTGGGATCTGGAAGGAGCTCTTCAAGAGGAGAGTATTCCAAGAAGCAGGAAGCAGAGGCTGTCAGGCTGGTTGAGGGCTGTGTTTGGAACTAGCACTATGTCTAGCACCATATTCTGTTGGTCCAAGCAGTCACAAGGTTCCCATAGTCAAGGGGCTGGAGAAAGAACACGTGGGACAGAAGAGGTTCCTGCAGTACCCCTGGGAAACACAGTCTCCATGGGAAGGGGATAGTAAGTGGTGGGGAAGGTCTCTGAAGGGAAGGCCTCTCTGATAAGTTGACCTTTGAACACAGGCCTGAGGGGAGTGAGGAGATGAGTCGTGGGGGTATCTGGGGCAGAGGGCTCTAGGCCGAGGCAGAGCAAGTACAAAGGCCCCGAGGCAGGAGCGGGGCTGACCCAGTGAGGAGTGGCACCATGCCTGTGCACCTCTGTCAATGCCCGCGCATGCAGCGTGCCCTTTCCTTCCCTGTCCTGAGACCACTGGTGCTCATGTGCCATTTACTCCTTGATCTTCACCAACCACGAGTCCTTGCCATGAAGTCACACTCCTTGACACAGAAGGCCGGTGCCGACCAGGTCACCCGCATGGCTGTGTTTGCTGCCATCTAACTCAGAACCAGTGCCTGCATCACAGCCCTGGGGATCCAGCCCTCCTGCCTCTCAGGTCAGCCCATCAGGGCCCCAGCACGTAAGCTGAGCAATGGCCCCAAGCCAAGGAGGCCCAGGTGCCCTTTGCTGGGACTGCAATTGGTGCCTGACCCCTGCCTGGCTTGGACCAGGCCCCTTCTCTGGGGCTGTACTCAAGGCCCACAGTCCACCTCACTGGTTGCTGAGCCCCACCTCACGCAGCTGAATGATCACACACCATGATGGACCCCAGTCGGGCTCTAGGCTCCATCGGCTCCCCAGCCACCTGTCTGATTTGCCACCCAGAGGCCAACAGCTGGGGTGGTGGCTGCACAGTGGCGAGGGTGCCAATTTCAGAGCCTCACTTTGTGGATTTGGATGGAGCTCTGCCACACACTGGCTGTGTTACCTTGAACAAGTAATTTCACCTCCCTCTGCTTCTTTTATCTTTAATGGGCTGTTATTGCATCTTTAAAATATTACAAAGAGGTCTGAAGAATCATCTGCCATCTTGTTTCCATAGCTTGTCAACTCAGATCTTCATCAGCCTACAGACCTTTTCTTTTTTTGGAGACTTAGATACCATCCAAGAATTTTTTGCTGTCCTTGTTGTGACCTGTGGAATCAAAGTGGCAGCCTGAATTTGATTACAATGCTTAATATTTGTTTCCTTCAAGAATTAACTGATCACTCGACTTTCTGGGCTTGAGATATTGAACAAGCAACACCTGGTCTCATCCAAACCCTGATGATTTATCAGAAGCCCAGGGGAGCACCCCGACTACAGGCAGTGTGGCCAGTTCCTTCCTACCCCCCACCCTTTGTCAGCCTGGAGCCTCTTCCTTTCCTTTCCAAGGAGACGGAGTTCAGCATTGATGTGAAGCAAATCCCTCCACAGGGTTCTTCTGGGACCCTTCCTAATTCCTGTATGTCCCTTCCTAGTGAGGCTGATGGTGTGATTGCTGAGAATGACCTTCATTCTCACCACAGACGGGGCCAAGAGAGAGCTCCTGGTTTTGCTTCTGTTTCTCCATAAAATGGGACTTATTAGTTCTGATCTCATAGGTTTTCTGGGAGAAGTCATTGAGTTGATGCATGTGAAGAGTTCAGAAGGGCGCCCGGCAGGCAGAGGGTGTTGTGTGGGCTCTAATGATGCTATGACTCTTGGGCAAAACGTCGGACTTTCTTGTGCTGACCCAGAGCCAGGCCCTGCAGCCAGACCCCACCTCAAGACCTCATGTCCACCTGGGCCTCTCAGGTGGCTTTACCCTCTTGGTTGGCCCCACCAGCCAGATCACCCCCATGCCTCACCTGGGCCAACTCAGAGAGCCCAGGAGCAGGGTGGAAAGTCCACCTTGTGAAAAAAGGCAGCAAGAGTCCATCTGAATTTATAGAGGCTGCACTATGGGATCCAAAGTGGGTATTGGCACTGTTGGAGTCACAGCAGATGCCCTTAGCAATTGGTAAGCTTCAGCAGTGGCTGCAAACACTGGAGTACTGGTTAACTCATAGGACAGGTGCCAGAATTTCTTTCTAAGAGGCATGATGGGAAAGCGGCAGCCGTGCAGTGGTAGGAGGATGCTAAGAGGCCCGGCTTGAAGCACATCTGCACAGCAAGCTCGGTGTGCATGTAGAGGGCTGTCTATAGGCGCGTGGTGCTCAGAGGTGCTCATGGCTAAGGAGGGGGCAGGCAAAGCCTCTCATGCTCCAGTGGTGATGAGGGACACCAGCTTTGACCCTTATATGGGGATGCTAGTTCACGGAGTTTTCCTAATCATAAAAGAGTAAAGAATCAAGGAATGCAGGCTCTGGTTTTCATGTTACTTTTTAAAAACATTTGTTTAAGTTTTTGTTGTGGTAGAAAATGCACAACATAAAAGTGACCATCTTAACCATTTCCAGGTGTACAGTTCAGTAGCGTTAAGTTCATTCCCATTGTTGGCCAACCAATCTCCAGAGCTCTTCCATCTTGCAAAGCTGGAACTCTGTGCCCATTAAACAGTGCCTCCCTCCCCTCCCCCAGTCCCTGGCAAGCACCATTGTACTGTGTGTTTCTATGAATGTGACAACCCTAGGTGGAATCATACAGTATTGGTTTCCGTGTTCCTTTGGAAAGCCTGGACTTTTCGAAAGCCTCATGGTGGCCATCCGCGTATACACCATCCCCCTCCCTCACCAGCTGCTGCTCCTCAGTCTCCTTGGGAAGACTGTACTCAGCCCACAGGTGCTGCTGTTGTCTCTCCGACTCCTTGGCCAGCATGTCCTTCACTCCCACACTTTTTCCGGATGTGCTCCCCCAGTCAAGGCTTCCGTCACCCTCTGACAGCTGATGGCCCCCCACTTGCCTTAAGGCTTTATCCTCCCTGGGCCTTTGGAATCAAAGTGGCAATCTGAATTGGATAACAATGCTTAATGTTGTTTCCTTCAATAATTAACTCGTCTTTCTAGGCTTGAGATATTGACCTAGAGCCCCTGTCCCACTGACTCCCCATTGATGCCTCACTCCTTCACATCCTCCAGGGCTCAGCCTTCTCAACAGATATCGGGAGATCCTTGCCTATATTGTGATGACCTATTTCCTTGTCTGTCTGCCCTACTAGAGTATAAGCTATTCCCAGGCTGAGAGAGCCTCGTTCCTCTTGATGTCCCAGCATTGCAGACATCAGAACCTCAGGAATTATTTGGCAAATGAATGAATAAAGGAATCTTAACAACACAACTCCATGGAAAGTACGACCAAGAGAAAGGGTTGCAGGTGAAGATGGTGGGTTGAACACATGCATTTAACTTGTTCTTTTCTTTTTTGGGGGGAGAGAGGAAGTCTTGCTCTGTTGCCCAGGCAGAACGGCAGTGGTGCAATCTCAGTTCACTACAATCTCCGCCTCCCAGGTTCAAGCGATTCTCCAGCCTCAGCCTCCTGAGTAACTGGGACTACAGGTGTGCGCCACTGCATCTGGCTAATTGTTGTAGTTTTAGTAGAGAGTGGGTTTCACCATGTTGGTCAGGCTGGTCTCGAACTCCTGACCTCAAGTGATCCACCCACTTCAGCCTCCCATAGTGCTGGGATTACAGGCATGAGCCACTGTGCCTGGCCCATCTAACTTATGCTTAATGAAATCCCACTAAAACTACAGCAAAGGGATTTAAAAGATAATATGCAAACCCATAAAGAGGATGAAAGGGCAGACCTGGGAAACTGAGTCATAATTGGCCAGTGTGAGGAGCAAAGAACCAATGCCATCTACCCTGCTGAATCCTCAACAGGTACAGGAATAGGCAGGACAAGAGACCTCTGAAGATGGGGGAAGTTGAGAAGCGGGGAGCCCTGGAGGCCATCTTGGATGCTGCTGACCCAGACCACGTGAACAAATGCAGTGCACTTACCCAACCCTCAACCTCTCGGGGCCCAGTGTCTTGTCTACATAGGTGCTCTAATCCAAGTGAGCCCTGGGTTTCCCTGGGTAGCCTTTGGTATATCCACTGTGTTTCTCAGAAGGGGCTCTGAACACAGTCAGGGAAGCTGAGTCATTTTATGACCTGAGACCCCATTGGAATATCTCATCCTGGAAGCCTTCATCTCGAAGTGGCAATGAGGCCCTGACCTTATTCAGCTGGCCTTGCTCTTCATACCCAGCTTTTCAAAACTCAGCAATGTTCGGTTAGATAGATATATAGTCAGGTGATTAAAAAGCAAAACAAACAAACAAAAAACTATTTCAAAAGTAAGAAAATGATTAACACAAAAGTAACCCAAGTGGTTACCTCTTTAGCAAGAGGAGGGGGATGTCAGTTAGGAGAAATACACATGGGAATCTGCAGCGGGTTGAATTGTGGGTCCCCCCAGCTCAAGATATAGTCAAGTCCTAAGCCGTGTGTGTTAGGCTGTTCTTGAGTTGCTATAAAGAAATACCTGAGATTGGGCTATATATTTGTTTATTTATTTATTTGAGACAGAGTCTCGCTCTGTTGCCCAGGCTGGAGTGCAGTGGCATGCTATCTCAGCTCACTGCAACCTCCGTCTCTGAGGTTCAAGCGATTCTCCTGCCTCAGCCTCCCAAGCAGCTAGGATTACACACACAGGCCACCATGCCTAGCTAATTTTTGTATTTTTGTAGACACGGGGTTTTGCCATGTTGGCCAAGCTGGTCTTGAACTCCTGACTTCAAATGATCTATCCATGTCGGCCTCCCAGATTGCTGGGATTACAGGCGTGAGCCACTGCAGCTGGCCTGAGAGTGGATAATTTATAAAGAAAAGAGAGTTAATTGGCTCACAGTTCTGCAGGCTGTAACAGGAAGCATAGCAGCATCTGCTTCTGGGGAGGCCTCAGGGATCTTCCAGTCACGGCGGAAGGTGAAGGGGGAGCAGGGGCATCACATGGGAAGGCAGGAGCCACAGAAAGAGTGGGGGTGGGGGTGCCACACACTTTTAAATGACCAGATCTTGTGAGAACTCACTCACTATTATGAGGACAGCACCAAGAGGACGGTGCTAAACCATTCATGAGAAATCTGCCTCCAAGATCCAGTCATCTCCCACCGGGTTCCACCTCCAACAATGGACACTTCAACGGGACATGAGATTTAGTGGGGACACAGAACTGAACTATTATCACTACAGTACTTGTGAATGTGACTTTATTTGGAAATAGAGTCTTTGTAGATGTAATCAAATCAAGGTGAGATCATGCTGATTAGAATAAGGTGGACCCTAAATCCAGTGTGGCTGTTGTCTTTATAAGAGAAAGGACAAGCCGGGCGCGGTGGCTCAAGCCTGTAATCCCAGCACTTTGGGAGGCCGAGACGGGCGGATCACGAGGTCAGGAGATCGAGACCATCCTGGCTAACACGGTGAAACCCCGTCTCTACAAAAAAATACAAAAAGCTAGCCAGGCGAGATGGCGGGCGCCTGTAGTCCCAGCTACTCAGGAGGCTGAGGCAGGAGAATGGCGTGAACCCGGGAGGCGGAGCTTGCAGTGAGCTGAGATCCGGCCACTGCACTCCAGCCTGGGCGACAGAGCCAGACTCCATCTCAAAAAAAAAAAAAAAAAAGAGAAAGGACAGGGAGATTTGGATATAGACACACAGGGTAGAAGGGCCTATGACGATGGAGGCAGAGATGAGAGTGATGTAGTTACAAGCCCAGGAACAACAAGGATCATTGGCTGTCATCAGAAATTAGGAAAAGGTAAGGAAGGACTCTCCCCAAGAGCCTTCAAAGAGAACACAGCCCTGGCCGGGCACAGTGGCTCACACCTGTAATCCCAGCACTCTGGGAGGCCGAGGCAGGTGGATCACCTGAAGTCAGGAGTTTGACACCAGCCTGGGCAACATGGTGAATCCTCGTCTCCACCAGAAAATACAAAAATTAGCCAGGGGCGTCGTGGCACATGCCCGTAGTCCCCAGCTACTTGGGAGGCTGAGGCAGGAGAATCGCTTGAACTGGGAGGCAGAGGTTGCAGTGAGCCATGATCATGCCACTGCACTCCAGCCTGGGCGACAGAGCCAGACTCTGTCTCAAAAAACAAACAAAAACAACCCAAAAAACAAAGAGAGCACAGCCCTGCCGATACCATGATTTCAGATAGCCCCCAAACAGTGAGAGAATACATTTCTGTTGTTGTAAGCCTCTCAGTCTGTGATACTGTACCTTGATATTGGCAACCCTAGCAATCTAATACAGATACCTGAGGTTTTTACTAATGTTGTATTTTATAGCCTGGGTTATGAGTACATAAGCATTGAATTTGTTTTTTTAAACCTGTTTATATGTTTTATATACATATATGACTTCATGATAACAAAAATAAAAGTAAGCAATGGCAAAAAAGGGAACATCTAGTGACCGGCTTTGGAAAGAAATTCAGGTTGGGCACATTTGGCTATGGGTTTGCCTTGTGTACCAAGATCACAGCAGGGGATGTCACCATCTGCAGGTATGTGGGGCATGTGCAGACGACTTTTTTTTTTAAACTTTTATTTTATGTTCGGGGTACATGTGAAGGTTTGTTGCATAGGTGAACTCATGTCATGGGCGTTGGTTGTACAGATTATTTCATCACCCAGGTACTAAACCTGGTACCCAATAGCTTTTCTGCTCCTCTCCCTCCTCTCACCCTGCATCCTCAAGTAGACCCCAGTGTCTGTTGTTCCCTCCTTTTTTTTTTTTTTTTTGAGACAGAGTCTTGCTCTGTCACCCAGGCTGGAGTGCAGTGGTGTGATCTCAGCTCACTGCAACCTCCACCTCCCAGGTTCAAGTGATTCTCCTGCCTCAGCCTCCTGAGTAGCTGAGACTACAGGCGTGCACCACCACACTTGGCTAATTTTTGTATTTTTAGTAGAGACAGGGTTTCCCTGTGTTGGCCATGCTGGTGATCTTGAACTCCTGACCTCAGGTGATCCACCTGCCTCAGCCTCCCAAGGTGCTGGGATTACAGGTGTGAGCCACTGCACCTGGCCTGTTGTTCCCTTTTTTGTGTTCATGAGTTATCATTTCGCTCCCACTTACAAATGAGAACATGCAGTATTCGGTTTTCTGTCAAAAGAGGACTTCCTGGGATCAAGCTTGAATGTTGTAGATAGTGAGATACAGCAAACAGCACGGGGTTCCTGGAGCTTGGTCTCTTACAAGCGAACATTTCTAGTGATCACGGGCCAGACAACATCCCAGCCAGTGCGGCATCCAAAAGAAAATGAGATGCTGTTCCTTCCCAGGGGCAGCAGACTGTGTGCCCTCATGGGGAAGGTTCTGGACAGGGTAGCTGCCCAGAGGCGGGTTGCTAGGTGTCCCTCAGAAAGTTCTCTAGGAGCCTGCATGAACTGCAGTACTGGGGGCTCCTGCCTTCCTATACCGAAGGCAGCCAGAGGTTACCTTTTTCTAGCCTGATAGGGGGTGCTTTGGGAAGAGCTAAGTAAGAGTCCCGAATACACCAAAGTGGGCATGGTCTGAGCAACTCACCATCTGCAAGATGCTCACTACAACCTTGGACCTCATCTGGATGTCTGCTGATGACCATGAGGCCAGGAGGGAGGCCTCACCGAGGGCCAGAGGCACTCCTTTAAGAAACGGATACAGGCCAGGCATGGTGGCTCATGCCCATAATCCCAACACTTTAGGAGGCTGAGGCAGGTGGATTGCTTGAGGTCAGGAGTTCGAGACCAGCCTGGCCAACATGACGAAACCCTGTTTCTACTAGAAATACAAAAATTATCCGGGCATGGTGGTGCGCGTCTGTAATTCCAGCTACTCGGGAGGCTGAGGCATGAGAATCGCTTGAACCCTGGAGGCAGAGATTGCAGTGAACTGAGATCACACCACTGCATTCCAGCCTGGGTGACAGGGTGAGACTCTATCCCCCCTGCTCCCATCCCCCAAAAAAAAGAAAAGAAAAGAAACTGATATGGACCCAGGAGCCTGGGATAGGGACAGAGCCTGCATCCCATCTGGTGTTGTGGGGCTTCATCTTGACATGACTCCTTCAAAACCCTGTTGGCTTATGACAACTGACCTCCCAAATAACTTTCCTCTTCTCTTTCTCGGCCAGAGGTAATCAGGACAATGTGAGATTTCCCAGTGACTTTTTTTCTCCAACTGGTTTCCTGCCTTGTAGTTAGAGGAGACAACAGCAATCCCAGGAATTCTCAATATATGCATATTACTTTAGCTGAGGAAAAAATGTTTAAAGGATGGGAAAGTGAATACTGAACACCTCATAGAACGATTCTAAAGGAATAGATTGGTTCTGAATGTAAGATCAAAGTGCACTTGGAAAAGTGTAGAGATTGGAGAAAATCACTTTATATCTCTTTCTCCTAAAGCTGTGCTAAGTTCTCTTTAATGGCAATTCTGGGAAAAGGATCTAATTCCTTTAAAAGCTGGGCTGCCCTGTAGCTGAAGCCAAGTTGTAAAACTGTTCGGGATGTAGAAAGGTTAGTAAAGAGACCGACTGTATGGCCATTTCTAACGATCTGATGGGAGGGGTTTTTGGAATGGTCTAAATGCTGGCTGCGAGGAAAGCAATGATCGGAAAAATAACATCACGGGGCTTTTTATACGGCCCACTGGTATCGTGATGCAATGTGATTATTTTTCTGACTTTCTGTTTTTACCACAGGAAAAGGAAGAAACGAGGGAATTGGAGGAATGCTCAGATGCGTAATTACCAGTGTTTCTCTCAGATAAATTATAAACAGGCAGTCAAAGAATTCTACTACAGCTAGGAAACAAAGCAGGCTTTAAACACGTCAGATGTCAACATGCCCCAATTTTGAAGGCACTAGAGCTGTGTATAACCCCAGAGATAATTTTTCTCCAAGGAATGATTCAGTAGAGTTAAAAAAAAAAAAAAAAAAAAAGTAACTCCCACCTCCCCATTCCTGTGTGTATGGCAGACATCATTAATAAATCAAGGCAGATTTTTTTTGTTTTTTTCTTATGGAGCATAGATGCTGCTCCAGAATTCTCAACAATGTGTGCCGAAGAACTATAAATGGATCAGAATTGGTGCGTGAACGGAACCAGCTAAAGAGGGACCTAGCACAGTAAAGTGTAGGCTCTAAAGTTCAGCTCGGCCAGTTAAGTGTTCAGATAAGTTTTCTTATCTGTAAAATGCAGATAACAAGAGGATCTGTCTTCTAGTATTGTTGTAAGGATTAAATCACCACATCTAAAGAGTCTGGAGCAGGGACAAGTAGTAAATATTCAACAAATAGTATTTAAAATTTTTCTAGAATAAAGAGCTAAAGAAAGTCATTTACTGTTTAACCCTGGAGGAAGTACTAGATTAAGATTTAGAAGCAACCTGTGAGTGGAAGATTTATTCAACAAAGATATTTAGCAACAACTCTTATTTGCTGAGCTTTGTACAAAGTGCTGGGGAGTATAATGCAAGGTACCAATATACAAATCTGGATCAAAGTTGACCTTTTTTTTTTCTTTTTGAGACAGGGTCTCACCCTGTCACTCAGGCTGGGGTGCAGTGGTGTAAACATGGCTCACTGCAGCCCTGACCTCCCAGGCTCAAGTGATCCTCCTGCCTCAGCCTCCCATGTAGCTGGGACCACAGGTGCGCACCATTATATCTGGCTAATTTTTGTATTTTTTGTAGATATGGGGTTTTGCCATGTTGCCCAGGCTAGTCTTGAACTCCTGAGCTCAAGCTATTCATTCACCTTGACCTCCCAAAGTGCTAAAACTACAGGTGTGAGCTGCCACACCCAGTCTGGCATCCTTTTAAATGTAATAATATACTGACAAGTTATTTGTTTATAGTCAGTTGTTTTACATAACATTTCAATTTAATAAAAAAAGAATAATCAGGAGATAAATGGCCAGTTAATTAAATATGGAAAGCTACGCGATCTTGTTAATAAACAGGGAAACAAGTTAATACAACAATGGGAATGGGGGATGGAAGATTTGAGAAACAGAAGATCAATCTAGACATTTAACATCCAGATATAAAAAAATCCAGGAAGACAGCCGGGCACAGTGGCTTATGCCTGTAATTCCAGTGCTTTGAGAGGCCAAAGTGGGTGGATCACTTGAGGCTAGGAGTTCAAAACCAGCCTGGCCAACATGGCGAAACCTTATCTCTACTAAAAATGCAAAAAATTTGCTGGGCGTGGTGGTGCACGCCTGTAATCCCAGCTACTCGGGAGGAGAAGGCAAGAGAATTGCTTGAACCTGGGAGGCAGAGGTTGCAGTGAGCCAAAATCAGGCCACTGCACTCCAGCCTGGGCCACATAGCATGACTCTGTCTCCAAAAAAAAAAAAAAAAAAAAAAATCCAGGAAGAGAGAGAAGAGGCAATTAGGAGGAGAAAAATCATCAAAGAAAGAATATGAAAGTATTTCTAGACCTGAAGGGCAGGCATCTCCAGATAAAGGTCGATTGAAGTCATTGGCAAAATCAATGAAAAGACCCCCATCAAGGCATATTATCATGATACTTCTGAATCCCAAGGATAAAAGAAACAAACAAACAAACAAATAAAAAAAACCAAAAACCATGGTCGGGGGAGGGCAGGAAACTAATCATATGCAAAGAAATAGGAGGGAAAATAGCATTAGATATTTAAGCTATAATTTTATACCCAGCCAATCTATCAATCAGCTGTGAAGGTAGAGCAAAGATGTTTTCAGACTGTAATGACTGAAAAAATACTTTTCAGTTAAAGGATAATTTTTTTAAAAAAGTTCATAAAACCATGACTCTCATACAAAAATAAAATGAACACATTAAATATCTTAATATATTCACTTGTTGTTAATGAAGAAACCAGTAATGATGTTACAGCCAGTTTAAAGGAAAGTTAGGCCACTCATGGTGGCTCCTGCCTATAATCCCAGCTCTTTGGGAGGCCAAGGTAGGAGGATCCTTGAGTCCAGGAGTTTGAGACCAGCCTGCGCAACAAAGTGAGGCCTGGTCTCTAAAAAAAAAAGAAAAAGAGAAGTTAAAGAAGTACAAATTTATTTAAGAATTGATAAATTTGCGGCTGGGCGTGGTGCTCATGCCTGTAATTCCAGTGCTTTGGGAGGCTGAGGCAGGTGGATCACGAGGTCAGGAGATCAAGACCATCCTGGCTAACATGGTGAAACCCCATCTCTACTAAAAATACAAAAAATTAGCCGGGCGTGGTGGTGGACGCCTGTAGTCCCCCAGCTACTCCTGAGGCTGAGGCAGGAGAATGGCGTGAACCCAGGAGGCAGAGCTTGCAGTGAGCCGAGATCACCCCACTGCACTCCAGCCTGGGCAACAGAGTGAGACTCAAAAACAAACAAACAAAAAAAAGAATTGATAAATTTGCTGGGTGTGGTGACTTGTGCCTGTAATCCCAGCACTTTGGGAGGTTGAGTCAGGCGGATCACCTGAGGTCAGGAGTTCGAGACCAGCCTGACCAAAATGGTGAAACCCTGTCTCTACTAAAAATACAGAAATTAGCCGGGTGTGGTGGCACACACTTGTAATCCCAGCTAGTCAGGAGGCTGAGGCAGGAGAATCGCTTGACCCTGGGAGGTGGAGGTTGCAATGAGCCGAGATCATGCCATTACACTCCAGCCTTAGCAACAAGAGTGAAACTCCATCTCAGAAAAATAAATAAATAAAATAAATTGATAAATTTATAAAGGAAATTTGAAACAAATTTGCAAATAGATAAGAACTATCTATTTTTTTGTGAGGGGTGGGGAGAGGAATGTGGATTGTTGCCTGTCTATAGATAAGAATTGTTTTGCATTGCTGTCAGTTATCTACAATTCACAGTTTCAAGGACAAAGAAAGGGACAAAGCTCTATTAATCAGAGTTGGAATGCATAGTTTTTCACTGAAGCACAAATGCTCCAAGTACACTCCTAAGTAGAGAATATGCAATGTTTAAAAAAGAGAGAGACATGGGAGCCCCCACATAAGGTCTAGGGTATCCAGTACCGGAGTGTGGCGAATCCCAGGACTACAGGAGACCGTTAGGCCAGACCCCAGCCAGCCCACGCTCCAGGAGGAACGTGCTTCCTGAGAGGGTTCCAGGAAAGGAAAATGGAACTGGTATGCTTGGGCATATGAAAAGTATTGTGGAAAGGCCGGGGCAGAGATGTTCAACATTCTGGGGAACACTAATGATAAGTAATAGGAAATAAAATCAATTTAGAAATGAAGCCATTTGCCGGGCGCAGTGGCTCACACCTATAATCTCAGCACTTTGGGAGGCTAAGGCGGGCGGATCACCTGAGGTCAGGAGTTCGAGGCCAGCCTGACCAACATGGAGAAACCCTGCATCTACTAAAAATACAAAATTAGCTGGGCATGGTGGCACAAGCCTGTAATCCCAGCTACTTGGGAGGCTGAGGCAGGAGAATTGCTTGAATCTGGGAGGTGGAGGTTGCGGTGAGCTGAGATTGCGCCACTGCACTCCAGCCTGGGCGACAAGAGCAAAACTCTGTCTCAAAAAGAAAAATAAGAAATGAGGCCATCATAAATTTTAGGAATACTGGGCGGTCATAAAAAAACGAAACTAGGTAACGTTCCATTTGACTTGCATAGTCATTATAAGGTGAATATTGACTATTCCTCCAAAAAGTGTGATAAAGCTGTGCCGGGGTGATAGGGGAGGGGAAATGAGGGGTGTCCATGTGGCAGAGTTAGACAGCCACCCACTCAAGCCAGCGAGTAATGTCTACATATGATCAATTAACCAATAGTGGTAGAAACATAATATTCACATATATGGAGGTGAATCCAGAGAAAAACAGCTAGCAGAGCTGCCAATGGCTGCCTCTGAGAAGTAGATCCCCGTGGTGAGAAAGCTTAGGGCAAAGAATGGCTGGTTTTCATTGAAAACGTATATACATACATACACACATACATATATATAGAATTATACATATATTAAAAATAAATTTGAAGAAAACGATTATATCCTGAAAAGGGCATATATTATTAAGTGCAGGTGGGATGCGGGCAATCGCAAATGCTTACTCAGGAAGTGCAAATTGGCACTGCCGTTGTGGAAAGTCATTTGCATAATCCAGAGAAATTTTAAATGCACTTACCCTTTGAACTGGCTGTCTTACTTCTTGGCCTCTTTCCTCAGAGAATCACTTGCAGGTGTGCTTAAGGAAGCATGCCTCACAATGTTCCTGGAGTATTGTTTATAAGGTAAAAAATAATAATGCTGTGGCCGGGTACAGTGGCTCACATCTGTAATCCCAATGCTTTGGGAGGCCGAGGCAGGTGGGTCACCTGAGGTCAGGAGTTCGAGACCAGCCTGGCCAACATGGTGGAACCCTGTCTCTACTAAAAATACAAGATTAGCCTGGTGTGGTGGTGCACGCCTGTGATCCCAGCTACTTGGGAGGTTGAGGCAGGAGAATCTCTTGAAGCCGGGAAGCAGAGGTGGCGGTGAGCTGAGATTGTGCCACTGTACTCCAACCTGGGCAATAGAGTGAGACTTTGTCTCAGTAATAATAATACTAATGCTGTAAATGTCGGTGAAAAAGGAATGGCAGTACAACAATAGCAAAACAAAACAATAGTGTGGTTTTATACTGTGCTGTTGGCACATACTGTGTGTCTGAACTGCTGATAAGGCACAGCTCCCCAGACATGGTTTGGTGATAACCGCATGCTTCAGAATAACATTAATGTTAAAATTGCAGTCAGGCCGGGCGCGGTGGCTAACGCCTGTAATCCCAGCACTTTGGGAGGCCGAGATGGGCGGATGGCGAGGTCAGGAGATGGAGACCATCCTGGCTAACATGGTGAAACCCCGTCTCTACTAAAAAAACAAAAAATTAGCCGAGTGTGATGGCAGGCGCCTGTAGTCCCAGCTACTTGGGAGGCTCAGGCAGGAGAATGGCCTGAACTGGGAGGCGGAGCTTGCAGTGAGCTGAGATCGGGCCACTACACTCCAGTGTGGGTGACAGAGCGAGACTCCGTCAAAAAAAAAAAAAAAAAAAAGGGCAGTGACACCCACACAAAATGCAACAATATATTTTTATATGTTCATACTATACTTATATAGTATGTGTATACATAAGGAAAGTTCTAGAAGCATATGTACATCAGCTGGTAACAGTGATCAAGTACGGACTTTATCTGTACTATCTTTTTTAGTTTGAAATGCAATGCTTTTAAAATGTTAAAATATTGAAATTGTGACAAAATATACATAAAATAAAATTGACTAGCTTAACTTTTTGTTTGTTTGTTTGTTTGTTTTTTGTTTTTTTTGAGACAGAGTCTCACTCTGTTGTCCAGGCTGGAGTGAAGTGGCGTGATCTCATCTCACTGCAACCTCCACCTCCCGGGTTCCAGTGATTCTCCTGCCTCAGCCTCCCAAGTAGCTGGGATTATAGACACCCGCCACCACAACCAGCTAATTTTTGTATTTTTAGTAGAGATGGGGTTTTAACATGTTGGCCAGGCTGGTCTCGAACTCCTGACCTCAGGTGATCTGCCCACCTTGGACTCCCAAAGTGCTTGGATTATAGGCATGAGCTACTGTACCCACCCATCTTAACCATTTTTAAGTGTGCAGTTCAATGGTGTTAAGTACATTTACATTGTTGGGCAACCAATCTTTTTCATCTTGCAAAACTGAAACTGTACCCAAACAACAACTCCCTATTCTTTCTTCCCCAAGCCCCTGGCAGCTACTATCCTACCTTCTGTCTCTATGGATTTCACAACTCTAGCTACTTCATACAAGTGGGTCTTTTTGTGACTGGCTGGTTTATTTCACTTAACATAACGTCCTCAAGTTTCATCCATGCTGAAGCCTGCGTTGCAATTTCCTCCCTTTTGAAGGCCAACTTTTACTATCTTTTTTCTTTATTTTTTATTTTTTTTTAGATGAATCCTGCTCTGTCGCCCAGGCTGGAGTGCAGTGGTGTGAGCTCGGCTCACTGCAACCTCTGCTTCCCAGGTTCAAGCGATTCTCCTGCCTCAGCCTCCTGAGTAGCTGGGATTACAGGCGCTTGCCATCACACCCAGCTGATTTTTGTATTTTTAGTAGAGACAGGGTTTCACTATGTTGGCCAGACTGGTCTCGAACTCCTCACCTCAGGTGATCCACGTGCCTCTGCCTCCCAAAGTGCTGGGATTATGGGCGTGAGCCACCGCACCCAACTCCCTTTTTTTTTTTTTTTAAAAGGAGAATGTATATTCATATTTTCAGTGAAATAAAAAATAAATACAATTTTTGAAAGACAAAGCAAATACACACTTAGAAAAATAAACTTGAGGCTGGCCGTGGTGGCTCAAAAAAAAAAAAAAAAAAAAAAAAAAAGAAAGAAAAAAAGGAAAGAAAGAAAGAAAAGAAAAATAAACTGGAAGGAAATGCACTAAACTTTTACTCATTTATTTCTGGGTCAGACACTTATGGTAATTTTAATTTTCTTATATATATCACGTTTTCGTTTAGATCATGTGTTATTTTAACACCAGAAAAAAAAAATCTAAGCATAAAAAGAAAGAAAGCGTGCCATCTGGTTTTGGTGTGTCACCCTGGGAAGCTCCACCATTTGGAAAGAGGAGTGCATCTGGCCTGGTGCCTGGAGATGGACTCAGTAGGCCCTGGAGATACGGAAGGAACTCAAGTGCCTGAGGCCTGTGGCGTGGGTGTGGTCTGCCCTCAGGTCTCACTGCCTTCCTCCAGGGAGCCCACAGCCCTGTGCACCAGGCAGGGCCACCAGCTTCCCTGGTGAGGACTGCAGCGGCTGAGGCTTCACCTGAACGTGGCTATGGCCAGCCCTACAGCTGTGCTGACTCCAGCCACCACCCATGTATGGGTCTGAGGCTGCTTGGAGGGTACAGCATTCATCTGAGATAGATGAATTGGAGGTCCTGGCTGCCCCGCACCTTCTGTGACTGAGCTGGACATGAGCTGGGCAGCAGCAAGGGGTGGGGGAGGGACACATCAAGGCACCTACAACCTCAGCAGATGGGGCTGGACTTGGTCTTTTAAGCAGGGCCAAAACTCCCCACTCCCACCCAAATCAGCAGGAACCTTTTTAATTCAACAAACTGATTCTAAAGTTCATATGGAAAAACAAATAACCAGGAACTTTCAAACCAGAAGAGCAATGATAAGAGACTAACACTACAGGTGTTTGAACAACTTTTAAAGTCACATGGATTTTATGCGGGGTCTGTCTCTGTTGTCCACACTGGAGTGCAGTGGTGCAAACACAGCTCACTACAGCCTCGATCTCCTGGGCTCAAGGGATCCTCCTGCCTCAGCCTCCTGTGTAGCTGGGCCGCAGGCTCATGTCACCATGTCTGGCTAAGTTTTTTAATTTTTTTGTAGAGTCAGGATATCACTTTGTTGCCCAGACTGGTCACAAACTCCTGGCCTCAAGCTGCAGTCCTTCCACCTCAGCCACACAAAGTGCCAGGATTACAGGTGTGAGCCACTGTGCCTGGCCTTTATTTTATTTTATTTTTTATTTAATAGAGACAGGGTCTTGCTTTGTCACCCAGGCTAGAGAGCTGTGGTGGGAACACTGTTCACTCCAGCCTCGACATCTTGGGCTCAAGCGATCCTCCTGCCTCAGCCTCCTGTGTAGCTGGGACCAAAGGGGCACACCATCATGCCCAGCTCATTTTTGTTGTTGTGTGTGAAGAAAGAAAACACCCAGCCATGTTGATTTTTAAAATGTGGTACTAGTCTGTAAATGGATAGGCAACTCAATGGAATAAATCCAAAATTCCAGAATAGACCAAAATACATACGGGAATTTCATTTCTAAACAGGATATTAGTTTATAAAATGGGCTAGACACTTGGAATCACACTATTCAATTAATGGTGTTGAGACTTCTGGCTACCCATTCAGAAAGAAAATCAAATCTCCACATCCTCAGCTAAAATAAGATGCATATTCATTGATATTAAAATACCAAAATGGAAACCATAAAAGCAGTAGTAAAATATGGGAGATAGAAAATCTTATGGTGGAAAGGCCTTTTCAAACAATGTTAAACCCAGAAATCATAAAAGAAAAGGTTGAATTCTTTTTTTTTTGAGAACGAGTCTCACTCTTGTTGCCCAGGCTGGAGTACAATGGCGCAATCTCGGCTCACTGCAACCTCCGCCTCCTAGGTTCAAGCGATTCTCCTGTCTCAGCCTCCTGAGTAGCTAGGATTACAGGCATGCACCGCCATGACCACCTAATTTTTTTGTATTTTTAGTAGAGAGGGGTTTCTCCATATTGGTCAGGCTGGTCTTGAACTCCCGACCTCAGGTGATCCACCCGCCTTGGCCTCCCAAAGTGCTGAGATTACAGGCATAAGCCACCGTACCTGGCAAGGCTGAAAATTTTGACAACACAAAAATGAAACGTGTCTCTAAACATTGTAATCCCACTGAACTGTACACCTAAAAATGATTTATGGTAAGTCTTATATTTTGTATATTGTACCACGATTTAAAAAAAAAAGTCAATTTAGATAAAAACAAAGTCAAAAGGCAGGGTTGGAAAATGTGTTTATAATCCACAACACAGACAAAAGACTAATATTCCTAATACATAAATATGAACTCCCACAGGTCTGTATCCTGGTGCACACTTGTAGTCCCAGCTACTCGGGAGGCTGAGGCAGGAGAATTGCTTGAACCTGGGAGGTTGAGGTTCAGTGAGCTGAGAATCACGCCACTGCCCACTGCACTCAGCCCGAGCAACAGAGCGAGACTCAGTCACCAAAAAAAAAAAAAAAAAGTACAATGAGAGGCAGGAGGGTGGGGAAATTAAAAATAAAAGATTAAAAAAAGAAAAAGAAAAGAAGAAAGTACAATGATGTTCTGTATTTTTTGCCTATCAGTTTGGCAACATTTGATAATGCTTTATTGATGTGTTGGTAAAGCTATGGGAAAACAGGTGATTTCAAACTTTGCTGATGGGAATACAAATTGTGCACCTGTTTATTCCATTGAGTTGTCTATCCATTTCCAGGCTAGTACCACATTTAAGAAATCAACATGGCTGGGTGTTTTCTTTTTCTCCAAAAAGAAAAGTCAGTTGGGCATGATGGTGTACAGATATACACACAGAAAAATTCTCCATTGATTAATCGATATTTGTTGCAGTGTTGTTTACACTAGCAAAAGTTTGGAAACAACCAATAGAGGATTAGTTAAAGAAACCCTGGACATCAATATGATGAAACACTGTGAAGGCAGGGAGATTGGCGCTGTGTCTTAATCTGAGATAATCTCCAACATAGAGCTAAAGGAAAACATTTGAGATGTAGAATAGTGTGCTACTATGTCAGACTTTTTAAAAACAGCAAGTGTACAGACACATGTGATAGGATGTGGTCTTGAATTTTCAGCAGCACCCCCCAAAGGAAGACAATAGGAGATAAACATCCACACTGCCTAAGGAGAGACTCTAGAGCCCTCCTTGGTGGATGTATTAGCCTGTTTTCACACTGCTGATAAAGACATACCTGAGGCTGGGTAATGTTTTTTGTTGTTGTTGTTGTTTGTTTGTTTGTTTTCTGAGACAGAATTTTGCTCTTGTTGCTCAGGCTGGAGTGCAATGGCGCGATCTCGGCTCACTGCAAACTCCGCCTCCCAGGTTCATGCGATTCTCCTGTCTCAGCCTCCTGAGTAGCTGGGATTAGAGGCGTGTACCACCACACCTGGCTAATTTTGTATTTTTAGTAGAGATGGAGTTTCTCCATGTTGGTCAGGCTGGTCTCAAATTCCTGACCTCATAATCTGCCTGCCTCGGCCTCCCAAAGTGCTGGGATTACAGGCGTGAGCCACCGTGCCTGGCCTAGGCTGGGTAATTTATAAAGGAAAGAGGTTCAATGGATTCACAGTTCCACGTGGCTGGGGAAGCCTCACAATCACGGTGAAAGGCAAAAGGTACATCTCACATGGTGGGGGGCGCAGAGGAAGTGAGAACCAAGCAAGAGGGCTTTCCCCTATAAAACCATCAGATCTGGTGAGACTTGCTCACTACCACGAGAGCAGTATGGGGGAAACTGCCCCCGATTCAATTATCTCCCGCTAGGTCCCTTCCACAACACGTGGGAATTACTGGAGCTACAATTTAAGATGATATTTGGGTGGGGACACAGCCAAACCATATCAGGGGACTTCCTAAAAGGCCATCGACCTTTCCAGCAACCCGCTCCCGTCACCTACCACCTGCCTCTAGAAAGGCAGGCCAGAGATTCATTAGGGGAAAGATGGTGCTTTCTCCCCCTTGTGGGGCTGGGGAGGGCTTGGCCTCCCTGCAGCTGGGAGATAAGGGCTTCATGAGACCCAATCACAAACAGCAGGGGTGTACAGCAGGAAGGGAGCCCATGTAACATGAGTGGCTGTTACTAAGTGTCTGAGTCCCAAGTCTTGTTGCCACAGGTGGACAAAAGTTCCTGGGGGCTTGTGGACCCAAGGCAGGAGAACCACTTGAACCCAGGAGGCAGAAGTTGCCGTGAGCCGAGATCGCACCACTGCATTCCGGCCTAGGCAACAAAAACAAACTGCATCTCAAAAAAATAAAATAAAATAAAATCCAGGTCAGGCCAGATGCAGTGGCTCATGCCTATAATCCCAGCACTTTGGGAGGTGAAGTCGAGTGGATCACTTGAGCCAGGAGTTTGAGACCAGCCTGGGGAACATGGCAAAACCCTGTCTCTACAAAAAATACAAAAGTTAGCTGGGCATGATGGTGCACACCTGTGGTCCCAGCTACTTGGGAGGCTGAGGCTCACCTGCCCGAGAGGTTGATGATGCAGCGAGCCAAGATCGTGCCACTGCGCTCCAGCTTGGGTGACGGAGCAAGACCCTGTCTCAATAAAAAATAAAAATAAAAATCCAGTTCTATAGTGCCACCCGCAATTCAGGTAGACAGCTCTATGTTTTCTCCCAACACTCCCTCATTTTGCTACCTTCTGGATTTGGAGTGTTCCTGATCCAACTTTCCTCTTTCCCAGCCCTGACCTGGTGTCTTTTATACTATGCACATGCCTGGAAGAGACCCAGGCTTCTTCCTTCCCTTCCACCCTTGTATCTTTAGGGTTTCCATCATGCCCAGTGTGACGGTACCAGAACGTAGAGCTTAGTGGTTAAGGGCGCAAAGTCTGAAGTCACTACCCGGGCAAATAGCTTTATGCTTCAGCTTCATCGCTGAAAAGGAGATGATAGTTCCGACCTCACAAGGTTGTTGTGAGGATTATAAGAGCCAACCCATGGTGCCATATGTAACTGAGGGTGGACATGCCCATGGCACTGAGGGTTGGGCCCAGCAGCCATGAGAGGGGGCTCTAGTGGTCACTAGGAGACAGACAATAGGTTATGTCAGAAGGACCACACAGAATGGAAATCCACCCAGCCAATGAGATTGGAGAGTGATCTCCAGCAGCAACAACACAAAAGACATTCCACCTTGCATGAAGTGTCATCTAGACCATGGGGAGGACTGGGAGTCAGTTACCTTGGTGCTCTCCAAGAAGCCACATGTCCTGGGAGTCACACCCTTGTGTGAATCTGGACTGGGCTGATGACCGGCTTTCATCAGCAGTGTGGCAGCAGGAGCTCCTCCTTCAGAACACCTGTACTGACCACACAGGGTGAAACCCCTAGGAGGCCAGCTTCCCCATTAGGCCCCTAGACGAGCAGCTGAAGAAAATCCAGAGGAAATTATTATTTTTATTTTTTATTTTATTTTATTTATTTATTTTTGAGATGGAGTCTCGCTCTATCAGTCGCCCAGGTTGGAGTGCAGTAGAGCGATCTTGGCTCACTGCAACCTCTGCCTCCTGGGTTCAAGCGATTCTCCTGCCTCAGCCTCCCAAATAGCTGGGACCACAGGCGCCCGCCACCACACCTGGCTAATTTTTGTATTTTTAGTAGAGCCGGGGTTTCACCACGTTAGCCAGGATGGTCTCGATCTCCTGACCTCATGATCTGCCTGCCTTGGCCTCTCAAAGTACTGGGATTACAGGCGTGAGCCACTGCGCCCAGCCGGAATTTTTTTTTTTTAAATGGCAGTCCCCCTCCTGCACCCGTTTAAGTTAGGATGGGGTCCCGTTCTGCCTTCACAGTCTTGGGACCCCTGCGTTGTCTGGAAAGGAGTCTGGCTAGCCTGCTAGAGAAAAGTGCTGGAAAAGCTCATCCAGCATTTCAGCTTCCCTCCAGCTGAGCCAGGCCCCAGATGAATGCCCGCCCATGGGTGAACACCAGCAGGGCCAGCAGAAAATGACCCCATGGAGCCCAGAGCTGGGAACAAAACGACTGTTGTAAGCCACTTCGTTCTGGGGTGGTTTGCGACATAGCAGTAGGTAACTGGGACAAGGACCAAGTGCTATTTTTGCTGCTTTGTTTGCTTAAGAGATCCCTGGAGTTCTTGTAGCCTGGGTATAGCAGGAGAAGAAGGGGAGCCTCCCCGAGCAGGACCCCCTGGGTATTTGCATGAGCTCCAGATCTCCTGGCATCACTGTAATTCCCTAGCAGTTAACCTTGGTTTCTGTGTGGGAGGAAGGAGGCAGCTGGATGGAGGGGGAAGAGACGAGAATGTAGAAGAGACCGACCTGTGTTCAAAGCCATCTCTGCCACACCCCGGTTGTATGACTGTGGACGAGCTATTAAATTTCTATGAGCTTCATTCCTCATCTGTAAAATGGACCTTCCTACAGAATTGTTGCAAGGATTGTTGTTGTTACAATGTCTTTACAAGACATTACATGTAAAGCAGAACAATACCTTAACATAATAGGTTTCCAAAACATGATAGCTGTTATGATTTTACCTCGTGAGAGCTGGGGGTAAGGGGGGCCCTAAGGCTGGTGGGTCAGGCCCTGTGGGACCCAGAAATGTTCTGTTGCAGGGATCAATAGAGTCATCTCCTCGTTAGAAAGAGAGTTACCCCCAGCACCCAATATTTGCCAGTTCCTACCCCAAACATGGCTGGGCTCATGTCTTAGATAAGGTGTCTCATTGCCCCATTAGGCCGCTGGCTGTCCTGGAGCCAGTGTGTTCAGAGGGTCCCTGGGCTCAAGTCTAGGAGGATCATCCACATGCCATCTGATCCCACCCAACGTGAACTGATCCGATGCCTGAACTGATTACACTGAGTGTGAGACCCAACCTAGCCAGCTCCCCAATCCAACTCATGGACCAACCACTGAAACCTGATATTTCAAGGAATCCTGAAGGGGTCATTTTTAAAGATGGCTATCCTCCTTGATGAAGTTGGAATGGGATCTAGCTGCATAGGATAGAAAACTCCCCAAATACCAATGGCTTAAACAAGTAGTTTCTTTATTTCTCATGTAAAAGAAATCCAGAGCTGGCTCCATATGTTATAGGGACCTCGGCTCCTTTCTTTCCATCCTGCTGTCCTCAGCCTTACACATACTTACTTCATAGTCCATAAGGGCTGCCAGAGACCCCAACATCACATCTCTGTTTGTTAACAGAAGAAACAGGAGAGAATGAAAGGGTGACCACTTCCTTGCAAGGAGCTTTCTAGCCAGTAAAATGTAAGCAGAAGTATGAGGAACACTCATACTTAATCACAAGCCTAATGACAAAGCTATACCTGGCTGCAAGAGGGATTGAGAAATTAAGTCCTAAGTAATACAATCAAAGTTCTATGGGTGACAAGGAAGTTCTGAAGCTAGATAGTGGTGGTGGTTGCACAACCTTGTGAATATGCTAAATGCTGAATGCTTTAAATGGGTTAAAATAGTGAATTTTGTTATGTGTGAATTTTACCACGATAAAAAAAATCAGAGTTCTGTGAAAAAGGAATAGGATGCAAATGAATATTGGAGTAGACACCCAGTGGTCTTGCTATGCCTGGTTTTTTAATTGCAACCATTTAATAGTATCAGGTATCTCAGGATCATGTGCACACCTTGTAGTCAGGGGCCGGGGTCTGTGACTCGGAAGCTGGGGAGGGTTGCTGGCTAGCAACGTTCACCATTAGGATTTAGCAGAGAAGCTTCCTGAAAGCGAGGGATACCTGTATTGGCAACTGGAGGTGCGTGGAATTACATCCCATGATCTGAAGCAGTTTGGTTAAAAGTGGGCTTTAGGATAAATAAGTATCCATCCTTCCTTCCTTCCTCCCTCCCTCCCTCCCTTCTTCTTTTCTTTTCTCTTTCTTTTTCTTTCTTTCTCTCTCTCTCTTTTTCTTTCTTTCTCTTTCTTTTTTGTTTTTTTCTTTTTCTTTCTCTTTTTTTCTCTTTTTCTCCTTCCTTCCTTCCTTCCTTCCTTCCTTCCTTCCTTCCTTCCTTCCTTCCTTCCTTCCATCTGTCCTTCCTTCCTTCCCCTCTCTCTTTCCTTCTTCTTACTTATTTTTGAGACAGGGTCTTACTCTGTCACCCAGACTGGAGTGCAGTGGTGTGAACGTGACTCACTGCAGTGTCAACCTGCTGGGCTCAAGCAAACCTCACTTCAGCCCCACGAGTATCTGGGACTACAGGTATGCACCACCCTGCTCGGCTAATTTTTTTAAAACATAGACACAGGGTCACGCTATATTGCCTCAGCTGGTTTTGTTTGTTTGCTTGTTTTTAGAGATGGGGTCTTGCACTGTGCCCAGGCTGGAGTGTAGTGGTGCAACCGTAGATCGCAGCTCACTGGATCCTTTAACTTCTGGGCTTGCATGATCATCCTACCTCAGTCTCCCGAGTAGCTGGGACTACAGCTGTGCGACTCCATACCTGGCTAATTTATTTTATTTGTAGAGATGGGGTCTTGCTATGTTGGCCAGGTTGGTTTCAAACTCCTGGCTTCAAGCGATCCTCCTGCCTCAGCCTCCCAAAATGCTGGGATTATAGGTGTGAGCCACCATACCAGGCCCAAACAAGTATTATTATTATTATTATTATTATTATTATTATTATTATTATTATTAAGACAGAGTCTCAGTCTCTTGCCCAGGCTGGAGTGCAGTGGTGCGACCTCGGTTCACTGCAACTTCCATCTCCTGGGTTGAAGTGATTCTCCTGCCTCAGCCTTCTGAGTAGCTGGGATTACAGGCTTGTGCCACCATGCCCGGCTAATTTTTGTATTTTTAGTAGAGATGAGGTTTCACCATGTTGGCCAGGCTGGTCTCGAACTCCTGACCTCAGGTGATCTGCCCACCTTGGCCTCCCAAAGTGCTGGGATAACAGGCATAAACCACCGCTCCCAGCCCCAACCAAATATTCTTATGTGGCGTATGAGTCTGTGTGGGCTGCCCTAACAAAATGTACAGACCTGGTGCCTTAAACAGCAGAAATTTCTCACAGTTTTGGAGGCTGGAAAGTCCAAGATCAAGATGCCAGTCAATTCAGTTTGTGGTTTGTTCTCTTCCTGGCTTGTAGACAGCTGCCTTCTTGCTGTGTCCCCACATGGCACAGAGAGAGAGAGAGACAGAGAGAGGAGTGGGGAGAGTCAGCACTCTCTGGTGTCTCTTCTTATGAGGACACTAATCCTATCAGATCTGGGTGCCATTATTCTGACCTCATCTAACCTTTGTTAGCTCCTTTAGGTCCTATCTCCAAATACAGTCACATCGGGGGTTAAGGCTTTGATACGGTTTGGATCTGTGTCCACCTTCAAATATGCTGTCGAACTATAATCCTCAATGTTGGAGGCAGGGCCTGAGGGAGGTGATTGGATCATGAGGGTGGTTTCTCATGAATGGTATAGCACCATCTCCCTTGGTGCTGTCATCGGGATAGTGAGTTCTCATGAGTATCCCCCTCTCTTTCTTCCTCCTGCCCCGGCCATGTGAAGTGCTGGCTTCCTCTTTGACTTCTGCCATGATTGGAAGCTTCCTGAGGCCTCCCCAGAAGCGGAAGTTATCATGCTTGTATAGCCTGGGGAACTGTGAGCCAATTAAACCTCTTTTCTTCATAAATTATCTAGTCTCAGGGATTTCTCTATAGCAGTGCAAGAACAGACAATACAGGCTTCAGCATATGAATTTTGGGGGAACACAAGTCAGTCTATATAACATGTGGTCAGGAAAGAGTCATGACTTGATGATGCAGAGAAAAACGAATGTATAACCCCCTAGCCAGTGTTCTAGAGGCAGTCATAGAGCTTTATTATCCACCTCCCATTCAATGACCATTTTCTCCCATTGTTTTCCTGAATAGTCCAGGCCGGGCCAAGTGTTTGCTTCTGAACTTGATCTGATAGCTCTTTGTAACCCACAGCTCACATTCAGGATTTCCCTGTTTCTGAAAACACCAGGGAAAGCTTTTGTCCAGCTGGCCTGCATTTTCGCTCCACCCCCAAAATAAAGGGGATGGTCTCCTGCCTTGCATGAAATGTCACCTAGGAAAGAAAGCGGGGAGGATATTGCAGAGACCAAAGCAGGGAGTGTGACTAAAAAGTGACTTGGCCACCTCTCCTGCCTCACCTGTCCCCAGAGGACTGAGTCTGGCCCATTTGTCCAGGGCAGGGAACAGGACGGGAGAGATGGGGAAGCGAGAGGGTTAAGTCTGTCCAAGCCTTTCAGTGTGATGAGACAAGTGTGGAGTGTCTGCCAAGAACAGGCCAGGTTCAAACCAGGAAACCCCACGGTAATGATGGACACTTCTCTGTCGATTTTACATGGATCTCTAGGGAAAGTACTGGAACTGATCTCATTCTATATACATATATATATATTTACAACTCAGATTGAAGAGGAAGTGCACAATGAGCTCTGCAGCTTTGCCAGTGATGCTAATCTCTTCCAGGTGCTGAAACACTAAGGTAATGGGAAAACGCTGTAGGAAGCTCCGACTGCCCTTACTAGGAGGCCAGGAGACTGGCCCTTGCAGGGGCACGAGTGAAGAGGGGTACCCAAGGGCAGAGCCAGGCTCTGCTGCCCTTATTCTCACACGCTGCAGCTCCCAGTGTTGGTGTGGGCAGCGGGGGAGAGGTGGGATGGAGTGTTGGGGGCCCGACCCTCTCGGGAGCCCCTGTAGCAGCCCTGCCTCCTTCCTAACCTGCGCACAGAAGCTGGGCTTTCCTGGATACTCCTGGGTTTCCCTCCTTGTGCACTGCTTGGCTGTGTGGGTACCTCCGTTTGTTCTCCACTGTTCTTGCCCAGTTCCTCCTACCTGCTGTGAGAACTGATGACCTTCCTCGGCCTCCAACCTCAACCCTCCTCTCTGCTTGACTGGAGCTTGGTGAGACCTTAACCTGTTCCACTCCTAGATACTGCACCCTCAGGCATTGTGTGCTTTCTCCCACTCCTGCCAATGAACATGGCCCATGGGACAGCCCCTTGTCCCTTCTGCCCAACCTCACTCCACTCCAACAAGCATTTGCTAGGAGAAGAGAGAAGCCCCACCTCCACGTCTTTTCCTAGAACCTGCCAGGTGTTCTCCATCTCGCCCTCCCTGACTCTCTGATATTTGCTGGGATTTTAGCCTCAGCGTCAGGTATTTTCTTCAGCTTAGTCGGCTACAATTTCAGATATATTTATTTGGTTTGTTTGATTTCACCTTGGGACTTCTTTTCCCACCTGCAAATGGTTCTGATCCTTGCTTTCAGGCACCACAACCAAGGATAACAAATGTTCTCCTGGCACCCGGGAACCTTCTAGCCAGGACTGCTCTCCATAGACTGAGAGGTTAGGTTAGAGAATTTGTAGGAAAGAGAAAGAATTCTAAGGGGGAGAGATTTAGCTTTGTTCTACTGCATATATTAGTTATTATATATTAAACTATTCATGTGCTATCACTTAACATATACTAATCTATATATACACATACACACAAGGCTATAGCCGGCCAGGTGTGGTAGCTCATGCCTGTAGTCCCAGCACTTTGGGAGGCCGAGGCAGGCGGATCACCTGAGGTCAGGAGTTCAAGACCAGCCTGGCCAACATGGAGAAACCCTGTCTCTACTAAAAATACAAAAGTTAGCCAGGCATAGTGGTGCATGCCTGTAATCCCAGCTACTCAGGAAGCTGAGGCAGGAGAATTGCTTGAACCCAGGAGGCAGAGGTTGCAATGAGCCAAGATCACGCCACTGTACTCTAGCCTGAGCGACAGAGTGAGACTTCGTATCCAAAAACAAAAACAACAACAACAAAAAAAACGCTATAGTTTCAGTTGATGGGAGGGCAAGCAATGAAAGAATTGATTCAGGCAGGGATCCTCAGTGAGTAGCAAGACCATAGGTGAAAAGTAGCTGAGACAGAGAGTATTTGCATGGTGCCAAAATATCGCCCTGCAAAATTACTTGCTAATTCACAGAGGAAAATAGTTACTTTACGAAATAAAAATCTACAATCAAGTGACCAAATTTAGCATCATTAATAGAGGGCCTACAAGACATTATGGGATTCCCGACGTCATGCAATGTGAAATGTTCCTGCCCCAAATGTTGACCTTAATCTCTTTCTTCCTTTTTTTTTTTTTTTTTTTTTGAGACAGAGTCTCACTCTGTCCCCAGGCTGGAGTGCAGGGGTACAATCTCGGCTCACTGCAGCCTCCACCTCCCGGGCTCAAGGGATTCTCCTGCCTCAGCCTCCCGAGTAGCTGGGACTACAGGCGTCTGCCACCACACCCGACTAATTTTGTATTTTTAGTAGAGACGGAGTTTCACCATGTTGACCAGGCAGGTCTCGAACTCCTGGCCTCAAGTGATCTGTCTACCACGGCCTCCCAAAGTGCTGGTATTACAGGTGTGAGCCACTGCGCCCCGCCTGATCCCTTTAATTTCAACCATGATCTTGGAGGGAAATAAGCCCCGATGCCCCAAGACATCTGTATTAGTCAATCATTTTTTCAGAGAAACAGAACTAATGGGATGTATGTATACAGAGGGAAAGAGATTTATTTTAAGGAATTGGTTCATGTGATTATGGAGGCTGAGAAGTCCCAAGATCTGCAGTTGGCAAGCTGGAGACCCAGAAGAGCCAATGGTGTAGTTCCAGTGTGACTCAGGCAGGAGGAATTCACTCTGACTCTCAGGAGGGTCAGCTCTTTTGTCCTATTCAGGCCATCAACTGACCGGTTGAGGCTCCCCCATCATTAGGGAGGGTGTCTGCTTTAATCAGTCTACAGGTATAAATGTCATTGTCACCCAGAAACATCCTCACAGGCATATCCTGAATAATGTTTGACATTAAGTTTAAATAAATTAATGTTGACACATAAAATTAACCATCACTGCATCCTTTGTAACAATTTTTTTCTTTTTACTTTTTAAATGTGGTTATTATAAAGTTTTTCTTTGTCTTAATTTTTTTTGTTGTTTCTATAGGTTATTGGAGAACAGATGTTGTTTGGTTATATAAGTCCTGTAGTGGTGATTTGTGAGATTTTGGTGCACATATAACCCAAGCAGTACACAATGCACCCAATTTGGAGTCTTTTATCCTTCATCCCCTTCCTACTCTTTCCCTGAGTCCCCCAAATCCATTGTGTCATTCTTATGCCTTTGCATCCTCATAGCTTAGCTCCCACTTATGAGTGAGAAAATACAATGTTTGATTTTCCATTCCTGAGTTATATCACTTAGAATAATAGTCTCCAATCTCATCCAGCTTGCTGTAAATGCCATTAATTCATTCCTTTTAATGGCTGAGTAGTATTCCATTGTATAGCTATACCACAGTTTCTTTATCTACTCATTGATTAATGGGCATTTGGGTTAGTTCCACATTTTTGCAATTGCAAATTGTGCTGCTATAAACATGCATGTGAAAGTATCTTTTTCGTATAATGACTTCTTTTCCTCTGGGTAGATACCCAGTAGTGGGATTGCTGGATCAAATGGTAGTCCTACTTTTAGTTCTTGAAGGAATCTCCTGTGTGTAATAAACTGAGTTCTCTCCTATGCATCTTGAATGGTTCTAGTATAACTTGTCATTCAGTCTTTCTATATTCTGTAGTTCACATGAGGGACCCCTGCTCAGAAATCTGTTTAGAGGAAATAAAAAGATAGAGGGACAAGTTAAATGGTACTGCAAGAAAACAATCAGAAAAATCCAGAATGTGGAATATTTTTCCAAACCACTAACATAGTTTCTTTTAAAAGTCAATGTAGGCCGGGCGCGGTGGCTCAAGCCTGTAATCCCAGCACTTTGGGAGGCCGAGACGGGCGGATCCCGAGGTCAGGAGATTGAGACCATCCTGGCTAACACGGTGAAACTCCGTCTCTACTAAAAATACAAAAAATTAGCCGGGCGAGGTGGCCGGCGCCTGTGGTCCCAGCTACTCGGGAGGCTGAGGCAGGAGAATGGCGTGAACCCGGGAGGCGGAGGTTGCAGTGAGCTGAGATCCAGCCACTGCACTCCAGCCTGGGTGACAGAGCAAGACTCCGTCTCAAAAAAAAAAAAAAAAAAAAAGTCAATGTAAATATATATATACAAATTCTCTCTCTCTATATATATATATTTTAAAATAAACTTTTATAAAATAGAGACAGGGTCTCACAATGTCACCCAGGCTGGTCTCGAACTCTTGGGCTCAAGTGGTCCTTCCACCTTGGTCTCCCAAAGTGCTGGGTTTACAGGCATGAGCCACTGTGCCCGGTCACTTATATAACTTCTTTGGGCCATACTTTCCTCATCTGTAAAATGGACAGAATATCATCTACCTTGCAGAGCTACTGAGAAGATGAAAGATACTGAATATAACGCTCTTGGTACAACGCCTAGACACAACGGATGGTAGCTATTATTACTTGTGCTGGTTTTTGGGAAACCAATAAAGGTGACCGAAATGCAGTGTAAGGGAAATACAGGTAAATATGAAGGGACTCTGCCTTACTCCAGAATATGGAGTACTAGATAAAAGCACAGGAGCAGAGAGTTCAGAAAACCAAAACAAAACCCATAAGCCGTAAAAAATATTGATAAATTTGACTATGTAAAAAATAGAAATTGGGGCCGGGCGCGGTGGCTCATGCCTGTAATCCCAGCACTTTGGGAGGCCGAGGCAGACAGATCACGAGGTCAGGAGATCGAGACCATCCTGGCTAACGAGGTGAAACCCCATCTCTACTAAAAATACAAAAAAATTAGCCGGGCATGGTGGCAGGCCCTGGTAGTCTCAGCTACTCAGGAGGCTGAGGTGGGAAAATGATGTGAACCCGGGAGGCGGAGCTTGCAGTGAGCAGAGATCGCACCACTGCACTCCAGCCTGGGTGACAGAGCGAGACTCCGTCTCAAAAAAAAAAGAAAAATAGAAATTGGGCCGAGTGGTTCATGCCTGTAATCCCAGCACTTTGGGAGGCCAAGGTGGGCGGACCACCTGAGGTCGGGAGTTCGAAACCAGCCTGACCAACATGGAGAAACCCCATCTCTACTAAAAATATAAAATTAGCCGTGCTGGCACATTGCCTGTAATCGACAGGCTGAGACAGGAAAATTGGTTGAACTCGGGAGACAGGGGTTGCAGTGAGCTGAGATCACACCATTGCAGCACTCCAGCCTGGGCAACAAGAGCAAGACTCCGTCTCAAAAAAAAAAAAAAAAAAGAAATTCTGCAAGGCAGAAATCACTATAAACAAAGAACAAACTGGGAGGAATATTTTCTTTTTCTTTCTTTCTTTTTTTTTTGAGATGGAGTCTCACTCTGTTGCCCAGGCTGGAGTGCAGTACGTGATCTGGCCTCACTGCAACCTCTGCCTCCTGGGTCCAAGCGATTCTCCTTCCTCGGCCTCCCATGTAGCTGGGATTACAGGCATGCACCACTATGCCCAGCTAATTTTTCTATTTTTAGTAGAGATGGGGTTTCAACATATTGGTCAGGCTGGTCTTGAACTCCTGACCTCATGATTCACCTGCCATGATTCGCCTGTAGTGCTGGGATTACAGGCGTGAGCCACCACGCCCGGCCGAATATTTTCAATTTATATCAAGCAGAGCTCATGTTCTTACTGAGGAAAGACATCCATACATTAGGAGAATGATCTGCAAAAAGCCTAGGGAGGCTGGGCCGGGGGGTTCACGCCTGGAATCGCAGCCCTGCGAGAAGCTGAGGTGGGCAGATGGATTGAGCCCAGGAGTTCAAGACCAGCCTGGGCAACATGGTGAAACCTTATCTCTACAAAAATACAACAATTATCTGGGCATGGTGGCATGTGCCTATAGTCCCAGCTACTTGGGAGGCTGAGATGGGAGGATTGCTTAAGCCTGGCAGATTGAGGCTGCAGTGAGCCGTGACTGCGCCACTGCACTCCAGCCTGGGCGACAGAGCAAGTCCCTGTCTTGAAACAAAACAAGGCTACAAAAAGGGAGCCCAGAGAACATAAATTCCATAGTTTCTCCAGGCCCTTCCAGAGGCACCCATTGGGATACAAGGCAGTGGGACAGATAGTTCTTTAGGCTTTATAATGTCCCAGCTGAAATACCTCTCTACAGCCTCCATATCCCTCTTCTCTGGATTTTATACTAAGTCCTTTTCAAACACATATTAGGAACCAATAAATATCTGTTGAGTGATTTCACATGTTAGAGTGCACTTGTTTCCTAGGGCTGCCATTACCCAAGTGCCACAAGCTGGTTGGCTTAAAACAATGGAACATTCTCTCTCACCGTTCTGGAGGCTAGAAGTTGGAAATCAAAGTGTCAGGAGAGCTATGCTCCCCCTGAAGGCTCTAAGTGGGAGGGCCTTCCTTGCCCCTTCTTAGCCTCTGGTGGCCCAGGCATCCTTGTCTTATGGCAGCATCGCCCTACCCTCTGCCTCCCTCTTCACACAGCCATATTCCCTGTGTCTTTGCATCTCTCTGTGATATCTCCTCATCATATAAGGACACCAATTGTTAGATTTAGGGTCCACCTAACTTTACATCCATAATGATTGCATCTCAAGATCCTTAACTAATGACATCTGCAAAGACTCTTAAAAATAAGACAGGCCAGGCACGGTCGCTAACACCTGTAATCCCAGCACTTTGGGAGGCTGACGTGGGCAGATCACGAGGTCAAGAGATAGACCATCCCGGCCAACGTGGTGAAACCCTGTCTCTACTAAAAATACAAAAATTAGCTGGGCATGGTGGTACACACCTGTAGTCCAGCTACTTGGGAGGCTGAGGTTGCAGTGAACTGAGATTATGCCACTGCACTCTAGCCTGGTGATAGAGTAAGACTCTGTCTCAAAACAAAACAAACAAACAAAAAATCATATTCTAAAGTTCTAAAGGTCTGGGTGGATGTGAATGTATTTTGTGGGCAGGGGGTGAACACTACTCAACCTACTACACAGAACTTTTTTCAGTTGCAAATGACAGGAAACCTTATCTAAGGAGCTTAAATAAATGATTATTGGCAATCCTAGAAAAATATATCTAGTACGTTACCCTGAACAATATCAGGCTTTGATGAGGTTACAAGTCCATCTCTAAACTAATCACTGCAGCCAGGCCAGAGGCTGTACCTAAGCTTTTGAGCCAGGGGTAGATTCAGTTCCACTGAAAGCACACAGACTGAGGAGGTTGTCTGCAGATACCATTACCAGGAGAAGGGGGAGCTGGTGCTAGGTGGTAGAAAATGTAGTCATCCGCTAGCATGGTCTTCCTCCACAGTCAGTCAGCTCTTGGGCAGCACTGACTCTTCTCATATCTGTATTCCAGGGACTTGAAGAACAGCAGGCCTTCAAATAAATATTTCCTGAGTTGTTCTTGAATTTTTAACATCATTCAGTCTCCAAGGGCTTCATTCACGGTAAATCTGCGATCCAGCGTCTGATCCAGGGCGAGCCTTCCCCACGGAGGCACTGTCCTTTGTAAGGCCCTTCTAGGTAGACCGGCTGGCCATCTGTTGTGTAACCATTCATTCTTCAAAACTTCCATAAAAGAGAAGCAAGAAAGAAGGGTTTGGATCTTGTTAGGGTCAAAGAAGGGCAGGAGAGAAATACAAGTGGTAGATGAAACTGAGCATCAAAGAAATACATCCCGACCTTTCCCCTTGGTTCTAACATGCACACACAAATCTCATTATCTGCAGGGTTGGAGTATTGTTACCCTCACATACCCTGGAGCCCTGGTGGAGAATACAGGATTCTGGGTTTAGGCATGTGTCATTCAGTGGTTTAGGCCTGAAATATTGTGTCTTAAACACCCACAGAGGGGCCTTATATCCCAAACACCAGAAGAGCCAATGCCCAGAGGGTGAAATCAGACAGCCCTTAAGCTAGATGAAGCTGGAATTGGTAACCACACTGTGGAGTTTAATTTGCTGACCTAGATGTAGTTTGCAGCCCACAAAATCTCATACCACAGCAAAGCTTTTTCTTGTGCTGAGACAGCTGGCTGAGGGTGATGTTGCAATGACTCAGTTCTCAGTAAAGGGTCTGAAGAAATTAGGGGCAGGGCTACAGCCCCAAGACCACAGCCCCAAGAGACCTTCCTGTTTATTCCATGGGTGAGAGAAGGGGAACCTTCTGTTTGTGGGCACTGGTATTTCATCAGAAGAGACAAGGCTGGGCTCTGGGTTTGAGCTGTGTGTACACAGTCAACACATGACAGTCAGACAATTATACTCAGAGTGAGAATTCATACCTAGCCACACAGGCCAAAAGCATCTCTAAAAGCTGTTCTTAGGCTGGGCGTGGTGGCTCACACCTGTAATCACAGCACTTTGGGAGGCCAAGGCGGGTGGATCATGAGTTCGGGAGTTCGAGACCAGCCTGGCCAACATGGTGAAATCCTCTCTACTAAAAATACAAAAATTAGCTGGGCATGGTGGTGCACGCTTGATGTCCCAGCTACTCAGGAGGCAGAGGTTGCAGTGAGCCGAGATCATACCACTGCACTCCAGCCTGAGCGAAAGAGCAAGACTCCATCTCAAAAAATACATAAATAAATAAATAAATAAATAAATAAAAGCTGTTCTTGAAACTATGTGAATCAAATCATATTTTTTCCTTGACTTCCATTTTAAAATTGGACATAGGTTTATATGAGGAGGCCTAATTCAAGAAAACCAGAGTTGAAAACTCTGGGGGCTCGGAGGACTTCCCATTAAACGTAGCAGACTGAGCATGTGCCTACTCCTGGGCCTCCTCCCAAAACCCACTAAAATGTGAGTCAAGAGACTTTTTTTAAAAAGCATAAGTCCGTAAGAGAGGTAAGAGCAGAGAGAGGCATCAAAAAAATGTTTAAGATGGAAATTTGATTGAGAGATAATGAACCTCACATACCAGAGTACAAGGTTTCAAAATGGGGAAGCCAAGAAAACAAGCCAATCCATGCCTCTGAAACACCCCCAAAGGCCTAGGAATTGGAGGCACCAGAAACTTCTGAAAAGGCATGGCTGTGGCTGAAAACTAGAGCACTGATTAAAAGTTTTCTTCCAGCCTGGGCAACATAGTAAGACCCCATCTCTACAAAAAACACAAAAATTAGCCAGGTGTGGTGGTAACACACCTGTGGTCCCAGCTACTCAGGAGGCTGAGGCAGGAGGATCAGTTGAGCCCAGGAGATTGAGGCTGCAGTGAGTCATGCTCGGACCACTGCACTCCAGCCTACGCAACAGGGCAAGAAAAAAATAAAAATAAAAAGTTTTCGTAAGCAATAGTTAAGACTGGGCATGGTGGCTCACGCTTGTAATCCCAGCACTTTGGGAGGCGAGGTGGGTAGATCACTTGAGGTCAGGAGTTTAAGATCAACCTTGCTAACATGGTGAAACCCCATCTCTACTAAAAATACAAAAATTAGCCAGGCATGGTAGTGCATGCCTATATTCTCAGCTATTCAGGAGGCTGCGGCAGGAGGATCATTCGAACCTGGGAGGCAGAGGTTGCAGTAAGCCAAGATGGTGCCACTGTACTCCAGGCTGGGCCACAGAGTGAGACTTCATCTCAAAAAAAAAAAAAAAAAAGATAGTTAATCCCTGCAATTCTTCCCTTAGCCTATGCAACAAGCTACTACCTTCTCTCAGCCTTCATCAGAGACAGACCACTTATTGTGTGGGGAGTTTGAGTTAGAGGAACTTTGGACTTAGGAACAACTGAAGGTGGAAGATTAGTACCAAAGAAGGGGAATGAAATGAAAGTCAATGTACCAGCCAGTGAACCCGTGCTGTCCTCACATTTGACTCCCAGACACTGGCAGGCACATTTATAACTATCGGGAGGGAGTTCAGAGAACTCCCCTAGAAAACTGACCACCAAAAGAAGACACATGGAAAAGTATCATAAGGCAGTCCCCCAAGAATGACTGGCCCCTGTCTGATCACCCCATTCTAAAACCACCCCATCATACACGCAAACCTTTTCTTCGTTTTGCTTTGTTTGTTCTGTTTCGTTTTGAGACAGAGTCTCGCTCTGTCATCCAGGTTGGAGTGCAGTGGTACAATCTCGGCTCACTGCAACCTCTGCCTCCCGGGTTCAAGTGACTCTCCTGCCTCAGCCTCCTGAGTAGCTGGGATTACAGGCATGTGCCACCACGCCCAGCTAATTTTTGTATTTTTAGTAGAGATGGGGTTTCGCCATGTCAGCCCTGCTGGTCTTGAACTCCTGACCTCAGGTGATCCACTGGCCTCGGCCATCCCAGTTCATGCCTGGGATTACAGGCATGAACCACTGCACCCAGCCAATATTGTTTCTTAAAACTGCATATTCAACAAATAAAAGCATTCAAGGAAGGTTGAGCTGTGATAATAGAAACTAAAAAATCAAGAGGTCAGGTGTGGTGGCTCATGCCTGTAATCCCAACACTTTGGAAGGCTGAGGCAGGAGTGTGGGGAAAAGAAAGAGAGATCAGCTTGTTACTGTGTCTATATAGAAAGAAGTAGACATAAGAGACTCCATTTGGTTCTGTATTTGAGATGCTGTTAATCTGTGACCCTACCCCCAACCTTGTCCTTGCAAGAGACAAAGAGACATGTGCTGTGGTGACTCAAGGTTTAATGGATTTTGGGCTGTGCAGGATGTGTCTTTGTTAAACCAGTGTCTGAAGGCAGCTTGCTGGTTAAAAATCCTGCCCGTCCCTGGGCAATGAAACATGCCGGTGTGGGTCCTCTGTATGCTGAACGCCGGTCCCCTGGGCCCACTTTTTCTTTCTCTATACTTTGTCTCTGTGTCTCATTTCTTTTCTCAAGTCTCTCATTCCACCTAACAAGAAGTGCCCACAGGTGTGGAGGGGCAGGCCACCCCTTCAAGGAAGATCTCTTGAGCCTAGGAATTCGAGACCAGACTGGGCAACATAGCGAGACCCTGTCTCTAGAAAAAAACAAAAAATTTGTCAGGCATGGTGGCACATGCCCGTTGTCCCACCTACTTGGGAGGCTAAGGTAGGAGGATCTTTAGACTGGAAGTTTAAGGCTGCACTGAGCTATGATCACACCACTGCACCCTAGCTTGGGTGACAGAGTGAAACCCTGTCTCAAAAAAAAAAAAAAAAAAGAAAAGAAAAGAAAAGTCAGAAGATAAAGTTGAAAAAAATTGCAGAAAGTAAGGAAAAAAGGGTCAGAAAATAGGAGAAAGACAGTTAGAAAATCAGAGACCTTTTAAATCAATTTAGGAAGTCTGACATTTGAGCAATTGGAGTTCCATAAAGAGAGAATACAGAAAATGGAAAGGAGGAAATAATGTTTTAAAAAATAACAGTAATTCAAGAAAAAAAATTCTAAAATGGAAGACCATATGTTTCTAGATTGAAAGGGCCTACCCGAGTATCCAAGGCAATGAATGGAAAAAAATCGCTACCAAGGCACAACATCGTGAAATTTCAGAACCACTATGAATAAGATCTAAAAAGCTTCCAGGATAAAAAAAAAAAAAAAAAAAAGCAGGTTATGTACTATGGATCAGAAATGGCAATAGCTTTCCTCTTCTCAAGCACAACGCTGGAAGCCGGAATGTGATTAATTCAAAGCTAACATGCAAGTGTGAATGAAGCATAAAGACATTTTGAGAAATGTAAGCTTTCAAAATTTTAACCTCGCAAGCAGCCTTCCTTTTTTTATTTTTTATTTGAGATGGAGTCTCGCTCTGTCCCCCAGGCTGGAGAGCAGTGGTGCAATCTGTGCTCACTGCAACCTCCACCTCCCGGGTTCAAGTGATTCATGTGCCTCAGCCTCCCAAGTCGCTGGGATCACAGGTGTGCACCACCGCGCTTGGCTAAGTTTTGTATTTTTAGTAGAGACACGGTTTTGCCATGTTGGATATGCTGGTCTTGAACTCCTGGCCTCAAGTGATCCTCCTGCCTCAGCCTCCCAAAGTGCTGGGATTACAGGCAGAAGCCACCACACCCAGCCCAAACAGCTTTTCTCAGGAAACTATAGGATGAAACTCCATGAAAATGAAGGAATAAATACAGAGGAAGCCTTGAAGGCCAGGAAATGGGAAGAGAGCAGAGTTGGGAGCAGGAGGATAGTGATGGAGGACTTGAGGATGTCTCCTAGAAAAACACATGAAACCAGCAGACAACCTGCTATGTCTAAATACAGTGAGCAAAGATTTACATTTCCAGTAGAGTCTGGAGAAGAATTAGCAATAGGTACATAGACAGTTGAACAAATACAAAGTGAGACAATATTTATCTTCAGGGAAAACAAGAAAAAGTTTGTAACAGATAGGAAATATAATCATGTTACACTTCACAGCTCAGCCATGAATAATGGCTGCATTGTCAGAATAAACACTGGCTACTGATTAAACCAGAAACTGCAACACCAGCAAATTAGGAGGATAGGGGAAGAGAAGATATATGATAGCTAAATCCTTGTTTTCCAAAGAAGAAAGACAACAGATAATAAATGCAACGGAGAAAACCGAAGAAGCTGGTGAAAGCTAAAAAGAAGCTGCTTCTGATAATCAAGGGTGGAAATAGTGGAGAAGGAATTGATTGCTTTAAGATTTTAAAGATTATTTTACTTTTCAAATAATGCAAATGTATTATCTGTTAATAACTAAAGAAAGATCATTATTGAATTACAGAAGAAGTTAAACTAGTAGTGGCTATTATTTGTTGAGTGCTTACAATATGCCAGAAACCATGGTAGGCATTTTACTGATAGTATCTTATTTATTTATTTGTTCATTTATTTGAGACAGGGTCTTGCTTTGTCACCCAGACTGGAGTGCAGTGGCACAATCACGGCTCACTGCAGCCTCAACCTCCTGGGCTTAAGCAATCTTCCCACCTCAGCCTCCCGAGTAGCTGGGACTACATACGTGCACCACCATACTGGCTAATTTTTTAAATTTTTTGTAGAGATGGGGTTTTGCCTTCTTGGCCAGGCTGGTCTTGAACTCCTGGCCTCAAATGATCTGTCCACCTCAGCTTCTCAAAGTTCTGGGGATTACAGGTGTGAGCCACTGTGCCAGGCCTCTAATTTGGTCTCTAAATAAACAAATAAATAAAGACAAGATGCCCCATCAGACACTGTAGAGCAGCAATTCCCACCTTTTTCTGCACTTTTGAAAGAAGGACAATGGGCCGGGCGCGGTGGCTCAAGCCTGTAATCCCAGCACTTTGGGAGGCCGAGACAGGCGGATCACGAGGTCAGGAGATCGAGACCATCCTGGCTAACCCGGTGAAACCCCGTCTCTACTAAAAATACAAAAAACTAGCCGGGCGAGGTGGCGGGCGCCTGTAGTCCCAGCTACTCGGGAGGCTGAGGCAGGAGAATGGCGTAAACCCGGGAGGTGGAGCTTGCAGTGAGCTGAGATCCGGCCACTGCACTCCAGCCCGGGCGACAGAGCAAGACTCCGTCTCAAAAAAAAAAAAAAAAAAAAAAAAAAAAAAGAAGGACAATGATCATGTAAGCTCCTTACTCCCACCTGGGAGTCCAGGGTTACACATAATTCCTCACTGTAAATTCATCCTTTTCTCTCCTATACAAGGAAGAATATCTAAATAAGTTAAAGTGACATTATTTTTGGAATAACCTAAAATCTTCTCAAACATAATTTTTTAAAAGTAGATCGGCCAGGCGCAGTGGCTCACTCCTGAGATCCCAACACATTAAGAGGCCGAGCTGGGCGGATCACCTGAGGTCAGGAGTTTGAGACCAGCCTGGCCAACATGGTGAAACCCCGTCTCTACTGAAATACAAAAAAAAAAAAAAAAAAAAAAATTAGCTGGGTGTGATGGTGCACACCTGTAATTCCAGCTATTCGGGAGGCTGAGGCATGAGAATCACTTGAACCTGGGAGGCAGAGGCTACAGTGAGCCAAGATGGCACCCCTGCACTCCAGCCTGGGTGACAGAGGGAGACTCAGTCTCAAAAAATAAAATAAAATAAAAATAAAAAATAATAAAATAATAAAATAAAATAAACGTAGATATTACAAATCCCAGGATCTTAACTACTGTTAGTAACCAAGTCCCTGTGGCTCACAAGCTTTGGAGGAAATGCAGCCACACAGGGTCTTGGAGACGTGTCTGCGGCTCCACACTGAGTTGATGGCAGAGCCCAGAGTCCCTGCCTTTTATAGTGTGTGTTAACAGAACAACTGGCTAGGATGTACTTCTACAGATGGTGGCAAGTGCATGAGGCTTGACCATCTGAGCAAGCTTGTCATGAGGCCAGAGCTCTTTCTTTCCCTGTCAGGGCCACTCTTTACAAATGTACCAAAAAATCTTTTATTGTCAGAGAAAAATAATTCCATTTTGATCTAGATATCGTGTGGAGTCCATTCCCTCAGTACACTTTTTTTTTTTTTTTTTGAGATGCAGTCTTGTTCTTGTAGCCCAGGCTGGAGTGCAGTGGCACGATCTTAACTCATTGTAACCTCTGCCTTCCAGGTTCAAGTGATTCTCCTGTCTCAGCCTCCTGAGTAGCTGGGATTACAGGTGCCCACCACCACACCTAATTTTTGTATTTTTAGTAGAGATGGGGTTTCGCCATGTTATGGCTCGAACTCCTGACCTCATGATCTGCCTGCTTCGGCCTCCCAAAGTGCTGGGATCACAGGCATGAGCCACCGCGGGCGGCCAGTAAACATTTTATTGAATATCTATTATGTGTCAGTCAAGGCAATAGCTAGTCTGGGTGTGGCAGCTCATGCCTGTAATCCCTCCTCTTGGGAGGCCGAAGTGGAACCATTGCTTCAGTCCAGGAGTTGGAGACCAGCCTGGTCAACATAAGGAGACCCTGTCTCTACAAAAAATAAATAATTAGCCAGGCATGGTGGTGCAAGCCTATAGTCCCAGCTACTCATGAGACTGAAGCAGGAGGATTGCTTGAGCAATCCAGGAGGTCGAGGCTACAGTGAGCCATGATGGTGTGACTGCACTCCACTCCAGCCTGGGCCACACAGTGAGACCCTGTCTCAAAATAAAATACAATTTAAAAGGCAATAACTAGACCAGTGGTGTAAAAAAATTCTTTTTAAGAAACAAAATATATATATATTTTAAATAAACACAGTATCTGACAGACATGCAATATTACAATGGAGATGAAAATAGGGCTGTAGCCACTGAAGGTGGTAGGTAGGGATGGAAGAGATTCATCCTGTCCACTGTTCTTCCTCCTCAACTCGACCTGGGGTCCCACCTGATGCACTGCAGAGCACACTTAGAAAAAAGCTACAAAGCATTCTACTGACAACTAGCTGGAGCCTGTGGATGTTCAAAATAAATAAATTTCCTTTGGATATAATTCCCTTCTGTGACATATATGTCCAATAATAAATTGCTAGACACTGTTACATGGATCAGTGCTCACTGAAATACTTGTTATCTTTGTGTGAGAGTGTATGTGTGTGTTGTGTTGGTTGATTTAGTTTTACATACATTTATACTGTTTCTCAAAAGAACGCATCTTATAATTAGGGTTTGTTGGCAGAAAAAAGGTTGTAGGGGATTTGAATATATCCATTTGGGTTTATAACATTAACCAGTATTTATCAACTTCTGCAGAGCATTAGAAGCACCTGCAAGTTCCTATTAAAAAATAGTAATGCTTGTTAAGAACATGTATTCTTGGCTGGGCGCGGTGGCTCACACCTGTAATCCCAGCACTTTGGGAGGCCAAGGTGGGTGGATCACTAGGTCAGGAGTTTGAGAACAGCCTGACCAACATGGTGAAACCCTGTCTCTACTAAAAATACAAAAATTAGCCGGGTGTGGTGGCACACACCTGTAATCCCAGCTACTTAGGAGGCTGAGGCAGGAGAATCTCTTGAACCTGGGAGGCGGAGGTTGCAGTGAGCCGAGATCGTGCCACTGCACTCCAGCCTGGGCGACAGAGTGAGAGTCTGTCTCAAAAACAAACAAACAAACAAACAAACAAACAAAAAAACATACTCTTGGGCCCTGCCTCAGACATATGGAAACAGAACAGGACTGTGGAGGGGGGAATTAGCAGGAATGTATGTTTTTCCCTCAACCTTTTATTTTGAAAATATTCAAACTTACAGAAGAGTTGAAAGAATACAGCAACCACCCCATACCTTCTACAAAGATTCCACAATTAACATTTTACCACATTGAGGTTCTTTTTTCCCCTCTCTCTCTCTATCCCCTCCTTCTTCGCATCTACAGAATTTCTTACTGAGACCTTTGAAGGTGTATGTCAAACATCATGACACCTCATTCATGTTGTGAGTTACACTGTGTCCCAATGAAAGAAACGACGTCCTAACCTCTGATACCTTGAATGTGACCTTAGTGGTAAATAGGGTCTTTGCAGAGGTACTCGAAATGAAGTCATACTGGATTAGTGTGGGCCCTACATCCAATAACTGCCGTCCTTATAAGGGAGAGAGAGATTTGAAGACATGGAGAGACACACAGGGAAGAAGGCCACCTAATGTTGTCACCAACCAAGGGACGCCAAGGATTGCCAGTAACTACCAGAGGCTGGAAGAGGCAAGGAGGACTCGTCCCTAGAGCCTTCAGACAGAGCATGGCCCCACCAACACCTTGATTTTGGACTTGAACTGTGAGAGAAGAAATTTCTGTGTTGCAAACTACCCGGCTTGTGGCAATTTATTACCGCAGCCCTAGGAAACCAGTACAACTCTTGAATACCGGTGTTATCTAAATGTGGGCATTTAGTGGGATTCGGGGTATTCTCCCCATAACCAGTATCTTACATGCATTTGATTATTATGTCTCTCTGATTTCTTTTATTCTAAAATAATTCATCATAAAAAATGACTTCTCGATGTGTCCAGGTTTTAAAGAAAAAAATTATTCTCAAGCAGTAAGAAAGACATAATTCAAGACTATTGCAATAGGAGTGCTGCGATAGGGGAGTGCGATCTGGCTCGGCTCTGAGTACAAGGACAAGTGGGGGTTCACAGCCAAAGAGCAGGATGAGGGGTCAGTGGACGGGTCACCGTCTCTGTGCTTCTGAGACGGTCCATTCAGAGCTTAAGCTGTTCAGGGTAACGAAAGTGTTAGTAAGGGAGAAGAGAAAGCTACTATGATGATGTAACTATGCCAGGTTGTCTTTGTCATAGGGTGCTGGGGAAGGGGATAGGGAGGGGGACACTTGCCAACTTGGGGGCTGTGACTGCGTGGACAAAGGAGCGCCTTTTTCTAATCTGCACAGAGGTGCAGACAAGCACTGCAGGCTAGCAGAGGCCCGAGCGGAGTCAAGTTGTTTCAGTTTAAAGTTGACTGTTCTAGGTTCAAGGGTGAATGACTTTCTATTATCTCTCAATAAGAGAAAACTTCCTCCTCCCAACAAGAATTTCCAGTTGTGGTTATTAGCTTAGGTGTAACCGAAATGGAAAAGTAATTATATTTCTCTTAGCAGCTAAGGTTGCCTCCAGCAGCCTGCCCGAGTCCTGCTCTCACTCTCAGGACGAGAGTCTTTTGCCTTGTATTCCTTTTTTCCCTCCTCCACATGGACTTTAGGGTCCAGTTTTAAGTCCCGGACCTGTTTAGTAACTAGCTTTAATCACAGGCACCAAGTCTCTGGCCTCTCCACGCTTCCTCCTTCCCTTCCTGGGTCTTAGCCAGGACAGAGAGCAGGACATACCTGAGTACACAGAGCAGTGGCGAGAGGTGTCCCAGGGAGCCATCTCAGGGAACCCATTAAGATAAAGGGGAAGAATAAACAGAAGCAGAAGTTCCTTCAGCCCCAGTCCCCAGCCCACTGAAAAACAGGAAGCTGGGATGGCAGCTGATAAGGGCTGTCTCCAGGGCTGGGCCGGGACTCCTTGGAGCCAGGGGCTGGGTTGGGTTTCTCAGTCCTCATCTCTCCAGGACAGTCTCTTTTTTCTTTTCCTTCATTACTAGGAGAAAGCACAAACACAATCCCCCAATACCACAAATTATGCAGTTGAGGTCCCACATTTGGGGAAATTGCAAGGGTCAGCCCATCCAGAGTGCAATGGATGAGCCTTGCCCTGGGAAGATCATTTTTGTGATCATGGTATCTCCCCCACCAGGTAAGTATCTCCAGGCCAATCTTTTTTCCCTACCATGGGGACAGGTCAGAGGCGCTTTCCCTCCATATGAATACAAATCAAATATATTCACATTCTATCATTAATGCCTGCGGCCACTTGAAATTCAAAAGATGGGGCCGGTGTCTCAATTCAAAAGTTGGGGCTGGTGTCTCAGTCTGTAATCCCAGCACTTTGGGAGGCTAAGGTAGGCAGATCACTTGAGGTCAGGAGTTCGAGATGAGCCCTGGCCAACATGGAGAAACCCCATCTCTACTAAAAATATAAAAAATTAGCCCAGTGTGGTGGCAGGTACTTGTAATCCCAGCTACTTGAGAGGCTGAGGCAGGAGAATCGCTTGAATCCAGAAGGTGGAGATTGCAGTGAGTCGAGATCACACCACTGCAATCCAGCCCAGCCTGCGTGACAGAGTGAGACCCTCTCAAAAAAAAAAAAAAAAAAGAAATTCAAAAGATGTGAACTTCCAAGGTGGAGACTGCACACATGCACACACATATGTACATGCACACACATGCATGCACACTATACATGTACATGCATGTGCACCCACAGGCACACACATACCATACACCATGCACACGTGTCACACACATGCATGTACACTCGTACCATGTACATGCACATACACATACCAAACACACACACACGTGCACATACAAGCCCTCATCTAGGCTGAGATCCAAAAGCCCTGCAGTTGGCTGGGTGCGGTGGCTCATGCCTGTAATCCCAGCACTTTGGGAGGCCAAGGTGGGCGGATCACCTGAAGTCGGGAGTTCGAGACCAGACCGACCAACATGGTGAAACCCTGTCTCTACTAAAAATACAAAATTAGCTGGGCATGGTGGCCTGTAATTCCAGCTACTTGGGAGGCTGAGGCAGGAGCATCGCTTGAACCCAGGAGGTGGAGGCTGCAGTGAGCCGAGATCACGCCATTGCACTCCAGCCTGGGCAACAAGAGGGAAACTCTGTCTCAAAATAAATAAATAAACAAATAAATAAAATAAAAATAAAAGCCCTGCGGTGACTCCATTCCTCAGTAGTGATGGTTCCCCAAAACGCCACAGCTCACTCTCCATAAAAGGGGTTGTCCAACCTTGGAGCTCTCTGTGTCTGGGATTTCCCCTCAGTAAAGTAAGGAGTGTGGACAAGGAAACTTCTAGGACCTCTTCCTGTGCTCCAGCATCCTCTGGCCCTAAGGGCTGTTTTCAGCTCCCCACCCCCATATCCCGAAGGATCAAAGGAATCGAAACTTAAGGAATTGGACCTTAAGGCTGTGGTAGCTGGACTGGAGTGGGAGGTACTTTGCCACGCACCTCTGGCATATCATCCTACAGCAGTGTTTCTCTTTCAAAAGAAAAAATTATTGCAGTGGCTCAGGCCTGTAATCCCAGCATTTTAGGAGGCCGAGGCAGGTGGATCACCTGAAGTCAGGTGTTCAAGACCAGCCTGGCCAACGTGGTGAAACCCCATCTCTACTAAAAATACAAAAATCAGCTGGGCGTGGTGGCGGGTGCCTGTAATCCCAGCTACTTGGGAGGCTGAGACAGAAAAATTGCTTGAACCCGGGAGGCAGAGGTTGCAGTGAGCCGAAGATCATGCCATTGTACTCCAGCCCGGGCAACACAGTGAGACTCCGTCTCAAAAAAAAAAAAAATTATATGGACCCCAAGCTGACGAAATCTTTAATATCACCCAAATATGTGCATATTAAAACCTTGGTATGAACACCTTGTGTTGTTAGGTAGTCTATCATCAGGAAAGTCAAGCAGAAAGGGAGAAGCCGGGGTGTCACTCTGGGCCCCCAACTTCAGGAGTGTTTCCGTCAAGGGCTGCATATCCCCCCTTGACAGACCCACTATGGCCCTGGTTTTGATGGGTGATCCCTGGGAGCAGGGAAGCCCGACCCCTTCTTCTGTCCCCATTCACAGAATCCTGGACCGGCCAGGGGCCTAGAGAGATCACTAAGCACCGCTGAAAGGCTGAAGACCAACTTCTAGACGCAGGCACCCCACCCCCTCCTTCTGTCCCTCCAGCCTAGGGGTGGCAGTGACTTCCTGCTGTTGTAAACCGCTGGGCTGCCTCACCCTCTACTTTTTGGATCTTTGGTTTATTTGTCCTGGGTCCTAGGAAGGAGGTGAGGCAGCACTTCCTAAGGCCGGGAAGTGCAGATGGCATAGGCAAGATGCCCGCAGAGGCTGATCTGGGCATGTGCTCAGCACAGCAGCTGTAAGAGGAAAGCAGGGCTGGGCCAAGGGAGAAGGTGAAATGTGATGCACTTGCCACCAAAGCCTGGCCCTCCATCCCATGACGAGTTACAAAGCCCTTCAGAGTTGTCCTGAGTGGAGGCAAGGGGCTGGGTTTTTGCACCCCACTCCCCATATCTCACCCCTACACGGCTGAGTTGAGTTCAGGCTGCCCCGCAAGGAGGGAGCCACCCCTGGGCCAGGCAGCCCCCTTTGGGCAGGGCTACTCCTGGAGAGAGACTGGCGATGAACTGTCAGCAGTCGCATCCCGAAGAGGAACCTGGGCAGAGGCTGCAAAGTCGGCCACAGCACCAAAGCCCAGCTCTGCTTAGTAGCTGCATGACCTTGACCCAATTCCTCATCCTCGTTTAGCACGCAGTTCGGTTTCCCAATCTGTAAATAGGGAGGCTGTGAAGATTGAATGAGACCATGTTCCCGTAAGGGACAAGAACCCACCCCTCGGCTGGCTTCCCTCTAGGGAGCTGCTGCCAATCGCTTTGGCCAGGATCCGGGACTCTGCTTCAGCCACCTGTATAAGGTGGCAGGGACCCTGTGTGATAAGGTCTGTGCCAAGGTGTGGCCTTCCCTCCTATATCCTGCTCTCAGGGGGTTGGTAGATCTTGCTCTTCTCACTGGCTCCTCCAGCTCTGGGGACAGAACAAGGACGCCGAATCAAGGTCCTCTCAGAGCCTGTCCTTCTGGCCTCCCTCATCCTCCCCACATGAGTGCTGGCAGGTTGGGCCCAAGCATGGCCAGGGAAGGGAGAACCTCTGGATCCTGGAGTTCCGAGCCTCAGCTGTGCCATGCAGCCCAGAGCCCTGCCCGGAGTGGAGTGTCAGGCTCTGTGCCATTTGCCTTTATCCTCTGTGTGTGCCAATCCCCAGGAACCCCACAGGAAGGAAGGGGTGGAAGAGCCAGGACAGAATTCCGGCATTCCTGGGTCCCCTAAATCCCACCCCACTCTCAACAGTAGAAAAGATGGGAAGATATAACTAGAAAGCAGTGTGGGTGTGGGGAAGGTCAGCAGCACCCCAAACTGCTTCAGGGCCCCCGGGGACGCAAGGAAACTTGATGTGAGTTGGAAAAGGTCCCTCCTCCGGTGGACACACATCCACGATGTGCAGCTTAGCTCACAGACGGCACCTTTGTGCAAACTAGGAAAAGCCCCCAGCACTCCCTGTGTGGTTGAGGTGCAGCGCCCAACCTGAATGGAGCCTCCCCGGGATGTGACAGGCCCCGTGCACTGCCAGTTTTCTCAGCACACACGACATCGAAGGTGTAGCCTCGGGTTCTGCACATTTTGTGTGGCTTATGTGCCAACTGGGACAATCCGGTTATATGCCACAGAGCCCATCTTCGCAGACATCAAACATCTCTCTATGCCTTAGAGCCTTTGCTATTGCTCTCTGCAATGACATTCATAGAATCCTGGACTGGCCAGAGGCCTAGAGAGATCACTAAGCACCGCTGAAAGGCAGGAGACCAACTTCTAGACGCAGGTACCCCAGCCCAGCAGCCTTTTCACCGTGTGTGTCCAGCCAGGCTCCCTGCTGCTCTGAGCCCACCCCTGGTAACTCATGTTTTCCATGGACATGGACAACAGCACCCTGCCCATAGATGTGTCGCTGTAGGGTGGTGTGGGTACCGCAACGATCAGAGCTGGGTGACCTCAGTCTGCATTTAGCTACATTTGTTGTATCCACCCAGTGTTGATCCTTATGACTTTTCTTGAAAAAGTGGATATGGCCACAATGGGCCTGCACTCCTTCCTGGTACCACATGGCTGGAGGGGAGTTGTGTCCTCTCTGGTAGTGCCATAGGAGTGGCCATGACCCCACTCTAATGGAGAAATAGTCCACTATGTACTCCAGAGGCTTCCATCCTTCGTTTGAATCCTGTATCATTTATTGCCTGTTAGACTTTGAAAGAGCTACTTCTCTGTGCCTCAGTTTCCCCATTTGTGAAACAGGATGATGAAATAATAGCACCTACCTTATGGCATTGCTATAAACATTAAATAAGCGCATATAGCAGCATGTAGTACATAATCACTAAATGTCAGCTCTCATAGTGACAACAGGCGAGGTCCCCATGCATAGTGTAGACATTTAGGTAAAACATCCACAAACATCATTTCCTTGTTTTGATGACCCTCGAATTCCCAGCAATAGACGGAGCTGGCCTAAGGAAAACTGAGTTGGGAAAGTCAATCATTCCTGTACGAGGCCCTCACCCCATCCCCCATTAATAAGGCAAACTTCCAGATTGCCAGGGGTTGTGGGTGCCGCCTTGGCTCCTCATCTTGCTCAGCTCAAAACTGTCTCTGAGAAGGGCATGCAGGGACGCCCTATGGACAACCAGTCATGCTCCTTATCAGCAACTTCAAAGAACATTGCCCTATCCCAAGGCCTCCTCGTTCCTCTTCATAAGTCATTAGGGGTCTGTCGACAGCTAAGTGCCGCAAGCCTTTTTATTTCCAGCTTGACTCCCGCTTGGGATAATGAGTTCCATGATCCTACCGCCCACCAAGTGAAGGAACATTTTCTTTGATTATTCCTAAACGTAACTCTCAAGCTTGAAGCAGAGCACCCCCTCCCTGGTTCTCTTTAAGGATTTGGTGAATGAGTTCAAGACCACCCTAACCATAACATCCATGATTAAACAGATGTTCCTCCGTCTTAGCCTTTATCTTTCCAAATGAAGAACCCTTAACACATGACTGCGTTTTTACAGCAACTTCACTATTTCTTTGATGGTTTGGTTGCTTCTTTTTTGAGTTTCCTATGGTCTTTCTTCACGTGTAGTAAGCACACAGGACAGAAATCCCTCTCCAACCACAATCCCTCTCCATCTGACTAATTTTGTATATTTTTAGTAGAGATGAGGTCTTGCTATGTTGCCCAGGCTGGTCTCCCTTATGCCACATTCTACTCTGCTTGGATGAACTTCCAAGCACAAAATGAGAATTTCAGTTCAATATATGCAAATCACAGTCATTGTGTTGAAAAGAACTGGAAAGAGAAGGGATTGGGAGTTGGTGAGAGAAAAGGGTAAAAGCTGTAGGCAGAGTGCTATCAGAAACATTTTTCAGAGAGGCATGGGAACAATAAAAGCAGGTGAGGTCTTAGAACTCCAGCTCTGCACTCTTATCCCAGAGCCGGCACACGCAACTGGGCAGGTATCCCACCCAAAAACACCCTCGAAGAGGGAAGGCAGGGGCTAAAATTCAGCCCTCACCCACTCAATGTGCTCCTGGGTGCTGGGCTACAGCAGCCAGCAGTAGTGACCTTTTTTCTGATTTGCACAAAGGCACCGTGTGGACCGGCAGCAGCCCTGTCTGTTCCTGCATTGGTCACTATGGGGGCAGCTGTGTCCCACAGACAGACAGGACAGAGAAACCCAGGTCAGAGCTAGGCACTGGGTCCTGATATGCTCTGGATGAAGTTTTCATAGTCATTCATCCAGTGAATATTTATTGGGCATCTACCATGCGCCTGGCACTGTATTTTTGTTTCTATTTTTCTTTTTTCTTTTTGTTTAAAATCCAGTAAATTGGAATGACTCATCATCAGGACAGCAATTAGGGATTGGTCATATAGGTGGACAGGAAAAAGGAGGGGAAGCAGGGGAGGCAAGGCTCTTGCTGGGCATGCAGACATGATACCCAGGGCCCTGGCCACACTTGCAATGGAGAGGAAGGGGTAGGACTGGGGCAGGGTGACAGCAGGTATGTCAGGGGTGGGTGGGGTGCTTGGTTAGGGTGGGGTGTCTGGCTCTCACTTCTTGTTTTTGAGCTGATTGGCCAGCCAGTCCAGGCCTTCGTATAGCCCGTCCCCACTGGTGGCACAGGTGGCCTGAATGTACCAGTTACGGTGATGAAGGGAATGCAGGCCCAGCTTGTCTGTGATCTCAGCAGCATTCATAGCATTAGGCAGATCCTGTTTGTTTGCAAAGACAAGGAGTACAGCATCCCGGAGCTTGTCCTCCACCAGCATTCTCATCAGCTCTCCCCGGGCCTCATTTACTCGCTCCCGATCATTGCTGTCGACCACAAATATCAAGCCTTGGGTGTTCTGGAAGTAGTGTCTCCAGAGGGGCCGAATCTTGTCCTGGCCACCCACATCCCACACTGTGAAGCTGATGTTCTTATACTCCACTGTCTCCACATTGAATCCAATGGTAGGGATGGTGGTGACAATCTCCCCCAGTTTCAGCTTGTATAGGATGGTGGTCTTCCCTGTGGCATCCAGGCCCACCATCAGGATACGCATTTCCCTCTTCCCAATCAGGCTCTTGAGAAGGTTTCCAAAGATATTGCCCATGATCACAGCAACTGCTTTCTGGGGACAGTGGGGCCCAAGTAGGGGGCAGTGGCAGTCTGGTTTTGGCCTGGTCCCTGGTATGGAAAACCTGATCCTGTTCCTGCTATCAGCTGCGCCGCTGCGGCCGCCGCCTCTGCCCTGCAGGTTCCGCTCTGCTCCCTCCGGCTCCCCAAGCCAACTTCAGCCCGGCTGCTGCCCTGGCCCGCTCCCCAGCTCCCTCCTTCCTTCCCTCCACCGGAAGCCGCAAGGGCGACTGGAGCTGTGCTCTATTTTTCTTGAGACAGGATCTTGCTCTGTCATCCAGGTTGGAGTGCAGTGGCATGATCACGGCTCACTGCAGCCTCAATCTCATAGAATCAAGTGATCCTCCCACCTCAGCCTTCTGAGTAGCTTGGACTGCAGACACACACCACCACATCTGACTAACTTTTTATATTTTTAGTAGAGATGAGGTCTTGCTATGTTGCCCAGGCTGGTCTCGAACTCCTGAGCTCAAGTGACTCTCCTGCCTAGGCCTCCCAAAGTGCCAACGCTGTTTTAGGTGTGGAGAAGACAGTAGTGGATAAGACGAACTTGGTTCCTACTCTCAAAGAGCTTTGATTATAGTCAGGGGAAACAAGTTAACAAGGTCAATGTAGACATCACATGTATCATAATGATCCAGATGAGTGGTTGGCAAACTATTATCTTTGGGCCAAATCTAGCCCTTGGCCTGTTTTTGTAAGCCCCATGAGTTAAGAATAGTTTTTATATTTTTAAAGGGTTGTTAAACAAATCCAACAAAAGAACCCATAGGAGGCTCACGAACCCTAATTATCTACTATTTAGTCCTTTACAGAAAAACTTTGCTGAGCCCTGGTCTAGGTAGTGACTTGCAATGGTAGGGTTATCTAGCAGACACTGCAGGTTGTCAACTGGTTGGACTATCTAGCAGACACTGCTGGTTGTCAACCGGCTGGATTATCTAGCAGATACTGCAGGTTGTCAACTGGTTGGATTATCTAGCAGACACTGCTGGTTATGAACTTCACAGAACCCACCCACTTCTCCCGAATATATGGCAGCCTTGAGATTTGTGTAGGATGGAGCCTTAGCTGCTTAAGCCTAATCAGGGATCTTTTAGCAGTGACTGGGTGCTGCTCACCAGCACGTTTCAGGAATGCACCAGTGAGCATGTGAGATTCCTCTAGGCTAAATGACTAGTTAGGTGAAATCCAGTGTTTTTCTTTGAGCATGGGAGGCAAGAAACTCTCTTTCTGGATGGGGTGGGATGTGCATGTGAGGCCAGGGGTTGCTGCAGCCATTTTCCTCATGGCTGGGAGGTCAGCCTGAGGATTCAGTGACCCACACAGGGGAGTGCCCAGAGAATCACAGAAAAAGGATCCAGGTCCCCACCGTACCCTAGCTGGAGCCTGATTTTCTTTTGGACTTTTTAGTTCCCAAGCCAATAAATTCCATTCTGTGTTTACACCAGCTGGGGTTTCTTGTTTGTTTTGAGACGGAGTTTTGCTCTTTTTGCCCACGCTGGAGTGCAATGGTGTGATCTTGGCTCACGGCAGCCTCCACCTCCTGGGTTCAAGCAATTCTCCTGCCTCAGCCTCCTGAGTAGCTGAGATTACAGGCGTGTGCCACCACACCCATCTAATTTTGTATTTTTAGTAGAGACGGGGTTTCACCATGTTGGCTAGGCTGGTCTCAAACTCCTGACCTCAGGTGATCCACCTGCCTTGGTCTCCCAAAGTGCTGGGATTACAGGAATGAGTCAACTCACCCAGTCGGGTCTCTTGTTCTTTTGACCAAAAGCATCTTACCTGACAGAGGTGGTCAAGGAAGAAGGAGGCCGTACTTGAGTTGAGATCTGAATGATGACAAATAACTAGCCATGTAAAGAAAATCTGGAAGAAAAACCTTCTAAGTAGACAAAAAGGCAAATGCCAATGCCCCAAAGTAGATGTGAACAGGGCGGATTTGAAGAGCAGGGAGGCCAGTGAGCCATAGGGAAGATGGGACAGGATGAGGTGAAGGAGTGGGCAGAGTCTTGGTGGCCAATGAGAGCTTAGATTTTACTCTAAACGCACCAGGAAGCCATTGTTTCTTTATTGTTTAATTTTTTTTTTTTAGACAGAGTCTCACTCTGTCGCCAGGCTGATGTGCAATGGTGCCATCTCGGCTCACTGCAACCTCTGCCTCCCTGGTTTAAACGGTTGTACTGCCTCAGCCTCCCAAGTAGCTGGGACTACAGGCACCTGCCACCATGCCCAGCTAATTTTTGTATTTTTAGTAGAGAGGGGGTTTCACCATGTTGGCCAGGCTGGTCTCAAACTCCTGACCTAAAGTGATCCACCCGCCTTGGCCTCCCAAAGTGCTGGGATTACAGGTGTGATCCCACCACACCTGGCCTGTACTGTTTAATATTTAAACTAACTTTTACTTACATACAGCAGTAAAGTACACAGAACTTAAGGACACAGTTTGATGAATTTCAACAACACACACACAAACATATACCTCTGTTATCCAGATCAAGAATGTTCCCAGCCTCCACAAGCCAAATATGTAATTACATGTCCTACTAGGCATATTAAAGCAATAAAAGTAAAAAGCTGGGGCATGGTGGCTCACGCCTATAGTCCAAGCTATTAAGGAGGGTGAGGTGGGAGGACTGCTTGAGGCCAGGAGTTTGAGGCCACCTTGGGCAACATAATGAGACCCCCACCTCTAAAAAAAAAAAAATTAGCCAGGGGATGGTGGGGCATGCCTGTAGTCCTAGCTGCTTGGGAGCCTGAGACGGGAGGATCACTGGAGCCCAGGAATTCCTGGCTATAGTGAGCTATGATGGTGTCACTGCACTTCAGCCTGGGAGACAGTGAGATGAAGAAAAAAGAGAAGAGAAGAGAAGGAAAGAGAGGAAGGAAGGAAGGAAGGAAGGGAGGGAGGGAAGGAAAGAGAGAGAAAGAAAGAAAGAGAGAGAAAGAAAGAAAGAGAGAGAAAGAAAGAAAGAAGAAAGAAAGAAAAAGAAAGGAAGGAACAAAAAGAAAGAAAGAGGGAGAGAGAGAAAGAAAGAGAGAGGGAGAAGGGAAGGAAGGAAAGAGAAAGAAAGGGAGGGAGGGAAAGAAGGGAGGGAAGGAAAGAGAAAAAAAGAAAGAGAAAGAAAGAAAGAAAACAAAGAAGAGAGAAAAAGCTGAAATTAATTGTAATAATGTATTTGACTTAACCCAACGGATCCAAAATATTTTAATACATAATCAATGTTGAAAGTATTAATGATTACATTTTTTCCTTACCGAGTCTTTGAAGTCTAATGTTTGTTTGACACATACAACACATCTCAACTTGGACTAGCCAGTCTTCAAGTGTTCAATAGCCCCATGTGGCTAGTGGCTAATGTACCGGACAGCGCAGGTCTAGAAAGCAAGGGCTGATAAATGAAAACAAAGCAAACAGCATCCATTGATAGGAATACAAGTTGTGTAGGATGTAAGCCATTGACTTTGAGTGCCGATTTCTTAGTTTTATTTTAGTGAAAATAAAATCAGTTCACACCCAGTATCAGTTCCCTAACCCTATATTCCCCTAAGGTCCTAGATTACTCAGCATAGGATATTCCTACCACAAAGCATTTTAGTTCCCTTTTGGGCCCTCTTATGAATAGAGTTGTCATTCTTCACATTCTTAGGCATGATGGACCTCTGAGTGACAGGTTCCCATCTGACCAAAAAGCCTCCAATTTCAGCTTTGAGTTATTTCAGACTTTTCAGATGGAAGTCATTTTATATCTGTGGGTTTCAAATCTGACTGGTCATCTAAATCACTTGAGTATTTAAAACAAAAAACATAACACGTGCCCCAAACCTGCTGAATCCCAATCCAGAGATGTGCTCAGTGATGTGTATTTTTAAAAGGCTTGACAGATGACTGTGATGGGCATTCAGCCCTGGGAACCACTGAGCATCATCTGCTTTGCTGAAAAGATCCAGAGACTTCATCAGGGACCATAGCAGAGACACAGCAAGGCCCCAACTGACAAATCCTCTAGGAGCAACACTCCTATTAAAAACGTTGTAGCCTTGGCCGGGCTCAGTGGTTCATGACTGTAAACCCAGCACGTTGGGAGGCCGAGGTGGGAGGATCACCTGAGGTCAGGAGTTCGAGACCAGCCTGGCCAACATGGTGAAACCCCGTCTCTACTAAACATACAAAAATTAGCCCGGTGTGGCGGCCGGTGCCTGCAGTCCCAGCTACTTGGAAGCCTGAGGCAGGAGAATCGCTTGAACCCGGGAGAAGGAGGTTGCAGTGAGCCAAGATTGCAACACTCCAGCCCAGGTGACAGAGCGAGACTCAGTAAATAAATAAATAAATAAATAGTAGCCGTGCAGGGGCGGGTAGGGAGGTGTTTATTTCCTCGTGGCTGGGATAATGGCAGTGGTGGAGGTACAGGCTTCTTGGGTGCAGCCTGTTTTAGGCAGGCCGAGCCCAGTCTATGGAACAGGAAACAGTATCTGCAGGTGGGGGATCAACATGAGAGAGGACGGCGGGTCTCAAGCTGGCCTGAGGGTGTGGGTAAGGAGGAAATGCTCACTAAGTAACCCGCCCGCCCCTACACACATTCTATTTTTTACTTCTGGCTTTTCTGGCAGTCAGTGGACTCTCTTAATCTTAAGGCATGGTGCGTAGGAGCAGAGCAAACCTGTGTTGCAAAGGTTCAACCTGAAAGAGCGTGACTGAGGGGAAATAAAACTCACCCAGTCTTTCTGGATTTCATTTTAATCACTGGGTGTGCCCTTGGCACCAGGATCATAAAACACACCTGGTTTCCTTCCTTTGAAGTATTTAAAGAGCCCTAGATTTGTCGTCGGGGCACCTGAGTTCCAGTCCCAAACCTGTACTAAGCAGCTGTGCCACTATGTGCATAGGATTTAACTTACCTGAGCCTCACTTCCCCTGCTGGTAAAATGAGTAATCAAACCTATCTTGTGGGTTACAGTGATGGCTGGGTAAAGTAACGCATGGGAAGGCAATTTAGAAACGATCAAGCGCGACACAAAGGGAAGACCACGGTTAACAGAAAGGAAAGTAACGCAGGACACAGAAAGCGGGAGAAACCCTTCGCCAGCTCCTAGATACTTCACCTCTATCCTCCTCCTGTCCTCCCTTCCCCCTCCACCCGCCACGGCAGGGGCCTTACAAACAGCAGGCGCTCTAATCCGCCTAGGCACACACCTGTCCTGGGCTGCTGGAAAGACGCCCCCCCCCCCCCCCCCCCGAACAAACACACAGAAGGCTCCGGGCCGGGACACCATAAACGTTTCTAGTGGCAAGTCCTCACGCCCCGCGGGCTTCCATTGGCTCGGGAACACCCTCAGCCTATTTTTCATTGGCTGGCTGCTGCTGGGATGAGGCGAGGCAGTCTCAGCCGAGGTTCACAGCTGAGAGTCACTTACGGTTGTGTGCCCTTTCCTGCCCATGTCCCCGAAGCGGCCGGGAAGCCCCGCCGCTCCCTGCGCGCTCCCTGCGTGTCCCGGCCGCGCGCCTGCAGATCCTCCACGCCCGGCAGCTGTCCCGGGCCGGGAAACAGTAGCCTCTGCTCAAATCGGCCCCCTCATCGCCCAGTACCGCGATGGACATCTTTCCGGTCCCCAACCCACAACTGAGCATCACTTCCCGGGCCACGAACGCGAGATGCGCCTCTGTCACTTTTGTCATTCAGTCCCCTTCCTAACTTCTCTCGCCACCCGCAGGTTGACGGGTGCAGTGGCCTCCTGGCTCGGTCCCGAATAACGCTGGAGTTTAAGTGCACTGGGTCCCAGTTGACAACCAAATAAAGTGGAAACACGTGCGCACCACTCACAGAAAGTATTTCCACTCCGCAGGAGCAGCACCTACGGCCCCTACGCCTCCCAGCTCTGAGCCAGATAATCGGCCCTCTAGGGAAGTCGCCATCCTTCCCGATCGGGCTGTCATTGATCCCCGGTCACTTCGGGCGGCGACCCCCGCGGCCCAGCCCGCGCGCCCCGACAGCCCCTGCCCGCGGGACCAGCAGCCGCGGCCGCGCACTGGACGCCCGTTCCCTGGCGGGGCGGGGTGGGGGCGGCGCTGCCAATCGCTGCGCAGCGCACGTGCTGCACGTCTGCGCATCCGGCCCCGCCCGGCGGGCGCGGTGTGGGGTTGCGGGGGCGCGGGGCGCCGCAGAGGTGTGGACGCGCGGGGGTCGGGGGATGCGCGCGTTGCGGGATGGAGTGCGCGGTGGTCCGGGCCCGGGGGAGGCGAGAGCGCGCCGGGGGGCAGTGCCAACGCCCAGGGGTGGGGAGTGCACGGAGATCTGGGGGTGGCAGGGGACGAGCGCGCCAGCGGGTACCACGGGGGGACCCGAGGGCCCACAAAAGGGTCTGTCGTCTGCGCCGCCCCCCTAGGCGATTGCTGAGCGCCGGAAAACTCCCCAGCCGGTCTCAGCCTGTCTCTGTCCCTCTCTTACTAGAAACTGGGCCCCAGCCGGTGGGCGCGGGCCCGCTGCCCTGCACGTCCACCGCCATATCAGCCCAGGGCCCGCGCCTGGAGGCCAAGGAGCCGGAGGTCAAAGGTTGGTCTCATGGCACCTGTTCAGGAGAAAGCGGGTCTTTGTTTGAGGGCCCTCCTTCCGCCACCCCCCAACCGCCAACCCCACCTCCAGCCCAGAAGAGGAGTATTTCAGGTTGCGATTGTCAAACGGAATGATCACGTATGTAAACTAAAGGGAGGAAGCCCAGCAATCAAAACAGCCGTGGTGTGGTCTTGACAGAGGGCAGAGAGGAAGAGAGGGGTGCCACCTGCTCAGGGCCAGACGCTGATTGAGGGCGCGCCCTGGGTGGGGCGCTTCCTGGTGCTCATTAGTGTAAGGGTGAAATGGGAAGGCAGCAGGGCCGACTTGCTCTCGGCAGAGCGGCATTTTCATTATTGGGTGTGCTGTTTGGGCTCCAGAGAGCTCCATGTCCCAGCGTGGAGGCCAGTTTGATGTAGCTGCAGCGAGCTGTGAGCTCCTGGAGCTGTTTCGTTGTTTACCCTCCTTGAAAGGAATGCTGTAACAACTTCCGGAAGAGGAGCCCCTTTGAAGTGTGGGCAGGATTGGGGTTCCTCTGACTTCAGGTTGTCTCGGTGGCCCCTTTGATGTGGTGACAGGGCTTAGCAGAGACTGGCTATGGGGAGTCAAGCGCCAGTCCAAGGTCACCTCCACCAGGAGGGACATATTGAGGGGCAGATTGAAACAGGCCAAAACAAATCTCAAAATTTTCCATTTCCTGGTTTGTTCATTTTTTCATTAATACAGTACGTAGTTCTCAAATGTATCATTCAATTCTTTATGCCTATGAAATGACATTGGAAAACCTTGGGTGAAAGTGCTATACCTACATTTATCTCGTTTAATCCTCACAATAACTATTAGGTGGGTATTGTCCCCACTTTATAGAAGATAAACTGAAGGCCTAGGGTCACACAGCTATGTGACTGAAAGCCTTCCTTCTTGAACTGCTCCTTCTCTAAAAGTTAATTGGTTTATTTAAATGAGTCAAACCACACAAAACAGATGAGTGTCTGGCACACGGTAAATGTGCAATGAACTGTTGTCACTTTTTTTTTTTCCAGACAGAGTTTCGGTCTTACCACCCAGGCTGGAGTGTGGTGGCACAATCTAGGCTCCCTGCAACCTCTGCCTCCTGGGTTCAAGCGATTCTCCTGCTTCAGCCTCCTGAATAGCTGGGATTACAGGCTCCTGCTGCCACACACAGCTAATTTTTTTTAAATTTTATTTTGAGATGGAGTCTCGTTCTGTCACACAGGGTGGAGTGCAATGGCGTCATCTGGGCTCACTGCAAACTCCTCCTCCCGGGTTC
>NC_045441.1:129339707-129376984 GCF_002776525.5 Piliocolobus tephrosceles | reverse complement strand
GTGCAGTGGCCGGATCTCAGCTCACTGCAAGCTCTGCCTCCCGGGTTTATGCCATTCTCCTGCCTCAGCCTCCGGAGTAGCTGGGACTACAGGCGCCCGCCACCTCGCCCGGCTAGTTTTTGTATTTTTAATAGAGACGGGGTTTCACCGTGTTGGCCAGGATGGTCTCGATCTCCTGACCTCGTGATCCGCCCGTCTCGGCCTCCCAAAGTGCTGGGATTACAGGCTTGAGCCACCGCGCCCGGCCTACCTGGCTAATTTTTATATTTTTAGTAGAGACAGGGTTTCATCATGTTGGTCAGGCTGGTCTTGAACTCCTGACCTTGTGATCCGCCCGCTTCGGCCTCCCAAAGTGTTGGGATTACAGGTGTGAGCCACCGCGCCTAGCTTTTTTTTTTTTTTTTTTTTTAATAGAGACAGGGTCTTCTTGTGTTGCCCGGGCTGGTCTTGAACTCCCGGGTTCAAGGGATCCTTCCAACTTGACCTTCCAAAGGGCTAGGATTACAGGTGTGAGCTACCATGCCCAGCCCAGGGGGGGGCCTCTCTTTTGAGTCAAAGGCGGTTTGGAGGTCTAGCATGGCCAGGCTTTGCTCTGGACATGATACAATGAAAGAAGATAACAAGCAGTAACACCTGGTAATAGTAAACTAGTAACAAATGGTATGTATTGAATACCTACCGTGTTCTAGGCACTGTGCTAGGAGATTCACATGCTTTATGTCATGTAAGCCTATGATATGGGTTACTATTATTAGTCCCACTTTACAGGTAGGGAAACAGCCACAGGGAGGTTAAGTTGTCCATTACCCAACTAGTAAGTGGCCCCATGAGCAGAGGACTCAGGCTTCTAGTGTACTCAGCCACTGGAGGATGATCTTTTTGTGCTGAGATTCAGTTTACAAGTTCTATTATGGGGGTAGTTAGGGGCTTCCTGATCTCGATCTATCTAAGGCAAGCTTGTCCAGCCCATGGGCTGCCTGCGGCCCAGGACGGCTTCGAACGTGGTCCAACACAAATCTGTTAACTTTCTTTAAATGTCATGAGCCTTTTTTGTGTGTGATTTATTTTTATTTATTTATTTTAGTTCATCAGCTATTGTTAGTGTATTTAGTGTGTGGCCCAAGACAATTCTTCTTGTCCAGTATGGCTCAGGGAAGCCAAAAGATCGGACACCCCTGATCTAAGGAGAAGGAGCTTTTGGAAAGGACTGGCTGGATCAGTGGCAGAGGGAGATCGGATAAGGCTCATCTGGCGAGCAGGGATCTGTGCAAAGGAATCAGGACATAGGCACAGTAGCACCACAGGGCGACAGGTGTTAATGAGGGGGCTGAGGGGAGGGAGCAAGAGTACCTCTCAGTGGGTGTGTGTTCAGGGAGAAATGAAGAGAGTTGGGGCTGTCGCAGAGTTGAATTGGGAGCTCTGGGAGCAAGTGTACCTGTCAGTATTATAGGAAGGCCATGCTAGCCATGCTGAGACATAGGACCTGCAGGATGGCCAATTTGTTTTACAGTATGTGATAATAACACTCCACAGTTTTAATGGTTCGATGGGCTAAATTGTGTTCCTCCTACTGCCACTGCCCCCTACATTGCTGAAGTCCTTACCCCCAGTACCTCAGAATGTGACCTTATTTAGAAATACGAACATTGCACATGTAATTAGTTAAGATGAGTTCCTACTGGAGTAGGGTGGTTCCTGATCCATTAGGCCGGGTGCAGTGGCTCCTGCCTATAATCCTAGCACTTTGGGAGGCTGAGGTAGGAGGATCGATTGGGTCCAGGAGTCTGAGACCAGTCTGGGCAACCTAGTGAGACCCCATCTCTACAGAAAACACAACATTTTAAAAATCTAGCCAGGTGCAGTGTCATATGCCTGTGGTCCCAGCTTACTCAGGAGGCTGAGGTAGGAGGATTGCTTGAGCCAGGGAGTTCAAGGCTACAGTGAGCTATGATTGCACCACTATACCCCAGCCTGGGCAACAGAGTAAGACCCCATCTCAAAAATAAAAATAAAAACTAAAGAAGGAAATTTGAGCACAGATATGCACACAGGGAGAATGGCATGTGAAGATGAAGGCAGAGATCAAGGTGCTACTTCTACAAGCCAAGGAACCCCATAGATTGCTGGCAACCACCAACAGCTCAGGGAGAGGCCCGGAACAGATTCTCGCTCACAGCCCTCAGACAGAACCCATCCTGCCGACATCTGGATCTCGGTCGTCCAGCCTCCAGAACTGTGAGACAATGCTTTGCTGTTGTTTAAGCTGCCCAGTCTGTAGTACTTTGTTACTTTGCTCTAGCAAAGTAATACACGTGGCCACGTATCTGATGATAGCCCTGACTGTGATAGAGCCCTGAGGTTTTTGAAACCTGCCTTTGTAGAGGCTGAGAAAATCTGTTTTCTTTCATTTTCCTTTTCTTTTTTCTTTGTTTTCTTTTTTTGAGACAGGGTCTTGCTCTGTCACAAAGACTGGAGTGTAGTGGCACAATCATGACTTACTGTTGCCTCTACCTCCCAGGCTCCTGAGTAGCTGGGACTGCAGACACACGCCACCTGCCTGGCTAACTTTTTAAACTTTTTTAAGAGATGAGGTCTCACTATGTTGTCCAAGCTGGTCTCAAACTCTTGGGCTCAAGTGATCTGCCCACCTTGGCCTCCCAAATTGTTGGGATTACAGGTGTGAGCCACCAGGCCTGGCCAGGACCTGTTTTATATGAAATTATCTCTAACAGAATGCTACATGTACATAGCTATACATAGCAAAGTAGAATAAATACATAAAAAGTATAATGAAAAATTACAATTGCTCTCAGCCTTTTGTTCCCCAAGGCTGTCTTCCTGGAGGTTGGCACTGCCAACTCTGTAGCCATTTTTCTTGTATTTTCTACCATTTTTCTAAACAATATGCTTACATTACTATTTATTTTCTTTCTTTCTTTCTTTTTTTTTTTTTTTTTTGAGATGAAGTCTCACTCTGTTGCCCAGACTAGAGTACAGTGGGGTAACCTCAGCTCACTGTAACCTCTGCCTCCCAGGTTCAAGTGATTCTCCTGCCTCAGCCCCCCAAGTAGCTGGGATTGCAAGAGTGCACCACTATGCTTGGCTAATTTCTGTATTTTTAGTAGAGATGTGGTTCCACCATGTTGGCCAGGGTGGTCTCGAACTCCTGACCTCAGGTGATCCACTCGCCTCAGCCTCCCAAAGTGCCGGAATTACAGGCGTGAGCCACCACGTCCAGCCACATTACTATTTCTTGATTTTCGACTTTGCACACTACTTGTTAACTTCCAATCATGGTAGCGGAGGAGACGCTCTCCTTCCCATACCCCCTTCTGTATCCTTGTATTCCAGTACTTTATGAAATAAATGACGACTGTTCACATTATTAGAAGGAGGTGAACTGTTCACCTCTGAGCCATGTAGTGTTCTAGGACAACACTCTGTGATTAAACAACCCTTTTCTCCGTCTGGACTTAATGGTAGCTTCTTTTTTACATTTGTCTGATTTTCTCTGAACTTATGTGTTCCCCCAATGCCCTAGCACCTCTGCCACATTGCAATCAACAGTATTTTTTGACTCTGAACCCTTTATTTTTTTTCCCTAGGTGGTCCCTCTGGCCTCCTCCTCCAACGTGGACAGAGGTGGCTTAGGCCAGTGCCAGCTCCTGAGAGGGAGGAGGAGGTGTCTTTTGAAAGTGGCCAGCAGTTTTCTGGGTTTGGAGGTGGATGTTTCAGTTCACTGTGGAGGTGAAGTCCTTTGGTTTCATGAAGGCCTAGCTGCGCTCTTGTTGTTCCCTTCTGCGGGGCTTCACAGTTCTGGCTTGGGCGTATTAATCAGGCATGCAGGCTGAGGCAGTCCTGAGTCCAGGGGAGGTACTGTCTGAAGGTGTGAACAGCTGAGCTCACTCCTGTGGAAACTGGTGTTTTTGTCAGTGGTGGTTTTTTTGGCAGGGCATGGGAGTTGTTGCTGAAAGTTGCTTGTAGGAGATAACGGAGTGGCTGAGGGTGGAAGGTGCGTTTTCTCCATCCGTGCGCAGAATCAGCACTGCTGAGTCACACAGGGTGTAGAGGTCTAGGGCACTGACGGAACCCCTGGCCTGGAGCCTGGCAGCCCCATGGGCACTGTGCTATTAGAGGTAGTGGCCCCAAGGCTCCTATTGGTGGACCTCAAACCACAGAAGCCAGGCCAGAAGAAGGATACAATGATGACTGGGACTAGTTGGTTCAACAGATATGGGGGACCCTTTTGTGGACTCCTTGAAAGACCCAGGGAATACTTCTGCAGGGCTGGGGCTGAGGGCCTGCGTTCATCTGGGGCCTCAGAATCATTGTGACATGGGGTATCAGTGCAAAGGGATCTCATATCTCCCCAGACTGCTGGAAACCGGGTGTATGAGCATATGACCTTCAGAATGATTCACAGTGATAGGCAGGGTATGTTTACCCCCATTGACAGCCAAAGAGTCTGAATCTTGAAGAGGCTTCGGTCATTAAGTGGCAGGAGTGGAATGAGACCCCAGATCAGGTGCTTTCCCACTTCCACGGAAGATGGAAGTCACGTTGCTGGAAAGTAAAAGGGGAAGTGACGGCCCCATCGGACCATTTAGGGTCCTAGGAATGAAGTATTTATGATGTTCAGTTCTGGGAGTCGCATTTTAAGAGAAACAAGAACTTACTTCCTAGATGGAAATCAGGTTCGTGAAACAGACTGGGTGTGCCGTTTTTGGCTTTTGTAACATCAGAGGGTCCTCCCCAGTCAATGTTAGCAGCCCTGGGAAGCAGAGTTATCTAGGGCTTCCAGACACGATCCCAGTGTTGTCACTGGGCACCATGGTATGCTCAGTGCCATGGGCGACCGTGGCTGTTATCTGCCCAGGGCCATCGCCCATGTAGCTAATGTCCTCTGTAGACAAGCACCCCTCTGTTGCAGCCTCTTAAGTGAGGTGATTGTAGATATCATGCCTGACTAGTTCATCCCTTTCAGGAAGTGAACTTCCTTTTGCCTCAGTTTCACAAATATGGGGGTTCATGCAGTCTCCCCTCACATCCCAGACACCTTCCCTGACAGTGGGATAAGGCGCTGACAAGCAGCCATGTTCTCTCTGCTAACAGGGACAATGTCCCCATACCTGCTCCTTTCCCAGCTCTGGGGCTAGAGTGTGAAAGGTAGGGTAGCGCTTTAGTGACTGGGGGAGCCGTTGATCTCAGACACCAGCTGCTGTGATTCCTAGGACACTTCTCATCAGTGGGAAGCGAATGGGGGTCTCCCATGTTCTGGTTCTCCAGTCAGGTTGAATTTGTTGTTTTGTTTTTGTTTTTGTTTTGAGATGGAGTCTGGCTTTGTCACCCAGGCTGGAATGCAATGGCGTGATCTTGGCTCCCTGCACCCTCTGCTTCAGGTTCAAGCAATTCTCCTGCCTCAGCCTTCTGAATAGCCGGGATCACAGGTACCTGCCACCACGCCTGGCTAATTTTTGTATTTTTAGTAGAGACGGGGTTTCACCATGTCGACCAGGCTGGTCTTGAACTCCTGACCTCAGGTGATCCACCTGCCTCGGCCTTCCAAAGTATTGGGATTACAGGCATGAGCCATTGCTCCCAGCCGAATTTGTTGTTTTTTAACAGGAAAATCCTTCTTGAAGTTTCAAGGTTCCCATTCTAATGATTTTTTAATCCCTATTGAATTCAAATCTCTCTCTCTCTCTCTTTTTTTTTTGAGACAGAGTCTCGCTCTATTGCCAAGGCTGGAGTGCAATGGAGCGATCTTGGCTTACTGCAACCTCTGCCTCCCGGGTTCAAGTGATTCTCCTGCCTCAGTCTCCTGAGTAGCTGGGATTACAGGCACATGCCACCATGCCTGGCTAATTTTTGTATTTTTAGTAGAGACGGGGTTTCACCGTGTTGGTTAGGCTGGTCTCGAACTCCTGACCACGTGATCTGCCCACCTTGGCCTTTCAAAATGCTGGGATTACAGGTGTGAACCACCATGCCCGGCTTCTAATCTCTTTATGTTTACAGATTTGTGTTTGCCTCACTCACAGCTACTATTTATATTTTTACTGAACTTCTTTGGACAAGGTAAAGGAGCTGCTTTTCCTGATTTCTTTTGAGTTTTGGTGCCCCATGTTTGGAGTTCATAATTACACAACCTCAGGGGTTTTCTGGGGGTTAGGGCAAAACAGTAGCTTGAAGGCTCAGGAGGTGGCTGGAGTTCTGGAAATAGAGTCCAGAACATAGACTTAGAAAACCCTGATGAACCTGTATGACCTGGTCCGCCAAGGACTGAGCAATGTTACCTCTCCTGGCTGTGGAAATACAGCACACAGGGGCTTTCAGAGTGAGCAGGAAGTTGCTGGCTATACCTTCCCAAGCCCCAGAGATGCATTCAGGCTGTCTATTTGAGGATTGTCATTAAGGCTTAGAGAAAATAGTTGAAGCAATTCTTGATTTTTACCAGTTAGTTTAGATTCAGCTGCAACAATCACAACTTAAACAAGATATATAAAATTGTTTCTCATGTATATAGTTGAGGTCTATTATGTCAGCATCCTCATCACTCAGACTCTCTGGTTTTCTGACTGCCCTCCCTAAGCTGTGTTTCGTCCTCATGGTCCAAATTGACTGCTGGAGCTCCAGCCATCACATCTGACTTCCAGGCAGCAGGACAGAGGGAAGGGAGAAGAAGGGCCTATGTTCTTCTTCCTGAAAGAACCATACTATATTTTTGCTTACAACTGTTGGCTGGAACTTAACATGGCCAGTCCAAATTGAAGAAAGGCTGGGAAATTTAGTCCAGGGGACAGAGTTACTCTGAATAAATGTGGGGTTTGTTACTAAGTGGGAGAAGGGGCATTGGTATTGGGTTGGGTTAAGCAGCTAGCAGTCTATCAGAGAAAGCTGGATTTAGTAGCTGTGAAATAAACAGTTATTGGGGTTTGTAGTTCATTTAAGCTCTCTTTGTAACCCTAGGCAGGCCACTTTACTTTTTTGAGCTTCAAAATTTTCATTTAAAAAAAAAAGAAAAAAAGACCAGGCATGGTGGCTCACGCCTGTAATCCCATCATTTTGGGAGCCTGGGGCAGGTGGATCACCTGAGGTTGGCAGTTTGAGGCCAGCCTGACCAACATAGAAAAACCCTGTCTCTATTAAAAATAAAAATTAGCCAGGCATGGTGGTGCATGCCTGTAATCCCAACTACTTGGGAGGCTGAGGTAGGAGAATCGCTTGAATCTGGAAGACAGAGGTTGCAGTGAGCCGAGATCATGCCATTGCACTCTAGCCAGGGCAACAAGAGTAAAACTCCGTCTCAAAAAAAAACAAAAACAAAAAAAACCAAAACTGATTAATAGCTGTGATTGTTAAACTGTGTTCAGAGAAGTGCTGGGGTTTCTGGAGGCACCTCAAGTTTAATGGGAATAACTGGAGCTAAGAGTCCAAGCAAGGGCTTCCCTGTCCCCTTCCCACCCCTTCAACCAGACCAGCTGTCTTCTCTCTGCTTTTTTATGTTACTGCAGCTCTCAGCAGCTCTGAAGTTCCACGACAGGTGAGAAACTTCAGGAGCAACTGTAGAAAGTTTCTGGGTTTCGAGAGAAGCAAGTTGGACAGGTTATGTAGGTTCAGGTTTCTGTGGTTCCGGAGGTAGAGGACCATGTTTCTGTAATTGTGAAAATCTAGGGAGGTATCAGGAAAAAGCCTGGTCATCTTTCTCTAATTCCAGAGGTATTGGGACATAATATTCTTGTCTCTGGGGGCATTAGAATATATTCCCTGAGGTCTGGAATGATAGGAAAATGAATGCTGAAATACGATCCAGGTTTGGTTCCCTGTTCTGCCTTTTCCTGCTTGATATAGAATTTCTCTGAGCCTTAGTGTATTCATCTTTACAATGGGAATAGTAATGCCTACTCAGGACTACTGGGAAAGTGAAACATAATCAAGTATGTAAGCTTAGTAGGCTATGAGTCAACGTTCATTTGCTTTAATGTCTCCTGTTCATCAGAGGGCCCCACACCCCCGGGTGGGGTGGGTACAGTAGAGAGGCCTGGGCTTAATGATTGAGTCAATTGGTTCGTGAGGCTCAAGGTAAAATTGATGGCGCTGGGACTCCAGAGCATCACCCTGAGCAGGTGTGCGGGCTAGTCCCCTGTCTCATGGTGGTGTGGTGGTGTGGTGTTCTTTTCAAGCTAGAGTGTTTAAGAACCAACCAAATCCGGCATCTGGGCTTTGGTTGGGAAGGCGTTGTCTCTCTTAAATCTTTACTCTTTAATTTTTTTTTTTTCTCATCATCAACTAAATACTTTGAAGTCTTTTCCATCTTGAAACAAAAGAAAACCCTTTCCCTCTAGGCAGATGACTCTTCCTGCCTATGTGTTTTTTTTTTTTTTTTCTTTGAGACAAAGTCTCGCTCTGTCACCAGGCTGGAGTGCAGTGGTGCAATCTCGGCTCACTGCCACCTCTGCCTCCCGGGTTCAAGCAATTCTCCTGCCTCAGCCTCCCGAGTAGCTGGGACTACAGGCACATGCCACCACACCCAGCTAATTTGTGTACTTTTAGTAGAGACGGAGTTTCACCATGTTGGCCAGGATGGTCTTGATCTCTTGACCTCGTGGTCTGCCAGCCTCGGCCTCCCAAAGTGCAGGATTACAGGCATGAGCCACCATGCCTGGTCCTGATTTTTGTATTTTTAGTAGAGACGGGGTTTCACTATGTTTCCCAGGCTGGTCTCAAACTCCTGAGCTTAGGCAGTCTGCCCACCTCAGCCTCCCAAAGTGCTGGAATTACAGGCATGAGCCACCGCGCCTGGCCGGATGTATGTCTCCATTTTCTCTCTAAATACCTGGTCTTATCCCTATTTCTTAATCACCTGTGGGCTGCCCAAGCTCTCTAATTTACATCAGCCTCAGATGTAAACATGCCACCTTGTCTTCACACCCAGGGACACCACTCACCTACCCCATGCCACTGGATGAGAGAGTCTGTTATTAAAGTCTCTGGAAAATTCCAAAGAATTATGGAAGAGAAAGCAAAGGAAACAAGACACCACCCGCATGCTTCTGAGGCCGTGGCCAGCTAGCCCCAGGGAGCGTCATACCAGCAGCGTCTCTTCCTGGCCACCATCTCCTGCTCAAGCTCCTTTGCTTCCTATATGAAATTTCCTAAAATTATCTTAGCTTCTTTTAATCCCAAGGCCCACCCCAGAATCCTATCCCTGAGGTCACCAGGGGCCCATGGAAGTAACTCTTTCTCTCTATGCTGGACCCTTTGACTCACCTTTACCTTTCATGGGAAGGCGAGGGTGGGTGTTGGAGAGCCTCGCCTGTACATACCCAGTGGGCCCACAAAACACCTTCCCAACCAAAGCACAGCCCACCCTGTGGTATCTACCTCAGCCACATATGGAGTTAATAGTTTCAAATAATATTCTAGGCTTCCCTTTAGTATTAGTCCATTTTCATACTGTTATGAAGAAATACCAGAGACTGGGTAATTTATAAAGAAAAAGTTTAATGGACTAACAGTTCTACATGGCTGGGAGGCCTCACAATCATGGTGGAAAGTGAAGAAGGAGCAAAGACATGTCTTACATGGCAGCAGGCAAGTGAGTATATGTATGGGAACTGCCCTTTATAAAACCATCAGAGCTCATGAGACTCATCCACTATCACAAGAATAGCACAGGAAAATCCTGCCCCCATGATTCAATGACCTCCCACCAGGTCCCTCCCACAACACGTGGGAATTATGGGAGCTACAATTCAATAGGAGATTTGGGTGGGGACACAGCCAAGCCATATCACCTTCCTACCAGGAGCACCTGTGGAAAGCGGAAGGAGAAGATCCTTTCTAGAGCAAACTTGGGGCATTATGCTTTGTCCCTTTTGTCTCTTCCTGACATTTATGTGACGTGTCTGCTGCGATGACCTTTCGGGCCACAGGCCCCTATTGACATTCTCTCCTGCCTTGGCTATTGCCACATCACAGTCTTCTATTTTTCTTCTTCTACCTCTGTGACTCTTCTTTCTGTCTCCTCCTAGGGTTCCTCTTCTGCTGCCATTTTCTTGCTTTTTTTAAAAAACTTTTATTTAAATAACTACAGGCTTGCAAGAGATCTGTCACACAACAATGTAAATTAACTGAACACTACTGAACTCTATACTTAAAAATGGTAAATTTAATGTTACATCTTTTTATCACAATAATAATTAGAAAAGGAGAGAATGTTGTTTGAAGGCATAGTGGCACTGCAAAGTGGAGGGGAAGGAAAGAGTAGGGATAGGAGTTGAAATTCTTAGAGGAACAATAAGTCGGGTTTCAACTCTATGTAATAAATATTTAGTATTTAATACCTCAAAATAATTTCACACTTATAGAAAAGTAAGAAAGATGCCAGACATGATGGCTCACACCTGCAATCCCAGCACTTTGGCCAAGGCAGGTGGATCACTTGAAGTCAGGAGTTTGAAACCAGCCTGTCCAACATGATGAAACCCCATCTCCACTAAAAATGCAAAAAAACTAGCCAGGTGTGGTGGTGGGGACCTGTAATCCCAGCTACTCAGGAGGCTGAGACAGGAGAATCGCTTCAACCCGGAAGGTGGAGGCTGCAGTAAGCAGAGATCACAGCATTGCACTCCAGCCTGGGCAACAGAGCAAGAGTCCATCTCAAAAAAAAAAAAAAAGAGAAAAGTAAGAAAGAATGCTATGAAGAATGCCAGCCTACCTGTACTCAGATTCCCCAGATGTTAACAATTTATCACATTTGCTTTATTATTTTATTTTTTATTTTTAACACAGGTTCTTGCTCTGTTGCCCAGACTGAAGTACAGTGGTATGATCACAGCTCACTGTAGCCTTGACCTCTTAGGCCCAAGTGATCCTCGAACCTCACCTTCCCAAATAGCTGGGACTACAGGCATGTGCCACCAGGCCCAGCTAATTTTTTTTTAATTTTTTATTTTTTGTTGAGTTGGGGTTTCCCCATGTTACCCAGGCTGGTCTCAAACTCCTAGGCTCAGGCGACCCTCTCTTGGCTTCCCAAAATGCTGGGATTAACAGGTGTGAGACGCTGTGCTTAGCCTGCCTTATTACTCTCTATCTGTCATCTATCTGTTCATATTACCTTTTTTTCTGAATCATAGACAATAAGTTGCAGACATAATTCTCCTTTTCCCCTAAATAGTTCCATTAGTATTACCTTAAAAAGGCATTTTATTGGCCAGGCACAGTGGCTCTTGCCTCTAATCCCAGCACTTTGGGAGGCTGCAGTGGGTGGATCGCCTGAGGTCAGGAGTTCAAGATCAGCCTGGCCAACATGGTGAAATCCCATCTCTACTAAAAATACAAAAAAAAAAAAAAAAAAGTTTAGCTGGGTGTGATGGTGCATTCCTGTAATCCCAGCTACTCAGGAGGCTGTGGCAAGATAGTCGCTTGAACCCTGGAGGCAGAGGTTTCAGTAAGCCAAGATCACACCACTGCACTCCAGCCTGGGCAACAAGAGCAAAGTTCTGTCTCAGAAAAAAAAGGCATTATCTTACACAGTGCAGTGATCAAAATTAGAAAAATAACAGATATAGTACTATTGTCTAATGTATAAACTTTATTTCAAATTTTGCTAATTGTCACAAAGGAATTGTAGCAAAAAAACCTCTTTTTTTTTTTTTTTTCTGGTCCAGAATCAAATCTAGGATCATACATTGAATTATTTAGCTGTCATGTTTGTTTTTTAGTCTCCTATGATCCAGAACAGTTCTTCAGTCTTTCTTTTTTATGACCTTGGTATTTTTGAAGAGCACAGGCCAGTTATTTTGTATATATGTCCTTCAGTATGGTTTTGCCTGATGTTCCCTCATTAGACATACATAATCATTTAGAGTATACATTTTTGGCAGGAATACTACAGAAGTGATGTTGTGTCCTTCTTGGTGCAGCCCATCAGGAGGCATACAATGTCTACCTGTCTCATTACTCCTGATAACTTTGATCACTCAGGGAAGGTGGTGTCTACCAGGCTTCTCCACTGTAAAGTTACTTCTTTCTATGTAACTAGTAAGTGTCATGTATAGGAGACACTTTGAGATTATGTCAATTTCTGTCTGTCTCTTAGCTGATGTTTCCAGACCGCCTTCTGCTCTTCTCTTTCTACAGAGTTCATGGGTTTGCTGATATCTCTCAGACTTTCTCACTGGCCAAGATCGCTTTGGAGACACACAGCCCCCTCACAGGATGTCCTGTAACCACCTCAAACTCAACACTGTCCTTCCTGTCTGAACCTTGTCTCCCATCCCCCATGCCACAAACCTGCCCCTCCTCCCCTATTCCCTGGTGACAGTTCACAGCACCGTCTGGCTCCATCAGCCTAGATTCCTGGCATCGCTACAGTCTCCTCCCTTCCCCTTGCAGCGCATGCACAGTCAATGATCAAGTCCCTTTGGTCTTAGGCTCCCAGTATTTTGTATTACTCCTGTGGTTCGGGCCATTGTCATTTCAGTCTTGGTATCCTGTCACAGTCTTCTCTGTTCTTCCTACTCAGGATCTTGCCTTCCCTCTCATTCATTTTCCATCATGATAGCAAAGTGAGTTTCCTAAAGCGTAGATCCTATTGTGAAGAGAAGAATAGGTGGAGTGGGTGCTGCTTAGAACCCCAGTGGCCTCCCACTCTCCTCAGATGCCAACTAACTCCTTCTTTCGGGTGAAGCCCTGCTCACTTCTCCCACTGCCCCAATTATGTTGACGTTTGCAGTTTCCTATTTTTAGTTGCCTTTTCTCCTTGAGTTTTCATGCATTAAATCTGGAGCACCCCCAACCATTTACCAGCTCTTGCTGCTGTTTTTGGATTCAGCTTAGATTTCACATCACTCTTCATGCAGACATTCCCTGTCCCATGGGTGTGAGTTAGATGCCCTTTCCAGGTGTTCCCCTGGTACTTGTTCCAACCCTGCTGTGACCCTTTTCACATTTTGAAAGGGATTATGTTTATTCTGATGCCTCCACTTTGGCTGTGAGCTCCTCTAGGCCAGGAATCATGTCTTGTCCTTTCCTTGTTGGGAAACGTCAACTTTCACATCATCTGGCTCCAACACACATACTCCACAAACATTTGTTGAATGAATAAGTGGGCAGGTGGGTGGAGGGTGTGAGTGCAGGCAGGACTGTGGTATAGCTGTGGGTTTTTGTTGAACTAGGGAAAGTTACCAAGACTCTGCTGACTCAGACTTGGGTTCTGGGGACAGGTTCACCAGTGTTTGAAGGCCAGCTGTTATAGGCCAAGTACATCCAGGAGGAACACCAGCAAAGAGATCAAAAGAATGAAGGCAGGCCCTCACAGATATTCAAGGTGCTTGTGACCTAGAAGGACTGGAACTCCAAAGGAACAGGTTTCCAAAGCCCAGGTGACTCAGATAGGGTTGGGCACCAAGGCTCAGGAAGGGGAACTACCAGATAAGAAGGCAATCAGCAAGGCTTCTGCCCAGGTGGCCAACCACATGGCTGAAACCCTCCATTGACTTGGCAGCCAGTCCAGCCTACAGTTTCCTAGGGAACTGATGGCCAAGCAATCTGTAGCACAACTTGGCATGGAGCCTGGGACATTTTATGAGGGCCAGATGGTTGGACTCTGCGCATTGTCAGTGTTGCAGGGTGGGCAGCTGAGGGTCTTGGGGCAGGACTCAGCATTAGCGCAGGGAGTGTCTAAAGGCTGGAAACTCACATAGGTGAGAAGGACAGGAACGGAGAGTTGGAAGTCAGGAGACCATAGAACCACAGCTTGTGAGAGTTCCAGAGCCAGGTGTGTTGGTTCTAAGAATCAAGATAAGAAAGTGAGTTAAAAAGAGACTAGGAGTGACCACATAGTTAGAATCTGGGTCAAGACTATTATTCACGCCTTGAGAGCAGAAATCTGGTCTCTCTTTCTCTGCAGTCTTCATGCTGCCTAAAGCACTGCCTGGAAGAAAAGAAGAGTCAGGTCAAACTGAGTCAGGAATCTCAGGGGGTTACTTGAAGGTCAGGGCTTGATCATGGAAGAATGAGCTCTTTCCACCCGAGGAGGTAGACGTAGTTCCAATAAGAAAACTGACCATACATTTTTAAAGTTTATTTATTTATTTCTGAGACGGAGTCTTGCTGTGTTGCCCAGGCTGGAGTGCAGTGGCACGATCTCAGCTCACTGCAACCTCCGCCTCCCAGATTCAAACTATTCTTCTGACTCAGCCTCCCGAGTAGCTGGGATTACAGGCACCCACCAACATGCCCAGCTAATTTTTGTATTTTTAGTAGAGATGGGGTTTCACCATGTTGGCTAGGCTAGTCTTGAATTCCTGACCTCGTGATCCGCCCGCCTTGGCCTCCCAAAGTGTTGGGATTACAGGCGCAAGCCACTGCACCCGGCCTATTTATTTTTAAGACAGTGTCTCACTCTGTCACCCAGGCTGGAGTGCAGTGGTACAATCATGGCTTACTGCAGCCTTGACCTCCTGGACTCAGGTAATTCTCCTGCCTCAGCCTCCCAGTAGCTGAACCACAAGCACATGCCACCATGTCCAGCTAATTTTTTGCAGAGATGGGGTTTTGCCATGTTGCCCAGGCTGGTCTCAAACTCCTGGGCTCAAGAGATCCACCTGCCTTGGCCTTCCAAAGTGCTGGGATTACAGGTGTAAGCCTGAGATTACAGATTGTGCCCGGCCTTTTTAGTTTACTTGCTAGGATTAATAGCTGAGTGGAACATTGATGGTAGAACAAAACAAAACATAAGGAAAAAACATTGAAATAATCCTGGTACTAGGGAGAAGGTAATCTTTGCTAAGGGCTAGATTCCCCAGCACCTTGGACACCCTAGGCCAGGTGTGAGAAGGCGGGGCAGTTTGTTGGGTGTGTCCCATTGCTAAACTGACTTGGAGCAGGGAGGAGGCTTCAGGGTGGGAAGCTGAAGGACCGGAAATTAACCTCTAGACCTGACTTGTCCTGAGAAGGCAAGAAGTGACAGAAACAAAACCTAATCAACAGATATTTTCTGTCTTGATCTTACTCATCAGATACTTAGATTGAAGTGGTTCAGAGCAGGCACATGGCAGGCTGAGTTATATAACAGGGAGGGGAAACCGTTTATCATCCGTAGTTGTAGGTGGGTGCACAGTGCTTCATGGATTGGATTTTTTCCTGGTGGCAGCAAGAACTAGGATGTAGGCACACCTGGGCAGTGATTGGAGGGGCTGTCGGACAAGTAGAAAGCCCTGGTCTGCTCATAATCGGGAACCTGGGCTAGAAGTCCAAGCAGTAAACTCCAGCCACCAGCAACACGAGCTCTGGGCTCTGAGGCTCCTGGTGGCTTTGGGCAGGAAGCCTGTTACACACGGGGCCTGGGGCCAGCCCTGTGTCTATGTTTAGGGAGCAGGGAGAGGACTAGGGTGGAGGCAGGCATGTGAAGGCAAGGGAATGGCCACGGAGGCTGCACAGGCGTGTCATTTTCTCTAGTCTCATCAATGACTCTACATGCCCCAAGGCTTATCATCATCATCATCATCATCACCATCATCATCACCGTCATCATCATCAAAGTACCATGTATGAATCACTTCCCATTTGTTCAGTTACCTCACTCTCACAAAACTCTGTAAGTCAGGAATTGTTATTATTCCCAGAAGAGGAAACTGAGGCTCAGTGAGATTAAGTGACTTGCCAAAGGTCATACACCTAAGAAGTGGCAGAGCCACACTCTGGATCGAGGACTGATGGATCCCAAACTCTAGTAGTCACTTAGAGGTTTAGGAGCGCAGACTGTGGAAACAGATGCACTACTTGCATGACTGTGGACAACTCTGTGATTCGGTTTTCTCACCTGTGAAATGGGAATGATGGTGGTAAGAGAGCTGCCTCATAGGGAAGTACTGAGTATCAAGTGAGCGACTGTAAAATATAACTCCAGGAGGAGGGTTGCTCGATTTAGCAAATCAAATATAGGATGCCCAGGTAAATTTGAATTTCAGTTAAACAGTGGATAATATTTGAATTTATTTGTTTATTTATTTATTTTTGAGATGGAGTCTTGCTCTGTTGCCCAGGCTGGAGTGCAGTGGTGCGATCTTGGCTCACTGCAACCTCTGCCCGCCGGGTTCAAGTAATTCTCCTGGCTCAGCCTCTCTAGTAGCTGGGATTACAGACATGTGCTACCATGTCTAGCTAATTTTTGTATTTTTAGTAGAAACAGGGTTTTGCCGTGTTAGCCAGGCTGGTCTTGTATTCCTGGCCTCAGGTGATCTGCCCACCTCGGCCTCCCAAAATGCTGGGATTACAGGTGTGAGCCACTGTGCCTAGCCTATTTTATTTCTTTTTTAGACAGAGTCTTACTCTGTTGCCCGGGGTGGAGTGTGACGATGCAATCACGGCTCACTGCAGCCTCGATCTCCTGGGCTCAAGCGATTCTCCCACCTCAGTGTCCTGAGTAGCTGGTAGCTGGGACTACCAGTGTGTGCCAGCATGCCCACCTAATTTTTGTATTTTTTGTAGAATTAGGGTCTCACCATGTTATCTAGTCTGGTCTCAAACCCCTGGACTCAACTGATTCCCCTGCCTCGGTGTTCCCGAAGTGTTGGAATTTCACGCGTGAGCCACCATGCTCAACCAGATATTTTAGAAAAAAGTTTTGCATTGTGTGGGGCATACCTATGGTAAATATTATTTACAGATTAGCTGAAATTCAAATTTAACTGAGCATCTTTTCTTTTATGTGGCAACCGTGCCGCGGGGACTTCTCGAGGCAGCCTCGACCCACGCGCCTGGCTCGGGTGCAGGGCTGTAGCAAGGCCCGTTTCTTCACTGTGGTCTCTGCTTCCAGGCTTCTGTTCCTGCAGTTTCATGCCCCCTACCCCATGCCCTCTCCTGGCCTCTGGAGCCTTTCCTCACTTCTGGCCTCCTCTTTGTGATCTTCGGGAGTCTTCATGGTGAGTTCTTCCCTGACGGACTGCGCCTCGAGACTGGCTCACATAATTCAGTCCCTGATTTTGCAGGTCATGTCCATTTGCTGTTTTTTTCAGGTGAGATACGCTACTCTCCCTAACTGGGCTCTAGTGCCTTTCAGGCAGGGACTATATCTTCTGGGACCTGAGTGTGGATCGGTTTCAATAAATCGCTGCTGCTTGAGTGGTCGTAGAAATGGAACCATTCCTCTTCCAGGAACTGGCTAATGAGAGAGCCACTTTGGTTTTCTTCGTATGCTGTTGTGCTGCCAGAGCAAGCCAGCAAAGGCTTGACATCTGCAGGTCTCTCGCAGTCAGCCTCCTGTTGCCCAGCCCACAGCCTGTTTCACTTCTCTTTCTCACATAGGGGGGCGGCTTGGGCTGCAGCTTGTTTTTTCTCAGCCAACAAAGTAGCACCCAGAATGAAAGGGAGTGCACCTCCCTTCAACTGCAATAAGGAACTGACAACTGGCACAGAGACCCTTAGTATAGAACAGGAGGAGGGACACTGACGGGCACCTTTGTCACACCTCATCTCAGGTGGCATTGCGGCTGTGCTGAGCAGCAGGGCCTGCCTGGCTCCTCTGCCTTGTCCCCTGGCCAGGTCGAGCCCTTGGATGGATACACTGACCTCTCATACTCCTTCCTTCCTGCTCTTGTCCTGACCTATGCCTTGGCCAGGCGAGGGCCCATGCAGAGCCATGGCTCCAGGCTGCCTTCGCCTGCACTTGTGCCTCTTTGCTGAAGCCTAACGTCTCGAGCTAGGGAGACACTCTCTGAGACCCACTGTTCTAAAGGTTCTGGGTCAACAGTTGGTGGTGATTCTGAGTGCTCCGTGGCCCTCAGATCCTGATTTTCAGCAATCTAGAAAGACGAGGAATCCCAAGCCAGGATGATGCTCCTCTGCAGCCCCATTTATTATGCCGGCATCCCTGTGCCAGGTAGGACGTTAGATGTGGGCATTACAGGTGCAACTGGTAATCCTGTCTGGGGAGGCCCTGATTTTATCATGAGCAAGTGCATTGTGGGGGATACGGAGAGTTGGAAGAGCAAGTCTTTCCCTCAATGCCTTTATCATCTAATGTGAAACAAGTGCTTGCTTTGACAGCACATATACCAAAAAATTGGAATGATACAGAGAAGATTAGCATGGCCACTGTGCAAGAATGACATGCAAATTCATGAAGCATTCCATTAAAAAATTAAAATAATGTGAAACAAAATGCGAACAGGCAACCACTGATCCTTTGTTATGTAAATGACCCATCCTCAGTACTGGGTTCTGTGGGTGCTCATTCCTCCGTTGCTGGAGACATGGGTGGCTGATGGCTGCTCTTAGTTGAGTCCCTCTCCAGGAATTGCCCTCCCTGCTCAAGGTCACCCCTTTCCTGCAGGACAGCCCATGTTAAGGACTGGTCAATGCCCAGGTGTGGTCCCCTAGCTCCAATTCAGGGCAGCTCTGAAGGGCCATCCCAGCTCCAGAGCTCCCTGTGGGATCCTGGGATCGACTGAGGCTCCTCCCTCTGCCCCACCTGTTCCCTGCACTCCCCATCAGTGACAGATCCTGGGGCCATCCTCTGCATCCAGTCTCATCTCAGAATCTGTTTCCTCTGGGAACTCAAGAAATCTATTTGTCCCTCAATCTGGGGACACTAGGGCAGAGGATCAATGCTTCTGGAAGTCCGTGGAGTGTTCACATGGAGAAAGAAGCAAATCTGGCAGTAAAGGAGTCTGACTTCTTTTCCCACCCTCTCTGCACTGGCTCCCTGCTCCTGGAACCCAGGGAGTCCACTCAGAGGGCCTGCAGCTTTGACCCCGCCTATCTGCTCATCCCCCTTCCACCCATACTTGGCATTTCCACACCAACTCATGTCCCTTCACATCCTTCCTTGTCCTAACTAATCCCGAAGCTGTGACCTTTTGTCATTCCCATAAAAGTCACTGGGTAGATAACATCTTCAAGAAGAGATAAAAAGAGGCCAGATGCCATGGCTCATACCTGTAATCCCAGCACTTTGGAAGGCCGAGGTGGCAGGACTACTTGAGCTCAGGAGTTCAAGACCATCCTGGGCAATATAGCGAGACCCTGTCTCCACTAAAAGTTAAAAAAAAAATAGCTGAGTGTGGTGGCTCACACCTGTGGTCCCAGCTACTCAGGAGGCAGAGGCTGGAGGATGATCACTTGAGCCCAGGAGGTTGAGGCTGCAGTAAGCTGTGATTGTGACACTGCACTTCTAGCCTGGGTGACACAGTGAGACCCTGTCTCGAAAACAAAAACAAGGCCACGTATGGTGGCTCACGCCTGTAATCCCAGCACTCTGGCAGGCTGAGGCAGGCAGATCACCTAAGGTCAGGAGTTTGACATCAGCCTGGCCAACGTGAGAAAACCCCATCTCTACTAAAAATACAGAAAATTAGCCGGGTGTTGTAGTGCACACCTGTCATCCCAGCTACTTAGGAAGCTGAGGTATGAGAATCACTCGAACCTAGGAGGTGGAGGTTGCATTGAGCTGAGATCGTGCCACTGCACTCCAGCCTGGGTGACACAGTGAGACCCTGTCTCAAAAACAAAAACAAAACAACAACAACAACAACAAAAGAGATAAAAATAAAAGAACGTCTGGAAGAAAAATGACACTGAAACTCTGTATTGAATCTTGGTAGTGATCCCGATTAAGATGCTGTGGGAGTTAATTACAAGCAAAGAACCTCTTTAAGGTTAAACATGAAGTTCCCTAAGGAGTTCTGGATGTAAGAACCATTGTCCTTAATAAGAATGACTTGTAGGTCTAATATAGGGAACTCACTGAAGGTAATCAGGATAATTCTTAGTTATTCTAATGGCATAATTCCATTTGGTCGGGCAAATAGTAGGCATGCAACATATACTGAGAGAGGAAATGGGTGGGCGAGGCTGAACATTTATGTCAGGTGTTTCTTAATGAATAATACAGATGGTATCAGCTAATTTTGAGAGTGTAAAGTTATTCCTACCATGTTCGGGTGAGACTTTTGCAAGCAGTGGCTCCTAACCACTTGCAAGTCCCCTAGGTCCTACGGAATATTAAAAATAAAGGTCTCTTTGGAAGATGTATGTTAGCTCAAATGTGCCCTGAAAGTTCCTGACCCTCCCAGTAATTAGTTTCTTCTCCCTTTGAAAGGGCACTATCCCTGAGCACCCTCCTCTCTAAAGGTCAGGCATGGCTCAGTGCGCTCGCCTCTCTACAAGGCTCTCTCCACCCAGTGAACTCCACCAGGGCAGGGACCACCTGTCTTTATGTCCCTGACCACAGCGCCTGGCACTCTGGAGGTACTTCATAAATATTTATTGAGTGACCAAATAAATTACATGGCATGGGAATAATGGCAATTAATTTTAATTTGGATAAAACGACATTCTTCCAAAATTCTTGAAAGTGATCAAAATGAAACAGAAAGGCAGGCATCTATGCCAGTGGCAGCACACAAAACAAGACTGATTAGACAAGTGGAACAAAAAGATGTTTTCTGTGAATCTGGGTTCATTTTATTCTCATCTTCTTTTCTGGAAACTGGGGCTTTCTGTATCTTTTTGACAGAGTGGAGGGCACTGAGTACAAAGAGCATAATGACTTTCTTTGTTTTACCGTAAGACTGACTTCTTCCCCCAGCTTTTAGATTTTGCCTGATTCTGATAAATAGGCAAAAACTGACAACTTAGATTCCCTCAACATCTTAGCTGTAGCTCCATTTACAAGAATTCAACATGTAAAACAGTAAGTCAACAGTAAACTCAACTGATTGATTTAGAGTTAATGCTTAGGTAAGACAGGTTTTTACATTCATTATATAACATCGTCTATGAGTAAGTTATATACCTGTTAGTGTTTCCAAATATCAAAGTAATTTCAAAAGGACATTCATGTGTATTTCACATTTAATATATTTTATTCCCCATGTTTCTCACTTCCCTTTTTTCCCCGCCAGAAATGTCTGCTACATCATGGCTTCAACTTTTTGTAACAATCGAAAACTCTGGCCCTCATAATTTCTTTAAATAAAATCAAATATGCAAAGAAAAAGTTCTGGAAAAGAAAATAATAATAGCTAACATTTACTAACATTATCGAGATTTACTGAGTACCAGAGAGAGTCTAAACATTTCATTCCTTTCTCTTTTTTTTGTTTTTGTTTTTTGAGATGGAGTCTTGCTCTGTCTCGCAGTGTTGCAATCTCGGCTCACTCACTGCAACCTCCACTTCACAGGTTCAAGTGATCCTCCTGCCTCAGCCTCCCGAGTAGCTGGGGCTACAGGTGCACACCACCACACCCAGCTAACTTTTTTTGTACTTTTAGTAGAGACAGGGTTTCACCATGTTGGCCAGGCTGGTCTTGAACTCCTGACCTCAAGTGATCTGACAACCTTGGCCTCCCAAAGTGCTGGGATTACAGACGTGAGCCACTGCGTCCGGCCGTCACTCCTTACCTCATTGAATCTTCACAACAACTTCATGAGGTAGATGCTATTAAATTCAGCCCCACCTTGCAGGTGAGGCTCTTGCCCAAGGTCATGCTGGTATTAGGTGGTGGAGCTGGGATGAGAACTCTAGTCTGTAACACGGAGCCTGTGTGCTTAACACGGAGCCTGTGTACTTAAATACCCCAGGATCCTACCTGCCTCCCATGAGATAAGAGGGGGACACAGGAGTTCTTGCTTTAGCTCTCTCAGTGAGGACTCAGATATTATTATTGCCTGTAAGATTTTCTCTTGTGTTTGGCTGAGCCTGTTTGATCTGAGGCTGCTTGGCTGTGTTCATCCTCTGTGTTCAATGTAAAAGAATAATCTGCTGCTTTCTCTTCTCTCTTTCTTTCTCTCTTCTGTATTTTGTTGCTTATATATTTTTAGGCTTTTTTATTGGATTCTCATCAAAAGAATATTTCTTCTACTTCTGCTTGGTAGACACTTGAACTTCTTTCCATTCCCTGCCCTCCCCCGCTACTCAGAGCGTGCCACCAAAAGCAATCAAGAGGTCAGAGGTCAATGGCAGGAATCAAAAGACACCAGCTTGGTCACCTAAACAATAGTTGTAGGTCAGATAATTGAAAACTGAAAGGGTAATAAAAACTTCTGCATCTGTGAACCAATTAATTAGGCCCCTGCGTCCCTGTGGAATGCGTGCCAAACAGCTCAGATTTGGTGTGGGCAGAGCTGACAAAACGCTTTGCTAAGGTAAAACCATCACAGAGAGACAGAGCTTTCCAGAAAAAGACTTGGCATCTCAGAGACCGTCTATTATCCTGTTCATGTATCCCATTCACGATTCCAACCGATATTCGTGGTCTGCCTGCTGTGAGCAGAGCACAAGGAGGAGGGAGCAAAAGGCATTTTACCCATGAAGTCAGGGGACTTTAAAGACGGCCCTTTCTCCACTGGGGTAAATGGAGCATGACCTCAATGAGGCTGGGTGCCTACACCCTGTCACCTGTTCTCCCTCTTTCCATCAGCCATTCAAACTCGACTTGCTCAGCATGCAATCAGATACCCTCTCTACCTGCCCTTCCTGGACACAGAGTAAATTCTGTTCTGGAAAGAGAGGCTTTGTGCCCTGCCAACTCAGGGCAACCCACACGCCAAAAGTTAATCAGGTTTGGGCTCTGTATTTAGACTTTGGTTGTTCAAACTCCTTAAGTAACTTCCCGCCGAGGAGTTTCCTTATTAAGCAGCTGCCTCTACCTGCTAAATACCCATTTCTTTCCTGCCTAAGAGTTAAGGGAACTCTCAGCGTTCCTGTGCATGATACCTGACTCTTTAGCACCAATTCACTGGTATTCATTCAACAGTGTTTGCTGAGTAAATAATAATAATAAATATATTCATATGTGTATTCATAAGAAGAGCAATGTACTTATAAAGAGAGGAAGATCATACAGCAAAAGATGGAAGGTTATGTGTGAACTGTTTTTTTCTTTGTATTTCTCTGTAGTTAAAAAGTTTTCTGTGCTAGATTAATTTTAAAATTAGAAATAAAAATGTTATTTTATTTTATTTTTTGAGACAGGGTCTTGTCACCCAGGCTGGAGTGCAGTAATGTGATCATGGCTCACTGAAGCCTCAAACTCCTGGTCTCAGGCGATCCTCCCACCTCAACCTCCCAAGTAGCTGGGACTGCAGGTGTGCACCACGACACCCAGTTAAAATGCTATTTTATAGTGTTATTGATCACTTAGATGAACAAAGCATGCTTCATAGTATTATGTAGAGGTATACTTCTGCTTCTAGCCATAATTGAGAAGCAGGGACCAGATTTTCCCTCCCACCTAAAACAATTTAAAAACCAGACAAAATATATGAAAGAACTGTTTTCAGACATTGTACAACAGGCAATGCAGGACCATGAAAACTGAAAGAATGGAAACATATGAGGGGAAGCATGCAATCCCGCGGGATTACTACCTGGAGAGAGTTTTCGCTTCTTATGGCAGGGAGGAGGAACCCAAATGGAGCCCATTGTTGTCCTTGAGTTGAGGGGGAGGACTTCAGGGTTTGGGAAAGCCAAGGTGGCTGGAATTTGCAGGGTGGAGTAATGGAGAGGAGACAATGTCATGCACACACACATACAGAGAGAGAGAAAGAAAACTGAAGATCTGAAGAGGGCTCCTCATGAGTTCTTCATCTGAGTATTAATCGGTGATTGTTTATGAGGAAACAACCAGAGACTGGGAAAAGAATTACTCAAAAAGGACAGCAGGAACACCCACCAGAGCCCACACAGAGCTGGGAATAGTTTCTGCTCTTGCCAGCCAGAGTGGAAATACAAGCCACTGAGTAGAGTTCTCAAAAAGGTATTATCTCAGTGCAGGGATCAAATCAGGTCCAGCTGAGATAACAGCTGTCCTGAGCCCCTTGAACAAAGCTTCAAATCCAGCCTTGAAAGGATCAAACTCTTTCTAAGTAATTTAACTGCATCCCATAGCAAAGTGCAAAAATATTTAAAGAAACACAAAAACTCCAGCACCCAAGAAGGTAAAACTGACAATGTCTATCATCCAAGCAAAAATTACCAGGTAAGCAAAAAAGCAGGAAAAGTTGACCCACCATGAGGAGAAACACCAATCAATAGAAACAGACTCAGAAATGACACAGATGATGCAATTTGTAGACAAGAATATTAAAACAGCTATTATACTCCCAGTGTTCAAGACCATAGAGAAAAATAGGAGCTTGATAAAGATAGACATGGGAGCTATAAAAATGACCCAAATTGAACTTTCAGAGATGAAAACCATAATGTCTGGGATGAAATGATTATGCAGGAATAGAAAAATTAATTAGGATTTTCTGTCTTTAAGGGCCAAAAACAATCCAGTAGCACAGACACATTACCCATAAAAATGAGCATAAGAAGAGAAGCACCAGGAGAGAAGCCTCACTAACTCTTCCAGCTGAAGAGAAGTTAAATAGGGCTTCCTGGAGAAGCTAGCATTTGAGTTTGACCTTAAGGGCTTTCAATCAACAGAGACAAGGAGCAGTGTGGGCATTTCCTATGGACAGATTCACATAGGCAAAGCACAGAAAGGGAGAAACCCCCAGCAGGTCAATTGGACTAGGAGGTAAAGAGATTCATGTCTAGAAGCAGTGGGAGAGCAGGTTGAAAAATAAAGCTAGCCACCATTTATTGAGCAATTACAATATGCCAGGCATTGCTCTAACTGCTTTATCTACATATGCTTGCCTCTCCTTGGCAATGTTATTGTTCAGCCTCATTTTGCAGCTAAGGAAATTGAGGCCCAGAGAAGTTAGATAATTTGCTCAAAAACACACTACTAGAAAGTGCAATCTGGCTCTAGAGTTCAAGCCCGAGCTCTTAGACACTATATTCTTCCTCCAGTGCTGCTGATCAAATAGGTTTGGGCCAGATTTATTTATAATTTTTTGTTGTTTTTGTTGTTGCCGCTGCTTCTGCTGGGGGAGCTTGAATACTAGGCTAAGGAAGTAAATTTTATTCTGGGAGGATGGGGTCCCACTGAAGTGTCATGGGTAGGGCACAGCAGATCTGTGAGGTGCTTTGGGAGAGTTCTTTGAGCTCAATTGGAGGAGGGAAAGGCTCAAACTCGGGGAAACAATGCTGTGGGGTGGGGACTGCAAGAATCCAGGTGAATGGCAGGGAAGGCCAGAGCTAGAGGAGTGCAAGGGATGGGAGAAAGGGGATGGATGGGAAAGCGATTTTAAAGAAAGAATTCATCTTCTGCATGTGACTGGGATGAGGGTGTTGCCCAGGTCAGCAAGGCCTACATATGAATCAAAAAAGATGGAAGGTTGATGCTCTGTGACTGGAAGAAGATAGATGCTTGCCACAGGATTCAGGAAGTGGAGCAGTCTCAGTTAGGGGCAAAGATGAAGACTCTGAGGCTGGCAGCAAGAGTTTGAAGGGGTGAGGGCAAAGCTGGGGGGGCAGTGGGAATAGAGCTGGGAAGTAGGGGATTTGGGTGTCATCAACAGCACTAAGTAGAGGCTTTGAGGGTAGAGGAGGAGGTCTGCAGTGTTGAGAAAGTGGAAATAAAAAGGAATCAGGAAAGATGTGACAAAGGGGAAGACAATGCAGTGAAAGAGCTGTGCAGACATTAGCTGGCAGAATTACAGGGGAAACCAGGGGTGCCTTGTCGGATGAAGAATTCGCAAAGAGAATGCATGGTTGCTGTCACTGTCCAGTGCTGCAGAGAGGAGCCAAAGGAAGCCAGGCACAAGGCCCCGCAAGGCCATTGGTGCCATCTGGGGAGCCACGTCAGTGATGTCCCTAGCAGTGAAGGATTGGAGAGTGATGGAGAATGAGAAAACTGGAAGTACCAAAATTCCTCCGGGAAGAAATGAGGAGGCTCATTTAGGAGTAACAGACTCAGAGACAGCTTATTTCGAATTTATTTTGTTTTTATTGTCATTTTCTCCAGGGCATTCATCCAGCTATTACTGCCATTGGACACTCTACTGGGCAATGCACAGGCAACCCTGAGCTTGTAGGAAGAGGCAGACAGGAGTCTGGCTAGAATTGTTGGTTCACGCCTGTCATCCCAGCATGTTGGGAGGCAGAGACGGGAGGATCACTTGAGATCAGGAGTTCAAGACCACCCTGGGCAACATAGCGAGACCCCCACCTCTGAAAAAAAAAAAAAGCTCTCCATGAATTCCTTTTTTTTTTTTTTTTGAGACAGAGTCCTACTCTGTCACCTGGGCTGGAGTGCAATGGCACCATCTTGGCTCATTGCAACTTCTGCCTCCCATGTTCAAGCAATTATCTTGCCTCAGTCTCTTGAGTAGCTGGGATTACAGGTGTCTGCCACCATGCCTGGCTAATTTTTGTATTTCTGGTAGAGATGGGGTTTCACCATATTGGCCAGGCTGGTCTCGAACTCCTGACCTCCAGTGAACTGCCCACCTCCGCCTCCCAAAGTGTTGGAATTACACGCGTGAGCCACTATGCCTGGCCAAAATTGGTTTTTTAATTAGCAGGGCATGGTGGTGCATGCCTGTAGTCCTCAGCCTGGGCAAGAGAAAAAAAAAAAAAAGAAAAAGGAGTTCATGGGGAGCAGGAGATAAAAGGAACACAAGCAAGGAAAAGGGATATGAGATAGAGAGGGAGAGTTGTAAACCACAGGAGGGCTAGAGTGTTGCGTCTGAGAATAGAAAAGTCTGCAGGACAAGGTGCTCGGAGTGGATGAGGAAGGGCCTCCATTGGTCCTGTGGGCTCTGAGGGTCTCTAGGATGCCTTTCCCGCCCACTGGACTCGCCCTAGGACTGTTGATGGAGTCCTAAGCACAGCTCAACGGATGTATGGCTGTGCTCTGCGGGAATGAATGACGTCACCCATTCAGCCCAGCCTGCTCCACACGTGCTGTTTGTTGTTCTCTGGAGAGAGGGCGGTATCCAGCCCTAAGGTATTCCAGGGTGCAAGGAAAAGGCATGTCTGGAGCTGGAAAGAACTTGTCATTGCAAAATTTTCCTTGGGACGTGGAATTAAAAACTTTTGTCACTGACAAGGGTTTGCTCCTAATTTTCAAGAATGACTCAAATGTTTGCTTCAGACAATGACAGAGTGTATCTTGCTTGAATCATTGGAGTTCTGTTATTTTTGTAAGATGTGGGTGGGCAATATGACTCAGTATTTTTCCAAGAGATGTGAAAATTATATTGCCTATTTTGGATCATTTCATACTGAGACCTGGAACATTTTTCTCAAATTTCAAATCTTGGAGCTTGGGGAATTTTTGTTTTTGCTTTGTCTTTCCATCATATCAGATCTTTTCCAGATACAATTTTAAAGGAAAATTATTTAGCAATAGCTCTAAGTATGAAGTATATTTTGAATGATAATTTATTTTTACTCAGTTGAAAGAAAAGATGTGTTAAAGCTGGTGGTGTGTTTGCCATCCTAACAGCGAAAATATTAGAGAACGTGGGATTAGCTGGAGACTTGAAAGTCATCTAATTCAAAACTTTATCTGGTGTGTGAATGAATATCCTCAGACTAGTTTTCCAGCTTCTGCTTGGACAAACTGAATTCCTTTTGAATGCGTCAGATGATGGAGCGCTTGTTCATGCCAAATTAAAATCTGCCTCCCTGCAGCTTCCAAACCTGAGTTCCAGTCCTGACCCCTATTCTATGTGAACCCCTATAGAATCAATCTGTAGCTGAATGATCGTTTTTGAAATACAGCTGTATTTTCCTTCTTGATAAGTCAGCAAAGATTCTTTTCCAGCAGGTTTTTTGGGGGTTGTTTTTGTTTGCCATTAGTGCTAGGACAAGAGACTGGGGCTTCACGTCCCTGGGAAGGATAGGGCCCATAGGAAAAAGAAAGATGAGGCAGGCATGGTGTCTCACACCTGTAATCCTAGCACTTTGGAAGGCTGAGGTGGGTGGATCACTTGAGGTTAGGAGTTGGACACCAGCCTAGGCAGAATGGCGAAACCCCATCTCTATTATTAATATAAATACAAAAAATTAGTCGGGTGTGGCGGCACAGACCTGTAATTCCAGCTACTTAGGAGTCTGAGGCAGGAGAATCGCTTGAACCCAGGAGGTGGAGGCTGCAGTGAGCCAAGATCGCACCACTGCACTCCAGCCTGGGTGACAGAGTGAGACAGAGACTCCACTTCAAAAAAAAAAAAAAAGAAAGAAAAAAAAGAAAAGGAAAAAAAGATGAGTCTAAGGGTGTAATTCTTTTCTGATAGGTTTTAGTTGATAACGGTATTGTGGTCATGTTTAGAAAAGAGTTCTTATCGGGCCAGGCACAGTGACTCACACCTGTCATCTCAGCACTTTGGGAGGCTGAAGCAGGTGGGTCACTTGAGATCAGGAGTTTGAGACCAGCCTGGCCAACATGGTGAAACCCTGTCTCTACTAAAAATACAAAAGTAGCTGGGTGTGGTGGCACACACCCGTAATCCCAGCTGCTCATGAGTCTGAGGCAAGAGAAACGCTTGAACTCAGGAGGCAGAGGCTGAAGTGAGCCAACATCGCACCACTGCACACCAGCCTGGGAGACAGAGCAAGACTATTTAAAAAAAGAAAAAAAGAAAGAAAGATGAGCCCAAGGGTGTACTTCTTTTCCGATAAGAAGCCTGGAAGGCAAAATGCAAGGTCCTTGCTCTGCACGTTTATTGGTTTCTGGAGCCTGCCAGAGTGAGCATACAGAAACCACCCACCCCACTTTTCCCCCAACCCTTGGGCTCGACCCCAGGTAGGAGTCATTGAGGGGCAGTGGAAACAGCCAGAGAGTTCTAGAGCAGAGGCAGAGGCACCACCAAGCTAATGAAGCTTAGGTTTCAGGGCCTCTCACTTGCTGGGGCTTCTTCCAGTGTTCTAGGAGGGGTCCTAGCAATGAGGTTATATAATCTCATTAAAAAAAAAATTCAAAAGGCAGCTTAACTGCCGTTGGCTAAAATGGCTCTCTCCTTCCAGTCTGACTTACTCTCTGTCACATTTATCCTCCTCTTAGCGCTGAACAAGTGACCATAGGCACTGTGGGCATCCAGCTGAGGAAATTCGAGTTGGGTTTCATTTTGTTTGGGTTTTGTGGAATGTATTTATATAGATTGTCATCAAATCTGTGTATAGGTATGTTATGGCTAGCTGTCCTGGAGCAGGAATGACTACAAGGCAATGGTACACTAGTAAATGTTTCACAACTAGATCTATAGTGTTTGCTAATTTCCGTGGTGTAAATACTCCCACTGTGGCCTATTCCAAGCTGTCCATGGCCACTGAGTATGAAGTTGGGAAGAGCAGCACACCAGGGTATATAGTATTTCACCACATGAATCCAGTAGAATGTAAATAACCCCAGGAGCACAGTGACAGTAAAATGTAGTGAAATAATTGGGAAGAGATGAGTTTTGAGTATTTGTTATCTTCATTTTTAGTATTATTTAATTTTAACTTTACAAAATTTAATTAATAATGGCTATGTTTAACAACTGCCTCCCAAAATTTCTGAAAAGCTAACAATGGACCTTCATGAGCCAGAATGAGCCAGCTCTGGCACACCTCTGTAAGCCAGGACCCTTCCTCCGCTGTGGGATTCGATTCACCCGTGACATGAAAGTGGAGGGCAAGAGTTTGTAATTAGAGTTAGCAATGAGTCATTAGAAATAAAGTATGTGAACAATGAAGCAGAAGCAAGTTTTTAAATGTACAGAGCCAGAAGCTCACCTGTGGGAAATCCTTTCAAGCATCAGGTATGTACATTTGTACGCAGAGGGTTTGATTCTCGTTGGTGCCTAATCAAATGGAAGTTCTTGCCCATCAAGGTTTTGCTTGATAATTAATTCTAGTGTAGAGAATTACAAATGCCCTATATATGAAGCCTTTTTTCTAATTCCAGCACAGATTATTTTTTAAATTCTGTCAGTGGTGTCTTAGTTATTACTATGGTTTGGATGACTGTCGCCTCCAAACGTCATGTTGAAATTTGACCGCCAGTGTTGGAGATGGAGCCTAATTGGAGGCATTTGGGTTATTGGGGCGGATCCCTCAGGGAATAGATTAACACCCTCTCTGGATGGGGGAGTGAGTGAATTCTTGCTCTATTAGTACCTACAAGAGCTGGTTGTTTAAAAAAAGCCTGGCACCTCCCCACCCACTCTTTCCGGTGTCCTCTCAGCATGTGATCTCAGCACACAACGGCTCCCCTTCACCTTCTGCCATGAGTGGAAGCAGCACGAGGCATGCTTCTTGTACAGCCTGTAGAACCGTGAGCCAAAGAAACCTCTTTTCTTTATAAATTACCCAGCTTCAGTTATTCCTCTGTAGCAACACAAATGAACTAAGACAGTTATCTATTGCTGCATTACAAATTACTCCAAAATTTAGTGGTTTGAAACCACAAATATTTATTATCTCACAGTTTCCTTGGGTCAGGAGTCTGGGCATGGCTTAGCTGAGTCTTCCAGCTCAGGGGCTCTTGCAAAGCTGCTGTCACAGGTTTGCTGGGGCTGTAGTTGGCTTGATGTGGGGAGTGGGGTTCTTATCCAAGCTCACTCGTGGTTGTTGGCAGGATTCAGTTCCTTACGGGTTGTTGGACTGAGGGCCTCAGTTCCTCACTGGCTGTTGGCAGGATCCTTCATTTCCTTGCCATGTGGGCCTCTCCACAGGACATCTCACAGTGTGGCTGCCAGCTTCTATCAAAGTGAGAAAGTAAAAGAGGAAGAGAGAGAAAGCAAGATGGAAGCCATAGTCTTTTTGCAACCTAATCTCTTGCCAACTTATTCAGAATAAAACCACAGTCCTTCAAAAGGCCAAAAAGCCTGCATGACCTGCCCATCCCCTTCCCTGTCTGACATCATCCCTTGTAATACTTCCCTTCGCTTTCTCCATTCCAGCCACTCTGGCCTCTTTGCTGTTCCTGGAACTCACCAGGCACACTCCTGCCCCAGGACCCTTGCACTTGCTATTCTGTCTGCAATACTCCCTCCAGATATCCATGTGGCCACTCCTTCATCACTTCCTTACCTTTAATCATTTAGTCATGTTCTTGGTGATGCTTTCCCTGGTCACCCAGTTTTTAACTACAACATGTCATTCCCCCACCCTGGGCACTCCTTTGACCCTTTCCCTAACTGAAATATCTTTAGGACTTAACCACCTAGGATGTCAGCTTTCTGAGCTAGGATGAGAGTTCTATGAGAACTGTTTTTTGTTTTGTTTTGTTTGTTAAACTTTATGGCTACACCCCCAGCTCCTAGAAGAGGGCCTAGGATGTGGTTGTGATTAATTCCTTTGATCTGCCGATTTAGCAACCAGGAGATCATGAAAGAAAGTCAAGTTCATCCCGCCATACTGTATTCTACTGATCTCTCTTTCTTGCTCAACTTAGTTTTAGTTTTAGTTTTAGAAAGAATGTGTGCACACAGGAAAATTAAAATGATGTAGAGAGGTATAAAATGCAAAAGAAACTTCACACTCCCCTCCCCAGATTCTTCCCTTAGTCCTACTTCCCAGAAGCTTCTGTTTTCGAGATTTCCTGTTTTATTTTTTTTGGTGTTTATTATAGAAACTGAAATTTGCTTATACCTTTCTTTCTTGATTTATCAGTGCAGAATGTGTCTATTAATTCCCTGCTATGAAAATGAAGAATTTAGGCCAGTTGCGGTGGCTCACGCCTGTAATCCCAACATTTTGGGAGGCCATGGAGGGAGGATCACTTGAGCTCAGGAGTTGAAGATCAGCCTGGGTAACATGGGTCAAAAAAAAAAAAAAAAAAAATTAGTCTGGCGTGTTGGTGCATGCCTGTGGTCCTAGTTACTTGGCAGACTGAGGTGGGAGGATTGCTTGAGTCAGGGAGGCAGAGGTTGCAGTGAGCTGAGATCATGCTACTGTACTCCAGCCTGGACAACAGAGTGAGACCCTGTCAAAAGAAAGAAAGAGGCCAGGTACAGTGGCTCACACCTGTAATCCCAGCACTTTGGGAGGCTGAGGCGGGCGGATCACGAGGTCAGGAGATCGAGACCATCCTGGCTAACATGATGAAACCCCGTCTCTAATAAAAATATAAAAAATTAGCCGGGCATCATGGCGGGTGCCTGTAGTCCCAGCTACTCGGGAGGCTGAGGCAGGAGAATGGCGTGAATCCAGGAGGCGGAGCTTGCAGTGAGCCAAGATCGCGCCACTGCACTCCAGCCTGGGCAACAGAGCAAGACTCCGTCTCAAAAAAAAAAAAAGAAAGAAAGAAAGAGAGAGAGGAAGGAAGAAAGGAAGGAAGGAAAGAAGGAAGGAAATGTAATGCATCTGTAATCACCCATTTTCCCTGATCAGTTTTTATTAGATATTTTGGTTCTTCTTTAGTTCTTCTTTAGCCAGCCAGCAGGTTAGGGAACTCCTCAATTATCAAAGTAAGAAGGGATTTATTCTAGGAGAATAGAACTTTAGTCTATTTCTATCCTTGTCTTTTACTCCTCCTTCTTCTCTTCCTTTTTCATATTTTACAACTTCAAATAAAATACTAAGATTTTTATTTCTCAATTTATCAAATTCTGGCAGTTCCTATTAACTCTCTCCTAAGGTAGACAAAGCAGTTTGCATACTTTTATTTCTTTTCCCTTTCACCTGCCATTTCTTTATTAGACTTTTTTTTTTACATTATCAAGGTTTATAATATTTACATTCTGTTCTGTAACCATAATTATATTTTCCTGTGATTTGACTATAGATTGATTCTAAGAATAAAAATCTTAAAAGCTATTATAATATTATAATTATTTAAATATTAGTCACCATTGAACCAATAATGACTGATTCTACAGAGAAAAATATAATCCAATGTCATTAAAACTTAGAAGTGTAAAGAAAAATCACTTAAACATTAATATCTAAATAGCTCCCATTTTCCTCTTATCGTTTTTTATTTCTAGGTCATTTTCAGGTACCACTGCTTCTGGTATTTCATGCCACATTCTTTCTTGGAGTCCTTATTCATTTTTCCGGAAACTGCCGAAATAATTTTTCAAGTAAATTTTCTAAATCCTCCAAGTCTAAAAATATCTCTCTTTACCTCCTTGCCTTGATGGATGGTTTGTCTGAGTATAGAATTCTAGCTTCAAAGTCTTTGCTTCTCAGAACTTGGAAGCAGGGCTGCCTTCATTGGCATGAGAGCTGTGCGCTCCAAGAAAGAATGTGGCATGAAACACAACAGGCATTGGTAGCTGAGAATGACCTAAAAATAAAGGGGCAAAAGAAAATAAGTGGCTCCATTCTTAGAAGGGCCCCATGCTTAGTTTAATGCCGTGTTGTTATCATTTTGAACTACTTAATAATTTTTGAACAAGGGGTCCCACATTTTCGTTTTCATGGAGCCCTACAACTTATAAAGTAGCCCTGTATTTATTTATTTATTTATTTTGAGACAGAGTCTCGCTGTGTTGCCCAGGCTAAAGTGCAGAGGCACTATCTAGGCTCACTGCAACCTCTGCCTCCCAGGTTCAAGTGATCCTCCCTGCCTCAGCCCCCCTAGTAGCTGGGATTACAGGCAGGCACCACCATGCCTGGCTAATTTTTTTTTTTTTTTTTTTAGTAGAGATGGGGTTTCACAATGTTGGCCAGGCTGGTTTCGAACTCCTGACCTCAGGTTATCCACCTGTCTCGGCCTCCCAAAGTGTTGGAATTACAGGCATGAGCCACCTGTTTCAAACACAGCCTAAAGTAGCCCTATTTGAAAGACATTCAAGCATCTAGCTATGTAAAGGTCTGAAATAGATAACATGCTTTCTGCTGGAAACTTTTGATATGCATACACATAGATATTTTTAATCATTAGGATTCTGAATTTTCACTGAGATGTCCCTTGCTATGGGGCTTATTACACTGTTCTTGGCATTCAGTGGGCCCTTTTACTTGAAACTATTCATTTCGTTCTTAAGCTTAGGTATTTTTCCCCCTAATCCTTCTTTGATGTTTTATTTCCCTTCTCTGTTTTCTTTCCTTGTAGAAATAAAAGATAAATGTTGGACTTCCTTCATCTTTTATTGTATCAATTTTTCTCTCATATCTTCCATTTCCTTGCTTTTATGAGTTATGTTCTGGAAGATGTCCTTGGTTTTATTTTCCAAATCACTAATTTGGTCTCTAGCTTTGTTTATTCATTATTCAGCTCATTTGCTTTTTAAAAAATAAATTTGGCAGTCATATTGTTTAGGTTCCTCAAACTTTATGGAGAATGATCAAGTCTTCTTTTTCATAACAGCTTGTTCTTCTTGCTTGAAATTTGCACTTAAGTCTGAGGCTGTTCATTATAATTATGAAAACAAAACAAAACAAAACAATTACTTCTCTTACTTTCCTGGATCATGTATCTTCCAGGGTGAGCTATTTCTTATTGTGTCTGTTTTTCAGGTTAGTTCTTTTTTATGCTGCTGATTTTCCTCACATGTCTTTTTTTGTACTTTCGTGTTTATGATGTAAGTTTCTGCTTATTAGTATGTAGCTGGGTTGGGCTTTTGCTGCAGTTTATCAACATGATTCTTCCCTGAATGGGAGCTCTGATTGTGGGATTTAGGTAAGTGGGTGAAGAGCATTTACAGGCATTTTTCTGGTGTACTACCTGGGAAGCCAGCCAGCAGGTTAGGGAACTCCTCAATTATCAAAGTAAGAAGGGATTTATTCTAGGAGAATAGAACCTTAGTCTATTTCTATCCTTGTCTTTTACTCCTCCTTCTTCTCTTCCTTTTTCATCTACTTAGTGTCTCATGGAGTCCTGGAGTTACCTTAAGCCCTGCTGTATTTCTCTTCCAGCTCTCAGCACCCTTAGGAGCTCCCCTCAGACACATTACCCACTTTCTGTAGAAAGCAGTTCAAGCCTCCGCCTAGACCAGTGTTTTCAGTGTGATCCCAGACCAGTGGCATCAGCACGACCTGCGAACTTAGCAATGTGAATTCTCTGCCTCTCTGGGCCCTCCTAGAACTCTTGGGGTGGAGCTTAACAATCTGGGTTTGAATAAGCCCAAGAACAAGACCAGTGGCTTGAGAACTGGCCCTGGACAGAGCCCACTGCAGCTATAGCAGCTGTTTCTGAGGTGTAGAGGGGAAGCACACTTGTTGTGGATGGTTCTAGAAGAGCTGTTTAGTGAGCTACCCTGGTGCTTACCCTGTGGCTCACCCTTTGCCTTTAAGTTCATTGGCTGGAGCTTGATGTTTCTCTGAGGTTTTCTTTTCTTTTCCCTTCCTTTTTTTTTTTTTTGAGACAGGGCCTCATTCTGTTGCCCAGGTTGGAGTGTAGTGGCATGAACACGGCTTGCAGCAGCCTCGACCTCCTGGGCTAAAGTGATCCTCCTGCCTCAGCCTCCCAGGGAGCTGGAACCATAGGCACGCTTCACCATGTCCAGCTAATTTTTAAATTTTTTGTAGAGACAGGCATCTCGCTATGTTCCCCTGGCTTGTCTTGAACTCCTGGGCTCAAGTGATCCTCCCACTTCAACCTCCCAAAGTGCCAGGATTACAGGTATGAGCCACTGTGCCCAGCCCTCTGAGGCTTTCTTGAGAAGACTCACAATTATTTTGGTGTGGTTTCTCTTTCTTTTTTTTTTAATCATTCAAATTCCATCTGCTTTTTTAAAAACAGCAATTTAACCATAATAATATAAGGATATAATTAATAAATTCAATAGTACAAAATGGCTTATAATGAGAAAAGCAGTCTCTGTTTGCACACTGCACGCTTGCCCAGCCTCCCCACCCCCCTGCCACCCAGACTGACTCCCCAGTGGCACCTACTTTGAACTCCTTTAGCCATTTTCTTGTTATTTAACTCCGTATTGCTCGATGAACTATTTATATGGCTCTTTCTCAGTGTCTCAGTCTTGGACATTACCTACTGACTTCCAGTGATCGTTATTGAAGATTTCACTCTTTCATGCTGTCTTCTCTTTCCATCCCTCTCAATACAGTTATATTACATTTTTTTTGGGTGTGGTTTAAATTAATAGCCAGATTTTAAATGGGATTCACTAACAGAACCCATAGTGTGCTGTGATTGTTTCCTTTCTCTTACAACTTTAATTTGTCCTAAAGTTAAAATTGACTTTTTAAAATTTGCTTATTTTTCTGAGGGCTTCTTCATTAATATCCCCCAAATGCTCCTATATATCTGTCGCACTGTTGTTAGTTATTTTTTCTAATGTTAAAAAGACTATTTCAAACAATTTATCAGTATCATCATCATCATCATCATCATCATCATCATCATCATTTTGAGATGGGATTTTGCTCTGTCGCTCAGGCTGGAGTACCGTGGCGTGATCATGGCTCACTGTAGCCTCAAATTCCTGGGCTCAAGCAGTCCTTCTGCCTCAGCTTTGCAAAGCACTAGGATTACAGACATGAGCCACCACACTCTGCCTGTTTCATTATTTTTTTAAATCCTGGAGACCCTCCTTTTGGAGCCTTCCATCCTCTCCAATCTGAGATATTATTCTCTAGGTCTCTGCTCAGCTCTCATCCTGGGGTTTCTTTTTACCATTCTCCCATGTTTCATGGATCTTTGCAGGAAGTATTTAAGCAGCTCAGCATAAAATCGCCCTTCCTAGAATTGTACTACTAATTCCTGACCTTCTGTCCTAATCTCTGTGAGTAGGTCATTGTTTTGATATGTACAAGACAATTTACACCTAGTACCTAACTTTGTTCTTTTCTTAAAAACAAACAAACAAACAAAAAAACCAAAAAAAACCCCAGCTGTACTGAGATATAATTGATACACAATAAACTGCGTGTAATGAGTTGGACAAGGCAATGAGTTTGGACATATGCATATTCCCACGAAACCATCACCACAATCAGGGTAATAGACATATCCATCACCTCCAAAACTTTCCTTGTGTCCATTTGTCCTTGTGTCTTCTTGCCCAGGGAAGGTCATCCTACCCCTAACTTCTAGCTCCAGGATGGGGACTCTCATTCCTGCTCACAGACTTCCTTGATCCCAGTGGGCACCTCAGATTCTTGAATTTATTGTCCCTTGGATTCCACATCACTGTGCCCTCTTCAGCATATAGAGGAAAAATATAGACTGTGAAGTCACCCAGACCTGCGGTCAAATCTCACCTGCTCCTCTTACTAGCTGAATAACCTTAGGCAAATGAAGTCTTATTTTCCACATTAGAGAAACCAGGGATCATAATACCACTTGCATGAAGACTGTTGTAAGGATTAAATGGGACAATATATACTAAGCAGCTTGGAGAGCTCCTGGCACAGGAACTCTGTTTTCCATTCTCTATTATATTGTCTCTGATCCCATTGCCAACACAGCTTTTTCTGCGTTGTCATCTGGTTTTACCATTTCCTTTGGACAATGTTTATTTGTTTGTTT
>NC_045441.1:129326181-129339607 GCF_002776525.5 Piliocolobus tephrosceles | reverse complement strand
TAATTTTTTTTTTTTTTTTTTTTTTTTTTAGACAGAGTCTCACTCTGTTGCCCAGGCTGGAGTGCAGTGGTGTGATCTCGGCTCACTGCAACCTCTACCTCCCAGGTTGAAGCGATTCTCCTCCCTCAGTCTCCTGAGTAGCTGGGATTACAGGCGCTTACCACCACATCCGGCTGATTTTTGTATTTTTAGTAGAGACCGGGTTTCACCATGTTGGCCAAACTGGTCTTGAACTCCTCACCTCAAGCGATCCGCCCGCCTTGCCCTCCCAAAGTGCTGGGATACAGGTGTGAGCCACCGTGCACGGCCTGGTCTAATTTCAAACAGAGAACTTTTCTAGTCTGCCTAATCCTGCTACAAATAAGTGGGTCAAATCAGTACTCAGTCACATGTCCATCTTTTTTGGTAGAGAGTATTTTCTAGCTCAAAGATGTCCACTGATAAGAGAGATGAAAACAAAACAGAAATGGAGCAATTTTGCTTTATTATCCACCAGTATCACACCATCTGCCCCAAGCATCATGCCTACACCTCTCTTGTTCTTTCTTCTCTTTCTAAATATAGATTAAAGAGTCCTTTTAGTTGTCCTTAACTTATTTTGGCAAGGCTCGGCTCATCCTAGGCTTTAATCTTCCTGACACCTTTTCTACAAGTCTGTGCTGCAATTCTGCATTTGTTCTTCATAGAATGTCCCTTTCTCTAAGTCCTCTGAAAATCTTGGCTTTTCAGAGCTCCCTGTGTACCTCATGCTTAACCCTTGGCTCACTGTTTTACTAATCATTTTCTTTTTGTGTGTGTGTGACGGAGTCTCGCTCTGTCGCCCAGGCTGGAGTGCAGTGGCGCCACCTCGGCTCACTGCAAGCTCCCCCTCCCGGGTTCACGTCATTCTCCTGCCTCAGCCTCCCGAGTAGCTGGGACTACAGGTGCCTGCCACCTCGCCCGACTACTTTTTTTTTTTTTTTGTAGTTTTTGTAGAGACGGGGTTTCACCGAGTTAGCCATGATGATCTCGATCTCCGTGACCTCGTGATCCACCCGCCTCGGCCTCCCCAAAGTGCTGGGCACAGTGGCTCATGCCTGTAATCTCCGTCTCAAATAAATAAATAAATAAATAAAATTAAAAAGCAGGAATGATTTTTGCCTTTTGTTTTCTTTTCCTTCCTTCCTTCCTCCCTCCCTCCCTTCCTTCCTTCTTTCCTTCCTTCCCCTCCCTTCCCTCCTCTTGCTTCCTCCTTTTTCTTTCTTTCTTTCCGTTGTTTCTTTTCTTTCTTCTTTCCTTCCTTTTTTTCTTTTTCTCTTTCTTTCGCTTTCTTGCTCCTTCCTTCCTTCCTTCTTTCCTTCACTTTCCTTTCTTTCCTTCCTTTCCTTTCTTTCCTTTCTTCTGTGTGTGTGTGTGTGTGTGTGTGTGTGTGTGTGTGTGTGTTTCTTTTTTGAGACGGAGTCTCACTGTCGCCCAGGCTGGAGTGCAGTGTTGCAAAGTCGGCTCACTGCAATCTCCACCTACCCCACCACGCTCGGTTAATTTTTGTATTTTTAGTAGAGATGAGGTTTCACCATGTTGCCCAGGCTGGTCTTGGATTCCTGAACTCAAGTGATCTGCCATGTCTTTCATTTTCTCCATGACATCCAGCATAGTGCCTTACCTGAAACAGACCTCCATAAAATCCTATGAATCAAGTTTATCTGTTACCACATGATAAAGTTGTCCTTTTCAATGCACTTGTTAAAATATCTTTAAACTTATTCTTTCTCAAACATGTGGAAATACAAACTTCTCTCTCGTAACTACCCCTGAATAATAGGGCTGACTATATATTAATGATGATTTTTAAGTACTTAAGCAAAAGATAGTTGGGAATTCTGAATTCTATCTCCTATATGATGAAGAAATATATTAATATTTAGTGGTATTTTACAGCTTTTGTGCAAATTAGAAAAAAAGTGAAAACTTTGAATTCCTTTTGGTTTAATTTCTTAATTAGAACCTATAAAGGAATAAATCTGTGAGGCAATAAAACGAAGAGATAGGACTCACAATTTAATTAAATCTACAGATTTATTAGGCCATAAATTAGTTATCCATGGGTAAAAAGCTTTATAAGACATATATGAGGATTTTAAAGACAATGTGCAATATCTGAAGTTATTACATATGTATTTAGTGCTGCAGTTTTCAAGTCACAAAAGAATTACTTGGCACAGTGGCTTATATGTGTAATCCCAGCAATTTTTGAGGCTGAGGCAGGAGGATCGCTTGAGGCCAGTAGTTCAAGACCAGCCTGGGCAACATAGGGAGACCCCCGTCTCCACAAAAAAAAAAAAAAAAAAGAAAAAGAAAAAGCTGAGCATGGTGGTGTGAGCCTGTAGTTCCAGCTACTACTCTGGAGGCTGAGGTGGGAAGATTGCACCACTGCACTCCAGCCTGAGCAACAGAGCAAGACCTTGTCTCTAAAATAAAAAAATAAAAATAAAAATAAAGAAAAACTAATTATTCATCGTTTGGATTCAATATGAAAGAGATTCTTTGAATTTTAAAAATATTGGCCGGGAGCAGTGGCTGATGCCTGTAATCCCAGCACTTTTGGAGGCTGAGGCAGGCAGATCACCTGAGGTCAAGAGTTCAAGTCCTGCCTGGCCAACATGGCGAAACCCCATCTCTACTAGAAATACAAAAATTAGCCAGGTGTGGTGGTGCATGCCTGTAATCCCAGCTACTTGGGAGGTTGAGGCAGGAGAATCACTTGAACCTGGAAGGTGAAGGTTGCAGTGAGCTGAGATTGTGCCACACTCTAGCCTGGGTGTTGCTGTGAGACTCTGTCTCAAAAAAAAAATTGTTTATTGATCATAAGGAGTGACTGCTGATTGCCATCAATCAGAAACAGGGATGAATCACCCCCAAAATAAGAATGGAAAAAAATTTATTAGAACATGCCCAGAATTTTCCATTACAGTATTTATCAACTTTTTCTTTATACTTATAATATTGCTAAACAGACTGCCTTCAGTGTTTAATAAATGTCTGTGGTTGTTGATATAGTAGGGTTTTTTCCACTGTCTCTCATTCAATCCCCTTTGAAGATACGTATCTCAACCTTATTTATTGATAAGTACTACCTTGATGATTTTGTTTGCCTCTTATATGTGAAAAACCAAACATCTAACATTAAATAAATCAACAGAAGAATCTACTTGAGTTGAAAGTAATATTTTCTTACATTTCTTGAAAGGTAAAATTTTTCCTATTTCATAAAGGGAGGTGATGAAGGACACAGAATTTCTTTCAATGTTTTGTCCTTTAGGACATCCTTTAGGACGAAACATTTTCTGATTAGCCCCAGTCTGGGTTAGGTGTCCCTCCTCCATGCAGCTGCAGCTCTTTGTGTTTTTCTCCACCATGGTACTGAGTATATTAGGTTGCAATTTCATATGTAATTGTCTATCTCTTTTGCAGAATGGGAGCCCTTGGAGGACGGAGAATGTGTCTTTGATCCCTGTGTGCTTAGCAACTATCATATGTTTATAGTGGACAATAATGACAAATGAATGGATGGATGAATGCATTTTACTTTTAAATTTAGCCAACCCCTCAGGCTAATAACAGATACACACACACACACACACACACACACACACATAATTTTCTGGATTTAATCATTATTAAACAATATGTTATTTACCCTACCAGGAGTTTTTGTTTTTGTTTTTGTTTTTGAGGTGGAGTCTTGGTCTATCACCCAGGCTGGAGTGCAGTGGCAGGATCTCAGCTCACTGCAACCTCCACCTCCCAGGTTTGGTGATTCTCCTGCCTCAGCCTCCTGAGTAGTTGGGATTACCGGTGTGCACCACCACACCCAGCTAATTTTTGTATTTTTAGTAGAGATGGGGTTTCACTGTGTTGGTCAGGCTGGTCTTGAACTCCTGACCTCGTGATCTGCCCACCTTGGTCTCCCAAAGTGTTGGGATCACAGGCGTGAGTCACCACGCCCAGCCTCCCACCAGGAATATCTTCCCAAGCTACACTAAAGTGCCACAGAATTCAAAATGGGAAACCACGACTAGGGCCCACATAACTATTTTTGAGTAACTGGGTTGGCATTTGAAACCCAGAGACTTTGTAGATAATGTATGGAATGGTGTTTTGATAGACCAAGGCAATATATAAATTCAAAGCATTTATGACCATGGGACAACTTTAAGCGCTAGATCCCTGATAGGTAAAACTTAAAAAAAAAATTGAATAGGCTTTATTTTTAGAACAGTTTTACATTTACAGAAAAGAACATAGTACCGATGCACGTACCCAGTTGCCCCTATTATTAGTGTCTTACATTAGTCTGATATATTAATATTTGTTATGATTAATAAACTGATATTGATACATGTTCATAACTAAAGCCCATAATTTATTCAGATTCTCTTAGTTGTAACCTAATGTCCATTCTTTTTCCAGGATCCCAACTAGGACACCACATCACACTTGTCATGTCTCCTTAGGTTCTTCTTGGCTGTGACAATTTCTCAGATTTGTCTTGTTTTTCATGACCTTGATAGTTTGAGGAATACTGATTGGATATTTTGAGAATGTCCCTCTGTGGAAATTTGTCCAGAGATTTTTTCACGGATATATTGGGGTAAATGTGGAACTTTTTATAGGAAGACAGTAGTTCTCAAATTTTTTCTGCTTCCACACTGATCACAAGTGTAGCATACTCCCATGAGTAACATGTCTCATTAGATTAGGGATAGAGGGATGAGAGCACAGCCCTCGGGAGATTTAGGAGACTCTCTGGGTATGTATATATTAGTCTAAAAAAGTACCCTCTCCATCTCCATTTAGAAGAACCAGCCAGGCGTAGTGGCTCACACATGTAATCCCAGCACTTTGGGTGGCTGAGGCAGGTGGATCACTTGAGGTTAGGAGTTCAAGACCAGCCTGGCCAACATGGTGAAACCCCATCTCTACTAAAAATACAAAAATTAGCCGGGCGTGGTGGTGAGCACCTGTAATCCCAGCTACTTGGGAGGCTGCGGCATGAGGATCGCTTGAATCTGGGAGGCAGAGGTTGCAGTGAGCCACTGCACTACAGCCTGGGGGACAGAGAATCCGTTTAAAAAAAAAAAATGTACATCCTTATTTCATGATCCATTTAGGTTATAAAACTTAACAAAATAGTGGCCCCATAACATTTTGATCTCTGGAAGACATGCAACTTTAGAATATAACAAGAAAATAAACTATTGAGGTATTCAAAATAGGAAATAATCAATTATGAAAACATGATTTATTAAACTTCTGGCCAGACTCAAGAAAAAGTCTATATTTTTAAAATTTTTATTATGAAAAATGTCAAATAGTACAATAAACATCCACAGACATATAATTAAACAATTGTGAATATTGGTTTGCTTAATTCATCTTTCTCCTCATCCTCTCCTTTTTTTGCTGAATCTTTTAAAGCAAGTGCTGACATCATTTAAAAGCTTCAGCACGAGTCTTCTAAAAATGTCATTCTTCTACAAACCATGATAATGTATCATGCCAAAGAAAATTAGTGTTTCCTTAATTTCACCTAACATCCAGATTATATTAAAATTTCAAAATTATCCCTCAAACTGTCTTTTATAGCTGATATTTTAGAATCAGGATCCATCAAGCTTCATGAATTGTATTATTTAGTTACGTTTCTTAAGACTTTGATCTAGAAAAATGTTCCTCCCCTCTCTTGCCCTCTCTCTTTCTTTCTTTCTTCCGTGGTTTTTTTTTTTCTTTTTTTTTTTCTTTTTGGGACCAGATCTTGCTCTGCTGCCCAGGCTGGAGTGCAGTGGCGTGCTCTTGGCTCACTGCAACCTCCTCCTCCTGGGTTCAAGCGACTCTCCTGCCTCAGCCTCCCGAGTTGCTGGGACTACAGGCATGCACCACCACACCTGGCTAATTTTTGTATTTTTAGTAGAGACGGGGTTTCACCGTGTTAGCCAGGCTGGTCTCGATCTCCTGACCTTGTGATCCACCTGCCTCAACCTCACAAAGTGCTGGGATTACAGGTGTGAGCCACCACGTGGCCATCTCATTCTAGCTTTGACCTCCCAGGCTTGATCCACCTGCCTCTGCCTCCTGAGTAGCTGGGACGATAGGTGCATGCCATCATGCCTGGCTAATTTTTATTTTTTGTAGAGATGGGGTTTCGCCATGTTGCCCAGGCTACACTCTTTGTTTTAAAAATGACAACTTTTATATAAACTAAGCTAGTGGTTTTGTGAAATGTTTCGTATTTTGGATGAGTCTTATTTCCTTGTGGTATCATACAACTTGTTGCTCTATCTCCTGAATTTCCTGTCAACTGGAAATTAAGTCTTAAGGTTTAATTGTATTCAGGTTAAACATTTTTGGCAAGGATACTTCCTAAGTGATGCTATGTACTTTATACTGTATCCTTTGTAATGCCTGGCTACATTGTGATTCACTGTCCTTACTAATGTCATTTATCTGCTTTGCTTTCCTTTATACTTTCTCACCACTTTTATTAACATTTGCGCTTTGAATGTGTTCAACATGACAGTCCTCTTTAATAACATCTTAACCTCGGTCTGTCAGTTTAGAATTTCCCCAGCTCCTGGGGTAGAAGCAAAGAAAATCAGGCTGTGAACGAAGCTGCTAAGCTCTGTGTGTTGGGTCCTGCTTCCCTGACTGGACTCCACTCTTCTTCCTCCCAGCACCATGCTGCACTCTTTCAAGATCTACTCTCCATAGGCAATCTTTTCCACTCAGACATTATCCTTTCCCTCCAGCTCAGTAAAATCAAAATTTCCCTGTCTTCCTACCACAACTTTAGCCAGGCTAGTTAGTTTGTGTAGTTAATCCGTTTTGTTAATCTGATGAACAGGTTACGGGGAGGATCAAGTACTATGTAAGAACAAATCACTCTCATTTAATGCATGTCAGTGGTTTAATGTAGCATTCCCAAAGTATATTCCCAAAATATGTTTTTTTTTCTTTTTTTTTTGAGACGGAGTCTCGCTCTGTCGCCCAGGCTGGAGTACAGTGGTACGATGTTGGCTCACTGCAACCTCTGCCTATACTAGGTTCAGGCGACTCTTCTGCCTCAGACTCCTGAGTAGCTGGGATTGCAGGCACCCGCCATCATGCCCGGCTAATTTTTGTATTTTTGTGGAGACAGGGTTTCACCATGTTGGCCATGGCTGGTCTTGGACTCTTGACCTCAGGTGATCCATTCGCCTCGGTCTCCCAAAGTGTTGGGATTACAGGCGTGAGCCATTGCGCTTGGCCAGTATGTTTGTTTTCTAAGGAAGAGAACAGTACATGCGGTTGTGGAGCTAGACCAGTATAATTAGTAGTAGGAAGAATTGTTAGTTTGGAGCAAACATTCCTTGTCAGAGAAATGAGGTTATATGAACAAGTAGAGTGTTAAAAACAAACAGAACAGCCTAGATTTGATGTGAAAACTAAGAGAGATCTGCGAGTACTGGAGAAACCACAAAGGGGAAAGGGAAAGGGAGTCCCACAGTCACTGTCAACTGATGCTGGCATGGAGCTGGGTGTCTTTCTTTAAGATATTTTTCCTTTTGAAATTCTATCCCCTACTTGTTTTTGAGATAATATTCTCCTAGTCTTCTCTCCTACTTCTTCAGCTGCTCTTCATAATAGAGCTGTCCTCTCTATTATTATTAATGAACAAGTAGCAAAATAATTATTCATAATTACAGTTAGTAGCTATAAGGCTTATCCTATACTAAGAATTGTGCAAAGTATGTTACTTTAATGCACACAGCCCTGTGAAACAGATATGCTTACCATTCCCATTAAAATGAGAAAACTAAAATCCAAGTGTTAATAAGTTGTTAGAGATAGCAGGTTGTGAATCCAAAGCCGTGAGCTTCATTATGATGTATGGGGCTTGCCACTAAAATGTTGGCACTATCCAGAGTTCTAGCCTTAATCCCTTTCTTCCCAAGATCAAATGTTTGTGTTTACAATTTCTCGAACCTTTCCTTACAGATTTGTATGCCTTAGAATGTTTTTATTCTTTACTGATCTCTTCATGTACTTTTAAAACTAGCCACATTTCCAAACTGGAGATTAATTAAATAGACTGGGCAGAAATACACAGAAGTGATGCTAGCATTCTCACCAAATCCTATCAGGTGGCACATGATCTTGATTTGTCACATTACTGTTGGCACTTGATCATTTATTTGATTAAGATGGTATCTGCCAAGCTTCTTCACACTGAGAAGTTACTCTAGTTCCCTTTGTAATTAGGAAGAATTTTGTTGGGAGATACTTTGAAACTATGAAAATATTCCAATGCTTATCAAACTTTGAATTTATGTATTTCTTTACACAGGTATAGTTTCCTATATTATTCAATGGGTTATAGTACACAATTTTTTTTAAACGTTGAAGTACAATTTGTCCTCGATTTGGCTGGTGTCCTTCAGACATGCCTCATTATTCTTTGAGCATGTCCTTATATTCTGATACTACAAGAAGCTCCAGGTTCATCCTGTACTTTCTCTTCTCCAGTACTGGAATCAACTATTCTGCCAAGAAGAAAAATGAAGCGGAGATTGGTATTTAGAAGCCAAGACCTGGGCTAGCTGTTCTCATTGTTTTCTGGTGTCACTACTCCCAGATCTTCTCAGTGGACAGGGTATGTACATATACACCTATATCTATTTCTACAAATGGTGATAGATTGATACCTCCGTTACTAGTCCACCACCCAAGTTTCCTCTTTTCTTATTTGTAATTCTCCTCCTGAACACTGAGAAACCTGGCTCCCATTTTCCTTAACATATTGCCAGTCATGTGTTGCATAATGACATTTCCGTCAATGATGGACTGCATATTATGATGGTGCCCCATAAGATTATGATGTGATATTTTTAGTCCCTTTAATTTACTGAGAAATTTAGAAACACAATTTCTTACCACTGTGTTATAAATCCCTATGGAATTCAGCACAGTAGCATGCTATACAGCTCTGTAGCCTAGGAGTATGGGCTACATCACCTAGCCTAGGTGTGTAGTTAGCTATACCAAACAGGGTTGTAAGTACAGTCTATGGTGTTCATACAATGATGAAATTGCCTAACGATGCATTTCTCAGACTCACCTCTGCTGTTAAGCAACAGGACTGTATTTTTTTTTTTGAGATGGATTCTCGCTCTGTAGCCCAGGCTGGAGTGCAGTGGCATGATCTTGGCTCACTGTAAGCTCTCCCAGTTTTGAGTGATTCTCCTGCCTCAGCCTCCCGAGTAGCTGGGAATACAGGCACATGCCACCATAACCAGCTAATTTTTTGTATTTTTAGTAGGGACAGGGTTTCACTGTGTTAGCCAGGATGGTCTCAATCTCCTGACCTCGTGATCCGCCCGCCTGGGCCTCCCAAAGTGCTGGGATTACAGGCATGAGCCACCACACCCGGCCAACATGACTGTATTTGATCAGTCCTCTTGTACACAACTGTATCAGTTTATTCTTTCGTTGCTATAGAAATATCTAGGCCAGGTGTAGTGGCTCACTCCTGTAATCCCAACACTTTGGGAGGCTGAGGCGGGTGGATCACCTGAGGTCAGGAGATTGAGACCAGCCTGGCCAACATGGTGAAACCCTGTTCTTGCTAAAAATGCAAAAATTTGCCAGGTGTGGTGGTGCACCTCTGTAATCCCAGATACTTGGGAGGCTGAGGCAAAAGAATTCCTTGAACCCGGAAGGTGGAGGTTGCAGTGAGCCAAGATTGCACCACTATACCCCAGCCTGGGCAACAGTGAGACTGTGTCTCAAAAAAAAAAAAAAAAAAAGAAAGAAAAGAAAAAAAGAAATATCTGAGGCCGAGTGCGGTAGCACACGACTGTAATCCCAACACTTTGGGAGGCTGAGGCAGGTGAATCACCTGAGGTCAGGAGTTCAAGACCAGCCTGAGCAACATGGTGAAACCTCTCTGTACTATAATTACAAAAATTAGATGGGCATGGTGGTGGGTGCCCGTAATCCCAGCTACTCAGGAGGCTGAGGCACAAGAATTGCTTGAACCCGGGAGGTAGAGGTTGCAGTGAGCTGAGATCGCACCACTGCACTCCAGCCTGAGTGACAGAGCCAGACTCTGTCTCAAAAAAAAAAAAAAAAAAGACAGAAAAAGAAATATGAGACTGTATAATTTGTAAAGGAAATGAGCTTAATTGGCTCGTGGAGGGCAGGCTGTACAGGAAGCATGATGCTGGCATCTGCTTGGCTTCTGGGGAGGCCTCAGGAAACTTATAATCATGGCTGAAGACAAACTGCATCACATGGCCGGGGCAGGAGCAAAAGACAGGGAGGAGGTACCACACATTTTTCAATGACCAGATTTCTTGAGAAGTCACTCATTACCAGAGGGCCAATACCAAGTGGATGGTATTAAACCATTCATGAGAAAGAAATCCACCCCCATGATCCAGTCACCTCCCACCAGTCCCCACCTCCATCCAACATTGGGGATTACAATTCAACATGAGATTTGGACGGGGACACAGCTCCAAATCTCTCATTGTTGCTGCTGCCTCCTCCTCTGCTTGACTGCCTTCTTCACACCCCTGCCTAGTCCCTCCATGTTAACATAGCAAGGCCAGGTGGCCCCCAGAGGACATCCCACACCAGGCTGCTTTGGTGCTCTTTAGCCAGACTCCAAGAAGATAGCTTTGCCTGCCTTCTCTTCACTGCTGTATTGTCTCAACAACACACACCTTCTACAAAGTACATTTAAAAATACATCGTCTTTTTGCTCTTTATAAAACCTCTGTGAGGTAATGAAGGCATTACTATCCATAATTTGTATTTCCACAGATCATCAGGGATCTAGTTCAGGAGAAATGCAGTGACTGGCCGGAGGTCACACAGCTTCTAGAAAGCAGGACCTGAGTGCATGGGTCTTTCCACTCCAGCAATATGTGATGCCGATGCCAACATTACAGTAACTTTTTTTTTCTCCAGTAGAAATATGTTTCAAGCTTACTCAGTGTGTGGTCAACTATGATTTCCAGCCTTTCCTTTTCCTGCTATATATGTGCCAAACAGTGATGTGATAGAAAAACGAATGGTTGCAGAACTGAGAAACTTAAAAATTTCGGTTACAGCTCTAATATATGAGACTTCAGGCAAGTTACTAGCTTTCCTCAACTATAAAAAGGAGATTAGGCATGACGCGGTGGCTCACGCCTGTAGTCCCAACACTTTGGGAGGCCGAGGCGGGCAGATCACTTGAGGTCAGGAGTTCAAGAACAGCCTGGCCAACATGGTGAAACCCCGTCTCTATTAAAAATACAAAAATGACCTTGGCGCGGTGGCGCGTGCCTGTAATCCCAGCTACTTGGGACGCTGAGGCAGGAGGATCCCTTGAACCCGGGAGATGGAAGTTGCAGTGAGCCGAGATGGCGGCACTGCACTCCAGCCTGGGCAACAAGAGCAAAACTCTGTCTCCAGAAAAAAAAAAAAAAAAAAAAAAAAAACAAAAGAAAGAAAGAAAGAAAAAAGAAACAAAAAGAAAAGAATTAGATCAGCGCCTCTTTGCCTGGGGGTGGGTGACAGAACAACACTTCCTCCTCCCCTAACAAAAATTACCTAGGGAGCTGTGAGAGCCTTCCCCACTGACAGAAATGCCAGCAGAAATTCAGCTGCAAATACTCAATTCATTAATCCTTAACATCACTTCCAATCCACATAGCTATGACTCCAACGCAATCTTTTCTATTCAGTATTTGTCAGCTGTTTCTATTCTTCAGTTTATCACCTTATATTTGGCTCTGAATTTCATCCATTCAAAAATTATTGATGGCCTATTATGTGCCAAGTATCCTGCGCTCCGCTTTTTGTGGTATCCCTCTTCCGAGCGAGAAGTCGCTTAGAATTTTACCCCTATCTTCCCCACTTGGGAATCGGAAGGGTTCATAGCTAAGTCTTGTTATTTATAAGCACGCCGGTTCTTCTCCATCCCTCTCTCCACCAACCCCATTTCAAGGTTGGTCCCTCCCAACGGACGACAGTGATTAATTCCTCTAGGGGACAGCCCTCCCGCAACTAACAGTGGCTCCATCAACGCTCTGGTCTCCTTGCTGCTCGGTGGGAATCCGGGTGGGACGTTTTCCAAAGTTTGAGTGGATTCCACGGCACGTTCCTCCCCTCGGAAAGGCACAACCGGCTCGGCGTGTCAGCTCGGCGGGACCCACGCCGGTGCGGGGCCGCAGCTCCGGTTCTCGCTGGGCGGCTGCGGAGGGCTGAGCGATTCTCCCAGCGTCGCGAGGCGACCTGGGCAGGAGGAAACTTGCTCGCTTCCCCTCTTCGGGACGCGGCGCCTCATCTGCCCTTGTGCACTCCGCAGGAACTTCCCCCGGCCTCGGCTCTCGCTCCGAAATAACCGAGCCGGCTCCTCGCACGCTCCCGCCGTCCTCCTCCGGCTGCGGCCGCGCGCCCGCCGCCGCCGCCGCCGCCACCGCCACCGCCACCGCCGTGCGTGTCCTCACGGAGCCTCGGCTCCCTCCGCCTCCGCAGCCGCCTGCGTGCCCTTCAACAGCTCACTCCGCCCGGCCGACGCGGAGAGGAGCGAGGAGCGCGCGCCGGCGCCAGAGACGTGCGCGAGACGCACGGCCCCGCGCCGAGCGCCGGAAGCAGCCGGGCCTGGGCCTCGCGCGTCGCGCGCGCCCCCTCCTCCCCCTCCGCCAGCCGCCGCGGCCTCGCGCGCGCGCACTGAGGCGCCGCCGCCGCCGCCGCCGCCGCGGCTGCTGCAGGAGGCGGCGCTGGCTGGCGGCTGCGCTCGCTCCAGTCGGCGAGCGGAGCAGCGAGCGAGCGTGTGTGTGTTTTTTAAAGATGGCCGGAGCGGCGGCGGCGGTGGCCGCGGGAGCAGCAGCTGGAGCCGCCGCGGCAGCCGTGTCGGTGGCGGCTCCGGGCCGGGCCTCGGCGCCTCCGCCGCCCCCGCCCGTGTACTGTGTGTGCCGGCAGCCGTACGACGTGAACCGCTTCATGATCGAGTGCGATATCTGCAAGGACTGGTTCCACGGCAGGTAAATAAACCCCCTCCAGCCCCGCAGCCGCCACCGCCGGCCACCGACCAACCGCCGCCGCCGCCAGCCGCCCGCTACTCCCTCGGGCCGGGCCGCCGCGCCGCGCCCAGCTTTCAGGGGGCCCCTGCGCCTAGCCCCCCGGCCGGGCAACGGGGCGCGCGGGGCCCCGGGTTCGCCGGGCGGGCTCCAGAGGGGAGCCGGTGAGCTCGCCCGGCCCGGGCGAAGAGTCGCCACAACAAACACGAACAAAGAGGGCCGGCGGAGAAGTTGGCAGGGGGAGCCTGGGGCGAGGGGACGCGGCCGGGCGGGCGCGGCGGGGGCGTCGGGCGGAGCGCCGGCCGGGCCCGCAGCCCCTCGCCAGCCCGGGCCGCCGC
>NC_045441.1:129210414-129325781 GCF_002776525.5 Piliocolobus tephrosceles | reverse complement strand
GCCGCCGCCGCCCCGCCCCACCGCGCCCGGGGCTCCGGCCCGGAGTCGCCGGCCGCCCCGCCGCTCTGCCCGGCCGGCCGACGCGCCTGCCTTCCTTCCGGGCGGCGATGGGCTTGCCCCGGCCCCGCGTCTCCTCTACGCCGCGGGTCCCTGTCGCGCCCCCTTCCCCGTCTTTATCAAACTTCCTGGGCCGGTAGGACGGGGGCAGCGGCGGGCCCGAGAGACGACCGCGCCAGCCAGCTCGGCGGGGCTCAGCGGAGTAAACAGAGCAACAGATGAGGTACTCGCTCTTGGGGACTTGAAAGGTGCCGGGGAAGTTGGGGCCGGGCCCCCGGCGGGCGGCAGGTTGACCCGGGTCGCGGCCCTGGGCCCCCGCACACACCTGGGTCGCCGGGACTGGGGCAGATGGAGTGGGCGGTGGGGGCCCGAAGGGAACGCTTCTCCGGACCCCCTGCGTCGCCCTCGCGCCGCGGCTTAAACTTTACAAAGAGTGCAGTTGTCGTCGCTCGAAGCCGGCGACACCGGGACCGCCTGCGGCTGTGCCCTGGGCGCCGGTGCCGGCGAACTTGAGTCGGCAGGGCGGACGCTGCGGGGCCGGCTGGCGGCGGCAGCGGCAGCGGCGGACGCTGCCCTCTGATTCAGCCGCAGCCGCCACCGCCGCCGCTGCCGCGCTCCGGGTTTGACGTTTGAGAGCTCGGGCCGCCTCCGCAGCCAGGCCGCCGACTCGTGTGTTTTGTAATCAAAGTGTGAGGCTAATAAAGGGCGGCGCCACAGCCTCTTGACTCCGGCGTGGGAGGGATTCACAGGCATTTAAACAAAGAAACTAGTTGGGGTTGGGCTCCGAAAGTCCTTATTTGGGTGTTGTGGCAAAGCCTGCGGTCACCTTTAGTTGAAGCCGGTTTCCCGGGCCGCGTTTGGTGTTGTCTCTTGGCGAGAGCACGCTCACGAGTAATAGCAGATATGGTGACTGTGATTGTAGGAAGTGTCTTTTGATTGACAGCAGGACATTTAAATACAGCCTCCGCTTCCCCCTCCCCAATTTTACAGAAACACTACACGACCAGGCCAGATGTCTTAGTCTCCCTCTACTGGTCCAGGAAGAGAAAACCATGTAAATCGCAATGTTCTTTGCATTGTTTAGTGCTAGGTGTAGCCAAGTTTTACTTAATTTTCAAGTACAGTTTTCTTTAATCAGTTTTCAGGCTAGCCGATTCTCACAACAGAAAACAAGACACAACAAATTATCACTTTAAAAGAAAGGCAGCGTCCTCGTTTTGTATAATCTTTAGCAGTCTTGGATATCCAATTCTATTTCCACATCCTGTTTCCATAACATATTTTACGCAACTAGAATAAAGATTATCCGAACATTTAGGTTCTATGTAGAATAAAATCAGAATCCCTGGTGATTATGTAAATGCTTATTTTTTTTCAAAGAACTAATTTTTGAAATTTGAGCGGTTTAAACTGCATAAAAAATTTGTCTCGGCAGGCGCGGTGGCTCACGCCTGTAATCCCAGCACTTTGGGAGGCCGAGGCGGGTGGATCACGAGGTCAGGAGATCGAGACCATCCTGGCCAACATGGTGAAACCTGTGGCCAACATGGTGAAACCCGTCTCTACTAAAAATACAAAAATTAGCTGGGCGTGGTGGTGCGTGCCTGTAATCCCAGCTACTTGGGAGGCTGAGGTGGGAGAATCTCTTGAACCCGGGAGTCAGAGGTTGCAGTGAGCAGAGACTGCACCACTGCACTCCAGCCTGGTGACAGAGTGAGACTCCGTCTCAAAAGAAAAAAAAAAGAAATTTGTCTCATTATGCAATGCGGATTTGATAGGCTACCGAATTTTAGGCTAGAATTGTATTTATCTTAATTTAGGTCCCTTAGCACTATAACCATGAAAAGTCCCAGGTATTTGATGGAGAATTTTGTAATACATTTAAGTATACACTGGTAAATAGGGAAATTAAAGAGGAAATACAGAGGGCTTACGGGAAGAAGGGAAAGCAAGGCCAAAACAAATATGCCCTCTCTGCTATGACAAATAAATTCGTGTAACTTCGTATCTGTGGAAGTGAGTCTAAAATAGGTTTTTTTGAGCCCAGGGTCTTTTTGACCATCATTCCTTGAAACTTTTATGTGGTTCAGATGTCAAAAGTTAGAAAATTTAGCTATATTGTCCTGCCCTACAAAAGCAGTATCTTTTTAATAAGTTTAATTCTTTTTTTTTAAGACGGAACATTGCTCTGTTGCCCAGGCTGGAGTGCATTGGCGCAGTCTCTGCTCACTGCAAACTCTGTCTCCCGGGTTCAAGTGATTCTTCTGCCTCAGCCTCCCGAGTAGCTGTGATTACAGGTGCCTGCCACCACGCCTGGCTAATTTTTGTATTTTTAGTAGGGACAGGATTTCACCATGTTGACCAGGCTGGTTTCGAACTCTTGACCTCAGGTGATCCGCCCCCCTCGGCCTCCCAAAGTGCTGGGATATCAGGTGTGAGCCACCGTGCCAGGCCTACTAAGTTTAATTCTTAAGTATTGGTAATTTGGACTCTGAATGTTTTTTCAAAACGTGGTATTTACTCTGATGTTTCCTGTACCATGAAATGAGTGATTATTTTTTGGAACACAGCAAAATGTTTCTTTATATTAATTATTAAACAAATGTCATTTGCTTCCATGAGAATTGACCCCTAAAGGACTAAGATGTATCTTTACCATGCTTAGATTTCATTGAACCAGAGGTGGTCCATCTGTAGAGGAGCAAGGAAGAGTGGGAGGTTGGATACAGAGAATTGCCATTGCCTGGGTAATTTCTTGTTAACTTTATTTCTTCAAGTAGAAGGACTTTTTAAACTTGAGGAATCAGTGAATTTTGATATATATAAATTTTAGTTTACTCTGCCTGGCATTTCTGACATAACGAAATCTGAAAAGTTGTTGCCCTAATTTGTTTTGACAGAGAAGGAAGGCCTGTCCTTGATGCTATTCTGTCAGGCTGCAGGGTGGATGGAACCAGTGTCTTCCAGGTCTGATGCTGTCAAACTTTAGCTGCATACCAATTCCCATCTGTCCATCTGCCTAAGCCTTTTTGCAAGTGAGAAAAGAACACTTGCCAGGCAGGGTACAGTGTATAATTGAACTCTAGGTGCAATAAGTTGAGGAATTAACAGGATTTAGCTGGGAATGTTCTGTGTAACCTAGAGATACAGTTCTTTCTCCCTGAGTTCTTGGTGGAAGTACCACCGGGAACAGCTTTCCTGATAAGGCCCCGCTCCCTTATCTCCAGGCTAGATGTCTTTCTGTAATACTTTTATATCATCATACGCAAAACTGTCTCACTGCCCTAATTGAATTGTATTAGAGTTTCTGTTTTCTTCCTGTTAGAATGTAAACAGCGTTGTTTATTAGTCTTTAATCACATTTTTTGAGTTGATAAAAGCAATATATTATAGAAAAATTGGAAAGTACAGAAAACAATAAAGAATACGAAAGTACGCATGTCTTCCAGTGATTACCACTATTTTATTAATAACGTAGTATGTGTAGATGTATATTCTTTTTAAAAAACGAAATTGAATTCTTTCTCTGCATTCCATGTTACCTTTTTTCATTAATGTATACTTTTTCCTGTATCTTTAATGTTCTTTGAAAACTTTTTTAGTTGCTACATTGTGTTTGATTTCACAGAAGTACAATATATTTGGAAATAATTCCCCTGTTATTTACTTTGTTTACTACTTTTTCTTGTGTTTACTAATGATATGATTGACATCCTAAACAAATTATTGTGGTCATTTAATTATTTCCTCAGAATAAATAAAACAAGTTAATACATATAAAACAGAAGAAGACCTGGCACGTACGATTTCTAAATAAGAAATTTCCTTGAACTAGTATTATTGGTCAAAGGGTATAGATGCTTGTAGGCTTCTTGTGCCTATTGCCAAACTGTCCTCCAGAAAGGTTATGCCGATTTATACTCTCGCCTGCAATGCCCACTTTCTAGTTCCCTGCATCCTCCCAATCTAAGGTATTTTAACCAGCCCTTACCAACACAAGCAAAAACTGTTAAACTGTAGATGAGTCAGTATTACCACCAAAAGACATACCCCAAGCCTGTTCATGGCAGCATTTTTCGTATGGTCTCCAAACTGTAACAACCTAAATGTCATCAACAGTAGATTGGATACATTATAGTATAGCCATAAAATGGAATACCAAGCTAATAAAAAGAATGCACTACGGATGCACACAACATGAATGGATCTCACACATAATAAAGTTGAGCACAGAAGCCCAGTACAAAAGAGCATACTGTTTGGCTCTGTTTATGTGAAGTTCAATGAAGTACAGGCATAATTGGGGCTAGGAGTCAGAATAGGGTTTACCTTTTTGGGTGGGTATTGACTGAGATGGAGTTTCTAAGGGGCAGGACATATATGTATACATATATATACACACACACACACATATATATAAAATATATAGAGAGTTTTTTTTTTTTTTAAGACCGAATCTTGCTCTGTTTCCAGGTTAGGGTGCAGTGGCGCAATCTCGGCTTACTGCAACCTCCACCTCTGGGTTCAAATGATTCTCCTGCCTCAGCCTCCCGAGTAGCTGGGATTACAGGCGCTTGCCACCACGCCCGGCTAATTTTTTTTTTGTATATTTAGTAGAGATGGGGTTTCACCATGTTAGCCAGAATGGTCTCCATCTCCTGACCTCGTGATCCATCCACCTCAGCCTCCCAAAGTGCTGGGATTACAGGTGTGAGCCACCGCGCCCCGCCATATTCTTTATCTTGCTCTTGGGTGGCGGTTGTATGAATGTGTACAGATGTAAAGATTTTGTTGAGCTGCATGTGCACTGAAGTCCTTCGTTGTTGTTGGGGGATGGGGGTCTCAGTATGTTGCCAACCCAGGCTGGTCTTGAACTCCTGAGTTCAAGCAATCCTCCTGCCTCAGCCTCTCAGGTAGCTGGGATTACAGATGTGCCATGTACCCTAAAAATTTGCCAATTTGTTAACTGACACAGTATTTTAAGATTTGTTTCTGTCTTGAATGAGATTGCCTCTTGTGTTTTGTCATTGAGTATGATGTTGACTTGGCGAAGAGTTTGTAGTGTACCAGGTGCTAGGAATACAGTGTATTTATGTTAGAAATATAGCAATGAGCAAAACAAAGTCCTTGCTCTCTTGTGACTTACATTCTCGAAGACAGAGAGATAAATATCGAATCTCACTTATCGAATGTTTTACAAAGTGCTTGGCACTGTTCTAATTAATTAGATGTTTGGTTAACTCATTGAAGTCTCACAGTCACCTTGTTGAGTAAGTCGTATTATTATCATCCCCATTTTACAGATGAGGAATCTGAGAGTTTTAGGGAGTTCAGTAACTTTCCCAGGATGGAAAAGCTGGAAGGTGAGAGAGCTAGCATCTGAGCTCAGGCAGGCTGACTCCACAGCTCATGCTATCAAGGGGGTAGGCGGTACTGAGTCTCCTCTTCCTCCTTGGCTGCAGCCAGCTTCAGGAGGAGAATTAGATGGGACTTGTCTGTCTCTATCTCGGGTGCATAGCTGGGACAGTTGTGACACGGTTCTGAAGAGAGATGCCTGTAAACATCTTCCTTTTTTCAAGTCAAAATTATTTTCTTTAATGTAAATATGTAAAATATTATTATAACTGCCTTGGGGACACAGTATTTATAAAATAATTATTTGAAAAGTTTTATAATTTAACTCTGCTTTTATCCTTGTTATAAATGGATTTTTTTATTAGAGTGTATTTTGACTTCTTCAAATTGGTTAGGGATAGGAAATATTTTACAAATTCATTTAATATACATTTCCCTTTCATGATTAGTGTCATAAACTTATTAGGTGAACATGTATCTTCCCGTAAGAAAACAAAAAGCTCATTTATTGACTTCTCAATTTCATTGTTTTGATATGATAGTTTATTATAGAATAATGAGTATTTGTGTGTTTCACTTATAAGAGTTTTATAATTTATACACAGTTTTGCTGTTTGAACCAAAAGTGTTGTGATTATGGGAGGCTTATCTCAGGCTACTTGGAGGCACAGGACATAGTTCTCTCATAAACTTTTTAAAAACCATTAGGCTGGGTGCAGTGGCTCACACTAATCCCAGCACTTTGGGAGGCCGAGGCGGGTGGATCACAAGGTAGGAGTTTGAGACCAGCCTGACCAACATGGTGAAACCCTGTCTCTACTAAAAATACAAAAATTAGCTGGGCGTAGTGGTGTGCACCTGTAATCCCAGCTACCCGGGAGGCTGAGGCAGGAGAGTCGCTTGAAACCGGGAGGCAGAGGTTGCAGTGAGCTGAGGTCACGCCACTGCACTCCAGACTGGGCAACAGAGCGAGACTTCATCTCAAAAAACAAAACAAAACAAAACAAAAAACTCATTAGTTTGGGGTATATTTCTGCTTGGAATGCTCTCCTGTTCTGTATTTTTAGGTATGAAATCTAGTTTTCTGATTATCCAAGGGGAGGAATGCTTTTATATTTGAAGTGGAGGCTTATGAGTAAGAATAGAACAGGTATAGAAGAATTTGGTTATAAAGTGAGCGTTGGTTGATTTGAGCAATTTAAATTTTGAGATAATTTGTGCAGCCCTTGAACAGCTAGTGCTAATCTTAACTACCACCAAGTTTCTGGTCTTTTTTGAAAATTACATCTGATTACTGTAGTGATTATTTTTCCCATTAATGAAAAGGTTATTTTTCCCATTAATTGTAGGTTGAATTAATGGTAACTTGTATGATTTTTGTGTCTATATGTGTGAGCCCTGTTTCCTTTTTATTGGAGAATAGTGTTAGAAACCAAGGTCTGGCATTAGTGAGCTCATTGTTTCTAGGCCTTCTCAGAGGACAGAGCTAGGAAATACAGTAATTGCACACATGCACACACATTGGTCTTTGTTTCTGTCTGTATATATTACGAACTGTAAGTTTCATAATGATATCTTTGATTCTAATATAACACCACAGGAGTCATTTTAGCTTTCCCCTTTCCTTACTTGTAACTTTTTTGTGCAACAGTGAGAAACTTAGCTGTCGTTATCTACAACATATTTGTACAGCCCTATAAAGTACTCTTAAGAATTTGCTAACCTGTATTTTTGTGAGAAACAAATTGGCTAGCTAGATTATGGTATTCGTGTATATAGTACTTCTTTTATGCCTTTGGCCTTAGAGTATCTAATCAAAATACTGTTTTTCAAAGTTACTTAGGTCAGTTCTTTTCACTGGACTTTAATGTATGTTATTTACTGACAGGTTCATTTGTTACTACTTGTATTATATTTTGATGCCTCCTACATCCGTTTTTTTTTTTTTTTTTTTTTTTTTTTGAGATAGAGTCTTGCTCTGTTGCCCAGGCTAGAATGCAGTGGTGCGATCTTGGCTCACTGCAGCCTCAGCCTCCCAGGCTCAGGTGATCCTTCCATCTCAGCCTCCTCAGTAGCTGGGATTATGGGCTTGTGCCACTGTGCCTGGCTAATTTTTGTATTTTTTTTTGTAGAAACGGGAGTTTCACCATGTTGGCCAGGCTGGTCTTGAACTCCTGACCTCAGGTGATCTGCCCACCTTGACCTCCCAAAGTGCTGGGATTACAGGCATGAGCCACCACGCCCAGCCTCGTATTGCTGAGATACAGCTTCAGGTTAGATTGCTAAAAGTAGGATTGCTTAGTCAAAAGATAAATGTATATGTTGTTTTATTAGGATTGCTAGATTTCTCTCTAGAATGGTTGGACCAGGTTGCATTCCCACCAACAGTGTGAGAGTGCCTTTTTCTCTAGATCCTTATAATCAGGATGTGTTGTCATGTTTTTAATCTTTGTCAATCCATTAGATGGAAAATGGTATCCATGTTTTAGTCTGCATTTGTCTAATTATAAATGAGTTTGAACATTTTTTTTTCTTAGTTTTAGGACCATATTCTTTCAAGAATCATCTGGTTACATTTTTTTTTTTTTTTTTCTGATTCTATCAAGCTTTTAGTCCTTTGTCCCTCAATATTTAAGCACTCTTTATATATTAGGGATACTAGCCATTCGTGGCAAATGTTCTAAATATTCTCTTCCAGCTTTCAGTTGTCTTTTGGTTTTGTTTATGGTCATTTTTTTGCCATGCAAAATTTTTTTAAAGAAATATGTAATCATATTTATTAGTCTTTTATTGGTTCTGGATTTCAAGTCATAATTAGCAATCCTTTTTCCACCTCAAGGTAAAGATAATTTTTTCCTGTGTTTTTTTTTCTAATACTCGTGTGGTTTTGTTTTTTAAGTTTCTATATAGATCACTAATCCATTTGGATTTTATTTTTGTATATAATATGAAATAGAAATAGAATTTTTTCTAAATAAAAACGGATTGTCCAGTTGTCCCAGTACTATTTATTGAAATGTCCATATTTGTCCCACTGACTTAAGATGCCAAAACATATGTATATATAATAGTCGTATGTCAAAGATTCTATATATACTTAGGTCTGTTTCTGCACTTTGTTTTATTCCACTGGTTGATTTGTTCATTCATGTGCCAGCACCACAGTGTTTTAATTACAGAGGCTTTTATAGTATGGTGTAAGTCTGATAAGACCTGTCCCATCCTTGTAGTTTATTGTATTTGTTTTCAGTGTTTTTCTGGTTATTCTTGCAGGTTAATTTTTTTATATGAACTTTAGTGTCAACCTAATTTCATTCAAAAGCATTGTTGGGATTTTTATTAGGGTTACATTAAACTTATGAGAGCTGATGTGTTTATAATATTGAGTCCTTCTCTCTGAGAATAGTATTACCTCTTTTATTTATATCTACTTTCGTGTCAGGTGTGTTTTGAATTTTTCTTTGTACAGATTTTACACATTTTTAAGATTATTCCTAAGTACTTTTCTTTCTTAGTATTATAAATGAGATTTTCTTTACCATTTATTTGCTATTGGTTATTGTTTGTGTATATGAAGACTGTTTTTTTAAATGTTACTTTTATATCCTACTACTTTGCTGAAAAAATTATTTGAGTTGTATTATCATTTAGGGAACTGATATATAATATGCAAATAGAGAATTTCAGTACTTCTTTGCCCACTCTTATGCCTCTATTTGATTTCACTTATATAATTGCACAGGCTTATACCTCTAGTATAGAGTTGAGTAGTAGTAGATAGTGGGTATGCTTGCTTTATTCCTCATTTTAGTAGAAATGCCTCTAATATTTCCTCATTAAGGAAGATACTAGCTTTAGGACTAATTTGTCATATTAAGACAGTATTCCGCCAGGTGCAGTGGCTTATGCCTATAATCCCAGCACTTTTGGAGGCCCAAGGTGGGTGGATGGCATGAGTCCAGGAGTTTGAGACTAGCCTGGGCAACATCATGAGCCTCTGTCTCTACAAAAAATACAAAAAAATTAGCTGGGCATGATGGGGTGTGCCTGTAGTCCCAGCTACTTGGAAGGCTGAGGCGAGAGGATTGCTTGAGCTTGGGAGGTTGAGGCTGCAGTGAGCCATGATCCCACCAGTGCACTCCAGCCTGGGTGACACAGTGAGACTCTGCCTCAAAAAAAAAAAAAAAAAGGAAAAAAGTATTCCTCAATTTTATTTAAGTAGTTTTATCATGAATGGATGTTGAGTTTTATCAAAGGCTCCTTCAGCATCTGTGGAGAGAATCGTATAGTTTTCTTACTTAGATCTATTAATATGCATATACAGTAGTGTCCCCTCGTTATCTGAGGGAGACATGTGTTCCAAGACCCCCGGTAGATGCCTGAAACTGTGGATAGTACTGAACTCTAAATATACCATGTTTTTGCCTTTACATGCATACCCATGACACAGTTTAACTTGTTAATGAGGCACACGGTAAGAGATTAACAACAATAACTGAATACAATAGAACATTACAACAATGTGCTGTAATGAAACTTATACAGTGTGGCGCTAACTTTTGCAGTTTAAGGTGCAGCAGCAAAACTAGCATGAATTTCTTTTGCCTTCTTCACAATTTTATAGATAGAATTGTTCTTACCATAGATCTTAGGAACTCAACATACTGTTTTTTTTTTTTTTTCCCCTTTCCTTAAATCAAGAACTTTTACTTTTACTTTTCACTTAAAGGAAGCACTTTATGGTTTCTCTTTGGCATATCTGCATTGGCAGCATCACACCAGCCTCGCTGCTTTTGCGCTTCGGTGCCATTATTAAGTAAAATAACGGTTACCTGAACACAAGCATTGATACCCCGACAGTTGATCTCATAACTCAGAGACTTGTGGGCAGGTAGTAAAACAGTCTAGATACACAAACAGAGGGATGATTCACATCCTAGATGGGATGGTGCAAGATTTCATCATGATGCTCAGGATGGCAGGCAGTTTGAAACCTAAGAATCGTCTATTTCTGGAATATTTCATTTAATATTTTTGGACCTTGGCTGACCAATGGTACCTGAAACCTTGGAAGGTGAAACCACAGATAAGGAGGGGACTACTGTAACATACTTTTAAGTGTAGCTTATCATTAGCAACTATGAAGAACAACCTGGTGGGAAAATAGCCCTAACTAACTACTTGGTTTACTATTGGATAATTAAGTTGTATCTTAAGGATGCTTTGTAGCTAAATTTTAAAATATTATTCTGTTTTTAAACTTTAAAAAACACCACTGGCTGGGGTAGTTCCTAGAATAAAAGAAAATCGGCAAATATAAGTGACATATAGTAACAAACACTGAACAGGTAAATGTATATAATAGGAGTCTCTAGAGCATTAATGATCCAGGAATTTTCCCAAAGCAGCATTTTCTAACCTGTGTTTTGTGAACCCCAGGGATATAAAGTATCCTGAGGTTCACTTATTTTAATTTGTCTTTTAAAAAGATGGTGAGTATTTTCCTTTTAAAATCAATTAGTTTGAGAACTTCTGAGGGTATATGAGTAAGTATACATGGCATTGTTGGTGGAAATCAGTCACCTGATTGATCTATCATTCAGTTGAATGTTGCCAGCCACCATGGTCTTCTCGACTTTTAATTTTTCTTAAAAAGAAAATACCGGCCGGGTGCGGTGGCTCAAGCCTGTAATCCCAGCACTTTGGGAGGCCGAGACGGGCGGATCACGAGGTCAGGAGATCGAGACCATCCTGGCTAACACAGTGAAACCCCGTCCCTGCTAAAAAATACAAAAAACTAGCCGGGCAAGGTGGTGGGCATCTGTAGTCCCAGCTACTCGGGAGGCTGAGGCAGGAGAGTGGCCGGAATCCGGGAGGCGGAGCTTGCAGTGAGCTGAGATCCGGCCACTGCACTCCAGCCTGGGCGACAGAGAGAGACTCCGTCTCAGAAAAAAAAAAAAAGAAAATACCAAACATATGTAGAAGTAGACCGAATAGTATCCTGTGCTTCCAGGTTCCATAAGCCTGCTTCAGTGAGTATCAATTCACTGCCAGTTTCATTACTACCCCCTTACCTGGCTACTTTGAAGCAAATTCCTGATGCTACATCATTATATCTATGAATATTTCAGCATGTAAATCTAAAAGATAAGGCCTCAATTTAAAAAACCTATAATACCTTTATTATAATTAAAAATAGTTGATAATTTCTTAATAACATCAATATCTACCATCCACATTTCCAGTTGTCTCAAAAATGTCGTAACTTCTTTCACTGTTTGAATCAAGATCTAAATAAGGTTCACACGTGATTAGTTGCTCCATCTTGTAAGTTTCTTAATACATAGCAGTGATTCTCAACTAGATGAGATTTTGTCTCCCAGGGAACACTAGTCAATGTCTAGAGACATTTTTGATTTGGAAGTGGTAGAGTGGTTGCTACTGGCAGCTAGTAGGTAGAGGACAGGGATGCTACTAAACATTCTGCACTGGTTAGCCCCACAGAAAGAATGATCTAGTCTAAAATCTCTATAGTGCTGTTGTTGAGAAACCCTGATCTATAGGTTTTTCTTTCAGGTCTTTAACCCTCTCCCCGCCCTTGCAAACTCTTTGTTGCACAAAGTGGTTGTTTATCCTAAAAATTTCCACTTTCTGGATTTTGCTGATTACGTCCCTGCAGAATCTTTTTGCTCCTCTCTTTCCTATAAATTGGTAGTTGACTCTAGAGAAGCTTGATCAGATTCAGGTCCCCTTCAACCCCCAAAAATTTCATAGGAGAGTGGTGCAGATTTCTATCAGGAGCCTAAGCAGAAGGCATAAAATGTCTGGTTGTTTCTCTTTTTGTTATATTGGCTGCCATTGATCAATGCCAATATCCGTTCATAGCAGTTGCAGAATGGTACCTTTATCATTATAATTATAAAATTTTATAACTGATAATTATAAAATTTCTTTTTCATTTGTTACTTGTAGTACTTCTATAAAGAGAAAATTTTCTTTTGTCTAGTCTTTGGTTATCTAGTTGTACAGTGTAGGAGAGGCAAAATTAAATGCTTGATTCTTTTCCATTATCACTGACTTTTTAAGTTAATTGATTAATTAACATCCTCATTGTTAAAGGATGAGAGCTGTTATTTAAAGGAATATAATTTAATGTGTAATATTGAGCAATATAGAGAAGTTGAAAGACAAATATATAGAAAGGTCCATATCCCCTTTGACCATACAAACTGCCATTAAAAAAACAAAACAAAGACAATCTGGTAAGAGGGCCAGGCACTGCCGCTCACACCTGTAATCCCAGTGCTTTGGGAGACCGAGGCAGGAGGATCACCTGAGGACAGGAGTTTGAGACTAGCTTGGGAAACATAGCAAGACCCCCATCTCTACAAAAAATAAATTAGCTGGGTGTGGTGGCATGCGCCTGTAGTCCTAGCTACTCGGGAAGCTGAGGCTTGAGTGCAGGAATTTGAGGCTTCAGTGTGCTGAGATTGTGTGATCTTGCCACTGTACTCCAGCCTGGGTGGTAGAGCAAGACTGTCTCTTAAAAAAGACCTGGCGCCAGGCTTAGTGATTCACACCTGTAATCCCAGCACTTTGGGAGGCTGAGGCAGGCGGATCATGAGGTCGGGAGATTGAGATCATCCTGGCTAACACGGTGAGACCCCGTCTCTACTAAAAATACAAAAAATTAGTCGGGCGTGATGGTGAGCGCCTGTAGTCCCAGGTACTTGAGAGGCTGAGGCAGGAGAATGGCGTGAAGCCAGGAGGAGGAGCTTGCAGTGAGCCAAGATCACGCCATTGCACTCCAGCCTGGGCGACAGAGTGAGACTTTGTCTCAAAAAAAAAGACCTGGCAAGACATTCAAGCAATATAGAAAGGTTTAAAAAAAAAAAAAGCAAAAATCTTACTTTTTGTTTATTAAAATATCCTGGATATCTCAGAGAGCTTCTCATATCAGCTTGTACAGATATCTCATTCTTTTTAATGGCTGCATAGAATTCCATTCTGTGGATTTACCATAATTTAACTGGTCCTCTCTTGATGGATTCTTGAGTTGGTTTCTCTTTTGTTCTTATTACTTAACAATGCTGCAGGATATATATTTTTGTGTGTATGTTTATCTTTATTCTTGGTGAGCATTTGGGTATTCTTAATGTAAGTTTCTAGCATTACCCATTTGGAAGTTGTTTTTATCTGTAGTCATATTTTAAAATTCATGTTCTGTTGATCAAAGACAAGTGTAAAGAATACTGATAATGAAATAGAAGTCTGAGCTTAAATATATTGTACAAATTTAAGATTCTTATTTACTGGGGCTGTAAGTTGCATTCATCTTAACACAAAAATCAGTGTCAGAGAAAGTAAAGTGATCTTATGTCCAATTTATATTTTATTATGGGGAAGAGGGATAAAACACTCTCAGAATGTTTTGTTAACATCCTCTTCCTTTATAATTTAGAAATGCCATTTTTACTTGAGCACAAAACATAGGAATTTCAAACATCTAATATGGACTCCTGTTTATCAGTTAGTAATCTTTTTTTTTTTTTTTGAGACAGAATTTCGCTCTTTTTGCCCAGGCGGGAGTGCAATGGCGTGATCTTGGCTCACCACAACCTCTGCCTCCTGGGTTCAAGCGATTGTTCTGCCTCAGCCTCCTGAGTAGCTGGGATTACAGGCACGCACCACCATGCCTGGCTAATTTTGTGCTTTTAGTAGAGACGGGATTTCTCCATGTTGGTCAGACTGGTCGGAAACTCCCGATTTCAGGTGATCCACCCACCTTGGCCTCCCAAAGTGCCGGGATTACAGGCGTGAGCCACCGCGCCTGGTCTATCAGTTAGTCATTTTAAGTTTGACGTATGCAGTAAAATCATGAAGTTGCGAAAGCTGGGGGATCTTACACCGTTATAGATGATTTGGTATTTTTAATGTGCAAAAACTGCTGTCAGGTGAGTATTCACTATTTCACAAAGAAACTGGAATGTGGTCCAGTGTGGACCTTTTGATGAATACAGTATCCCTTAAATAATATTAATAAATATTAAATGGCTCACACCTGTAATCCTAGCACTTTGGGAGGCTGAAATGGGTAGATCGTGAGATCAGGAGATTGAGACCATCCTGGCCAACATGGTGAAACCCCATCCCTGCTAAAAATACAAAAAATTAGCGGGGCATGGTGGCACACACCAGCTACTCGGGAGGCTGAGGCAGGAGAATCGCTAGAACCCAGGAGGCGGAGGTTGCAGTGAGCCACTGCACTCCAGCCTGGGTGACAGAGCGGGACTCCATCCCCCCCGCAAAAAAAAAAAAACAGAAAAACGAAACTAAAAAAAGAAAACAAAATGGTCATGGAGATGTGACCTGGAGATATTTCCGTTGTCTAGAACCCTACAGAATAGTTTAAAAAAAAAAAAACCAAAGGTCATAACATGAAACTGTTTTGATAGCATTTTAACTGACCTGGTCAGTGATGGTGTGGGACCACTGGTATCCTTGAAACAGGGGCTTTCTGGCCACTTTTCATCAATGGCTTTGGAAACTTTCTGTGGGGACCACATGGGAGCTTTCCCCTCCCAGGACTGGGTTTGTGGGTTCATGGGTTTTTCCTCTTCTGTGTGAACTGCTAGAGTGTCTCACCTGTCACATACGCTACAATGTAGACATGTGATTAGTCTTTTTCACTTTATTACTTTTTGAAGGAATCATGGGGCACAAACTATATGCAGATTATAAGAATTTTAGTCTTTTTACGTAATCTAACTTGCCACAGGTCTGATTCATATTCCTCTCTTACATTCTTCCTATTTCGGTACTTTTTTAAAGGCTAACTTTGTGTGCCTGGTGTTTTGAGTCACTTTCTTTTTTGTGCTAGCCTGTCCTTATTTTCTTTATATCAAAGAATCAAAGTTTTCTTTAGAGCCCGTGGTGACTGGGTGAACACAGTCCCTTCTGTTTGGTTCAGGGACATCTTTCCTCATACCTGCTTTTCCAACCATCCAAATGCCAAGTAGTTAGCGCTGGACTCTACTCCCTTAATTTTTCTCTTCTTATCTTTGGCTTTGTGGGCATCCAGCCTGTAGTAGGAGAGGTCATACCCCAATCTGAACTTGATTTCTCAGTTTTCTCATTCTTTATCCCTTAAGCAATTGATTCTTCTCCAAAGCTCCAAAGTCTCACACCCCTCGCGCTCAGGATCACCTGTTGGGGCCACCCATCTCTTCAGGAGTGTTACCACCTCAGCCCCAGGGGAACTGCTACTTGATTTACCCATGGTATTACATCCTGATAAGCCATCATAAAGTTGAAAAATCCAAAATCGAACCATTGTAAATTGGAGACTGTCTGTCCTGTGCTTATCTCTTGCCGGTCTGCAGGGTGTTTTGTTTTGCAGCCCTACCCCTCACCCCAGGGCGGCAGCTGCTGATTCAGTCACCACCTCAGACCTTCTGAGAAGACAGAACAAAGAAAGACCCTGATACAAGCTTCTTCGGACTTCAAGTAATGTTAGGATATGAGTCACTTTTCTTCTTTCCTTCCCTTCCTCTCCACTGCATCAATGATTTTTTAGTTTCGTTTGCCACCATCACGTGTCAGGCTTTCATTGGCCACTATCATAGTTTCTACCATATCAGTGTAACACTTTTGATACTTAATATTTTCTTTAAAACTGCTTTAAATGGATTTTCGTTTTAAAAATTTAATTGCCTTAAACAGAGGTATCTGCTAAATCGTGTTAGTGATGCTCACGCTACATTTTAATAGGTATAAGAAAATATATATTTATTGAAATAAAAAGTATTATCTAAAATGTGCACCTGTAAGATTGTCAGAAGGGTAATGATGATTGATAGGCTAGTAGACACAGAGAAAGGGTACAGGTTTTTTTTTTAATGGAAGTCAAGGATTGAAGAACTTAAATAAGCAAATGAGAATGGCTATACAAAGCAGGAGGCTCAGCAGAATTTGTCCCACTGCCAGGACAAACTTCCCTGGCCTTCAATTTCCCATAAAGCTGCCCTGTTGGCAGTGATAGTGCTGATTGCATCTGGATCCCATCAGGTCCAGCCATTATTGTGGCTAACACAGGTCCTGAGGTCCTCTTGATTCCTCCCTGTTTTCCTGGTGACATTGCCTATTCCAGGGATGTCAGAAACTGCCCACAGCCTCAGGACGTTCCTCAGTATGAATAGCAAGATTGGGTGAATTGATGATCAACTTCTCAGGAATCTCATCTTCCTAGCAGGCCTCAAGCCTGCTTGAAGTCTGTTCCTCCAGATATGCATAACGCTACACTTTGGGCCAAAGTTTGCCTTAGTGTTGAAACGTGTGTTCAGATTTAGGAAATTCCTGGAAACAATTTCAAGAAGAAAAGGCAACTGCTAAGTCATGTAGATTGTGGTCTTTGGTGTAGTTGGAAATTATCTTTAGGTGTATTAGATCCCATCTACTCATCCATTCAAGGGCCTGGCTTCAACAGTTGTATCCCACCTCATCATTTTTTTTTTGTTAGCATGCCGATTGTATGCATATATCCTTTATTTTAATTTTTAATTTTAATTTTTTTTTTCGAGATGGAGTCTTGCTCTGTTGCCCAGGCTGGAGTGCAGTGGCATGAACTCGGCTCACCGCAATCTCCGCCTCCCGGGTTCAAGTGATTCTCCTGCCTCAACCTCCGGAGTAGTTGGGATTACAGGTGTGCGCCACCACGCCTGGCTAATTTTTTTTTGTATTTTTAGTAGAGACAGGGTTTCACCATGTTGGCCAGGCCAGTCTTAAACTCCCGACCTCAAGTGATATGCTCACCTTGGCCTCCCCATGTGTGGGATTACAGGCATGAGTCACCAAGCCCGGCCTGTATCTTTTATTAAAAAAACAAAAACAAAAATCCTTTTCTTGACATCCCTTTTCAGCTGCAGCCCTGTTTCTTTGCTACCTTTATAGCAAAATTAATCAAGTTGTTCTTACTTGCTGTTTCCAGTTTTTTGGTTTTTTTCTTCTCCTAGGAAACGAGTGAGGTCCCATTTTCTCTTTTACTCAATCCAATCAGGCTTTCATCGTTACCACTCTACTGAAACAGTTCTTTTCAAAGTTATCAGTGAGCATCACCTAACTTGGCATCTGGGGAACCCCTGTGCTGATTTTCCTTCTGCTTGGTACCCCTCCTTCTCAGTTCTTAGTGCAATTCCTTCTCGTCTCCCTGATCTTTTACTGCTGGGTACCCCACGGTAACTCAGTAGTTTTTCCAGCACTCATCTGTTTTCTTTCGTAGCTCTCTCCCCTGAACTCTAGTCTTGAATATAAATTGTCAACTTCAGATCTCCACTTGGATGAATAGTAGGTTGGCCAACCTTGAGTGTATGCAGAATCAAACACCACAACTCCCTCCCTTCTTGATCATCACTGCTGCTCCTGTAGTCCTCTTCATTTCACTTAATGGCAGTCCTTCATGTTGTTCAGGGCAGAATCTTTGGTGTCATCCTTGATTCTTCTCTCATAATCTGCACTAAATTCTTTCGCCAAATCCTGTTCGCTTACTTTCAGAATCTCACTACTACTGGTTGCCTTCATCACTATCCTTTTGTAAGATGGGCTTATTAAAGTAGCCTCCTACTGGTCCCCCTCCATCTGCCGTCCAGAAACCAGAGTGGTGCTTTTAACATGTAAGTTGTAAGTCAATACTTAAATGAACTTTAGTGGAACACTTGTCCTCTTGAGGAAAAAGTCTCTGAAAATTCCCTGCTCATTGCCACAATTTCTTCCTTCCTTTTTAAATAGTTCCTGAAGTACTTCTGTCTCTGGGGAACGTCTCTTAAGATAGCTTTTAATCCCTTTTGCCGAAAAGGCTATTGCCCTTTTTCCACCTGCTTCAACATTTCAATTGTTGTTATTATTTTTTGAGACAGAGTCTTGCGCTGTGGCCCAGGCTGGAGTACAGTGGTGTGACCTCGGCTCACTGCAACATCCGCCTCCTGGGTTCAAGCAGTTCTCCTGTCTTGGCCTCTCGAGTAGCTGGGATTACAGGTGCACACCACCACACCTGACTAATTTTTTTTTTTTTTTTAAATATATTTTTGGTAGAGACAGAGTTTCGTCCTGTTGGCCAGGCTGGTCTGGAACTCCTGACCTCAAGTGATCCACCCACCTCGGCCTCCCAAAGTGCTGGGATTACAGGCGTGAGCCACCACCCCCTGTCTCAATTATTTATTTCTTTGTTAATTAATTAATTAGAGTCTTACTCTGTCAACCAGGCTGGAGTGTTGTTGCATAATCACAGCTCACTGCAGCCTTGACCTCCCAGGCTCAAGCAGTCCTCACACTTCAGCCTCCCAAGTGGCTGGGACTACAGGCGTGCACCAACACGCCCAGCTAATTTTTAAATATTTTTGTAGAGTCAGAGTCTCAGTATGTTGCCCAGGCTGGTCTTGAACTCCTGGGCTCAGGCGACCCTCCCTCCTCGGCCTCCCAAGGCCAGGTTTACAGGCATGGGCCACTGTGCCTGGCCTCAGTGTTTTACGTAATGGTCCAGTCTCTTAAGGGATTCATGGTAGCTGAGCCTACCCTAGTTCAGCCTAAAGCTGAGGCTACCCTCAGCAGTGGGACAAAAGAATTCACCGATTTTATTCATGTCTTTAGAACTGTCACATAGTGAGTTGCTAGAAATAATTATTTTTCCCTCCGGAGAATTCCTAAGATCCAAAGATGGTTCTTTTCCTCCTATACAGATCAATTGTGGATTTCCTCATCAAGTTGAACAATTTTGTTCTTTATCTTTGTTCAGTAATTAAGTATTAAATATTACCCAAGTATTATTTACTTAACCTGTACCTATTTACCTATAACTATTTATTATACCATTTTGTGTATATTCTTGTTCAGTGTTTATCCCTGAGAGGATGCTGGGCTAAGAGAATAGAGAAGATGGTGAGTATGAAGATAAGCATATCTCTACAATAAATGTGAAAGTTAAGGGTGTGTGCATGAGAGGTTTGCGAGACTAGGCTTGTACATATGCAGCAGGCTCTGTAGGAGCCCCACCCGGATCCCCTGTCTTTCTCTCTTTCCATCTCTGTCTCTGTCTCTGTCTGGGGAATACTTCTTGCTCAAAGCACCTTATACTTGGAGGAGCTCAGCAGCTTGTACTTGAAGCAGGTCTGAAATGCTGGGGCATTATGCCTCTGGGATAGCCCTCATCCATTATCTAGTGGGAGATAGTACATAAATACCTAACTTCCTCTCCCTTTGGGTGGAACCTTTCTGAAGCCCCTTATACTTAGTCTTCCAAATGTCCCCAAGGCTACCTCACTTTCTGTGTCTCACTTTTCCATTCACTTACCAGTGCTTCCAGGGATTACTTCCCATGTGAATGCCTGCAATCCCATCTCAGGTTCTGCTTAAGGGGAACTCCAACCTTAAACCAGTAGGTAAATTGTTAATGAAAAGAAAGATCATAAGCAAGAGATACGGGATTTGAAAATAGAGTTTGGATTTCATTGATAACAGATTTTTCACATGATGATAGTGTTTGTGTCTTAACGCCTGTATAATTATATGATTTCATTTACCTATATCTGTGTGTAAAATGTGTTATGAACATGGCTGTCAAAGTCATTGAATAGATCTCTGGTCCTGCTACCTTCAAGGTTATTTGTGATAGGATTTTAATTTGAAGCTGTTTGTTGTTGTTTTATTTCTCCCTTCCTTTAGAGTCCCTTCTTTTTCAAAACACTAGAAACCTCCCATTATGGTAAGTAACCTTTTGCATGAGAACTGTTGCAATGAAGTGTTAACATTTCGCAGATTAATTGGCATATAAGAAAACTAGCAATCACTTTACCATCTTTGGGGAATGATGTGGTCTACCTAAATAAGATTTTCCTATAACTGAAAGTTCTACTTGTGAAATGTAGCTGTCCTCAGAAAATTTACTTAGGAGATTAAACTGCTTTAAATAGTGTAGTATTCTATTAAGAGCATGTCTGTCAAAATCCTTCTAAAAAGAGTTGACATATAATTTCGTTGACTAAGTATCATGGACCTCAGTTATCTTCTGTGCCGTGTGGGCTGCTGGACTATTTGTGCGCTAAATTGCCCCACACCAGTTGCCATTTATCGATGTTTTATCTCCTTCCTTGCGATTCTTTTTTCCTGTTGCTTGTTAGTCTGCTTTGACCAACTTCCACTGTCTCCTTCTAATTTTGTTTTCTTAACTAGAGCAAAATAAGATTTCCACGTGGCATCAGGCAACAGGTCTTCTTAAATTACCCACTCTGTATTCTGATACACTGGTGACAAAAGAATGACCCTAGCCAGGAATGGAGTCAAGCTGTGCAAAAGGGATTTGGCAAATATCACTTAAATAAACCTGACAGGCAAGTTTGGAATTTTTGAAATCAGAGTGCATGTGGTGCTAGATTATAGCTTTGAATTCTTACCCTAGGATAGAAGCTATGCCTGGTGGGTAAGGGTAGCCCTGGCTTCCAGGTAATTTTATTTAGAAGAAAATCATATGGCTGGCTTGGAGATATGTTATATCTTGCTTGTTATGTAGGTCTTGTATTTTGATCTACGTAAGAAGATTTGACTCAGTCATTATACTTCAGCCTAGAAAGTGCCCTACAAATACTTGTTAATTATGTTGTAATAAGGGTAATTGGAGACAATTTGTTTCTTTTGAGGTTAAAAAGATAGTTTGAGAAAGTTTTAGTGTGTGATCACTTATTGCCTTCTTTGGTTCATATGCATTTATTAACATGCTTTGTTAGGATTCAGTAAATGCTTGGTAATGCTGTCACCATTTTAGTCCCCTGTGTTGATAAGGGGGTGGTTTTACTATACACTTGGTTTATTGGTACTTTGTACCAATTGTAAAATTGCAAAACATTAAAAATGTTTTAATTTTGTAAATTTAAATCATAAAATTGTAACAGTTACAATTATAAAAACAAATTTATAATAAACTCTTCACAGCTGGTAAGTCTGAAAATTAGCTTCTAAGGCAATTTTCCAAGGTGGAAAATAATAACCCATGAAGTGTTTTGTGGGGGAAAAATAAGAGAGAGAGAGAAAGACCTGAGGTTGGGTACAGTATTTATCACTTATGCTTGATCCCCATCATGGAAATTCACAGTGCTCATCAACTTGTTGAATTCACTGAGAAGTATTGCTGATAAATAAAGGTGATTCGATCTTAGCCCACTGTCTCCCTTATGTTTCTCTTATGAACTGTGGAATCTTTTTTGTGAATAACTTTGACTCCTGCAGGACACTGTTTTTTGTCTTTTTTTTTTTTTTATTTTAAGAGACAGAGTCTTACTTTGTCTCACAGGCTGGAGTGCAGCAGTGTAATCATAGCTCACTGCAGCCTGAAACTCCTGGGCTCAAGCGATCTTCCCACCTTAGCATCCTGAGTAGCTGGGGTTACAGGTACATGCCACCTATACCTGGCTAATTTTTAAAAACTTTTTTTTTTTTTTTTTTTTGGTAGAGACGGGGGTCTCATTATGCCTAGGCTGGTCTTGAACTTCTGGCTTCAAGAAATCCTCCCACCTTAGCCTCCCAAAGTGCTGGGATTTTTAGACATGAGCTACTGTGCCTGTCCAGGGCACTTAAAAAAAATGCTTTTTAAGAGAATGCTAGAGAGCCAGTCCCTGCTTTGCAGGGTTCTGGTGTGCACTGATTTCAGTTACCATTAGATAACAACACTAGTCACCCAGGATTCAAATTTCAGTCACCATGGTCTGTTACCTATGAATGCATAAAGTACAGACTCTTCTGCCAGTTCTTCAGTATGCAGATCAGAAATCACTGCAAAAATAACAGGCACGCGTCTGTTCTTCAGTTTATACACAGACAGGAGAGTGTGTTATGCTGCCTCCTTGTCTCTCAGTATAAACTTACATGACCTGTTAGCAAAATAGATAATCAAAAGTGGGAAGTGGCCAGTAAAGATGAGACAGCAACAAAGAAACAAAAAGTGATAACTCTGGAAGTAAAATCCCATTGAGCATAAATGGAGTAATAAAATAAGTAACTGACAATGGGAACGCTGCCACTGCCACCATTTGCGGAACTCTAGACAGACAGCCAGAGGCACTTAGTGAAGACAGGCTAAATGTCATAATGTTTTAAATTATAGTGTACTAAAGAAGTATTAGTTTTACTATTTTTTCATTTCTCTATATGTTATACCAACAGTAAGAGAGTTCTTAATGCTTTGACAAACATTTTTAAAGATCCCCAGAACAATTGTAATTTCCTCCATTGATTATTAAAATCACTTGGCGTGATTTCAGCTTGCATGGTTACTTTTATGGTCCTGCTCTACCATGCAAAGCAAGGACCGCCTATATTTTTCTTATATTTGCCAGTCATCGATCATGTGACCTTTCATGGAAATTAAGAATTACAAAATGGCCAGCACTTTGGGAGGCCGAGGTGGGCGGATCACGAGGTCAGGAGATCAAGACCTTCCTGGCCAACATGGTGAAACCCCGTCTCTACTAAAAATATAAAAATTAGCTGGGTGTGGTAGCACATTCCTATAATCCCAATTATTCGGGAAGCTGAGGCATGAGAATCGCTTGAACCCAGGAGGCAGAGGTTGAAGTGAGCCGAGCCTGGTGACAGAGTGAGACCCCGTCTCAAAAAAAAAAAAAAAAAAGGAATTACAAAATGGACTTTGAGGAACCTGTAATGACAAATTATCTTTTGAATGGACCCAACATGTGAATAGGTTAAAAATCCTTCTTACACTTCATGTACTTTACATATTGCCCTGACTTTTATGTTTTGAAATAGAATGGTACAGAGCTTGCTGTTGACCTTTCCTGGCAACTCAGTGCCACCTATTTTGCTATTGATGGATACTTCTGATTTGTAATTGTATTGGAATTGTTTTTTTTTTTTTTGAGACAAGAGTCTCACTCTGTTGCCCAGGCTGGAGTGCAGTGGGATGATCTCAGCTCATACTGTCACCTCCGCCTCCTGGGTTCAAGTGATTCTCGTGCCTCAGCCTCCCAAGTAGCTAGGATTAAAAGTGTGCGCCACCACAGCCAGCTAACTTTTGTATTTTTAGTAGAGTTGGAGTTTTACCTTGTTGCCCAGGCTGGTTTTGAACTCTTGGCCTCAAGCAGTCTGTCCTCCTTGGCCTCCCAGAGTGCTAGGATTACAGGTGTGGGCCACCACTTCTGGCCATGCATTAAAATTCTTTGAGATCTCTGGGTCATATATAAATTTCCACGTAGGATATTTGTTACCAGTTCTGACAAGATTTTTGTGGTTCAGACCCCTACTCTAACTCATCGTTCATCAAGAATGAAAAAGCTTGCTAAGGATATTAAGTTCTCCTTAGAATGCTACCTTAGTTTCTGTTCCAGCAGAGAGGGCTTTAATATGAATGCTTTCTCTTGGCTTGACTTGGCTTTGTTTGTAATGTGTTTATTCCCCTTAGATGCAGGCCCTGAAGACTATTTATGAGATGAGAAAGGTTAGTAGGAAAACTGGATCTACTTGATATGCCTTAGTCGACTCGTCCATTGTAGTTGATTCATCGCTAAGTGTCCTAGATATATAAGTTTTTGCTGTTATCTTTTATCCCAGGGTGTGATCTCTTATTCCTGTATATATTCAATCTTCTATAGGTTTCATTAGGCCCTAGAAAATGTAGTTTTCTCTTCTATACTTGCAATGGGAAATAAAACTATCAGCTGGATTGGAGTGTTTTAGATGATTATTCATTCATCTTTAAAGATCATATTTATTTTGTTTATAATTCATTTGTCTTCTTCTTTTACTAGAAGAATGTCAGATTCCTAATGTCAGATTAAGATAGGGACATTTAGGAACTACATGAAAGGAAAAGTAAATGGGCATAATATATACATTTGTGATGAATAATAATACATTTGGATAATATATACATTTGTTTCTGTACAAGAGGATTATACTTGCCTGACTGTATCCTTTTTCATTGAAAAAATGTGTGGACATTTCAGAATAAATTCTTGAAAGAAAAAATAATCAGTTCTATACTTTCCCCCTCACATTCATTTTCTATCCCTTTATATTTGCAAAATTTATATTTAAATGGGCTCCAAGATGGTAGCTCAAACGAATGTCTCCCTGATGTTCTTGGCATTCCTGTTTTGTGTCAGTCAGTAAATATTTTGTGAGAATCCACTGTGTAATCAGCTTTAGGTAGATCTGTGGGCAGTGGGAAATTCTGAATTAAATATTACCCGTCTTTAAGAAGCTTAAAATCCAGCGAAGCTTTCATAGGAAGACACTGTAAATTTGGTGTCTCACTAGCCATTATGCTAGAGTTTTAGATCAGTAGTTCCTCAGTGCCATTTCTCTGCTGAGATTGCTGCAAAAGAATCACCTGGGGAACTTGTTAAGAACAGAGATTATTGTGGCCTGGCGCGGTGGCTTATGCCTGTAATCCCAGCAGTTTGGGAGCCCGAGGCGGGTGGATCACCTGAGGTCAGGAGTTCGAAATCAGCCTGGCCAACATGGTGAAACCCCATCTGTGCTAAAAATATGAAAAATTAGCTGGACATGGTGGCTCATGCCTGTAATCCTAGCTACTTGGGAGGCTGAGGCAGGAAAATTGCTTGAACCTGGGAGGCGGAGGTTGCAGTGAGCTGAGATTGTGCCATTGCACTCCAGCCTGGGCAACAAGAGTGAAACTCCGTCTCAAAAAAAAAAAACCAGAGATTATTGGGCCACACTCATTAACTTTCCCTGTAGATCAAAGGTGGGGCTCAGGAATGTGTTTTTCTTTTTAAAAATAAACAATGTACACTGCTGATTTCAAAAGGTATAGAGAAGGTTCTATGGTGAAAAGCCATTCTCTTCTCCATTCTATATCCATTCAGTTTTTTTTCCCAGAGGCAACTGCTGTTACCAATTTCTTGCATGTCCTTCCAGACATATACCTTGCATTTACAAACATAGGGATGGGGGGATCACATACAAACTGTTAATGCACCTGGCTTTTGTTGCTTTATAGTAAGCGTCTCTTGGAGATCTTTCCATATTCCTACTTACAGAGCTGCATCATTCTTTTGAAAGGTTGCCTTGTAGCAGCTTATAAAAGCTCTATCGGGGATTCTAATGGACAGCCAGGTTTGGGAGCCACAGATAGACTGAGTGTTAAAGGGATTTAGAAAGTTTTCGTGTTAATTTCTTATGTTTTGCACTTCATGAGGAACTGGACTCAGTAAACATTTCATTGCACTTCTTGGTACTAACAAGCTTTTGTATAATGTTTCTTCTTATAGAATTCGTCAGTCAAAAATATGTGAAGGTAGTAGGGTGTATTTATTTCCGATGAGACCCTGTGTGGTGGTCAAAGCAGCTAGAAACAGGAAGGTTTTCCCATTTTCCATCTCTGGGCTCAAGGTGCTTAGTGCTGTTTCACCTTTCCTTAGTGTTAAGGGAGGTGGGAATGGATAGAGAAGAAGATAGAAAGCAGGTAGTAAATTACACCATAAAACTTGCTCTGCCAAAGGAATTATTTTTCTCTATGTGTCTTTCACTCTGATACCTATATTTAAGAGATGCATATAAATATTCACATCTGTTGTAGAACTTCACGTACATACTGTTAACGTATTTACACACTTCAGATATATATTATGGATAGCATACTTGTTGCCTTTGTTAACTTAAAAACATTGCCAAGGAAACCTTTATGAAATTGATACTGTTTATCATCATGACAAGTTTTTTCTTCCCTAAGATGAGTTACAAAGTTCTTATCAAATTCTCACATCATATTCATTTTGGGATGACATTTATTTGCTGTATCACAGTTTATAAATAAAAGAATAATCTTTATCTCCACAAAAATAGCAGATATACTGGGAACTGTTTGTATCCTAATTTCCTTAGTCTGTGTAGACATTCCTCATACCCAGCTAGCTAGGCAGAAAGTAGGCTGAGGAGTAAGAGAGTATTAACTTGAGAGTTTCACTGTCCTGTTCACCACAGGACAGTGAAAAGTAAATATATTTAGCTTCTTGAATATTTCAGAAATGTAAAGCACCTCCTCTTTCTTTAGAACATTCTAATAAAAATTATTATCTTCATGAAATAATGAGTTGTGCTTATTTGTAAGAATGCGTTCACCATTTGCATTTGCAGATGGTTACTCTGTGTCCAAGATATCAGGCAGTAAAGAGCAAAATAACAAGAATTTATGTACTCAAAGCAAATAATGTATCACCATACAAATCATATTGCTGTGTATATTTCACATATTCATTGTGGGACAAATTTAATTAGAAGCTTGTCAACAGGATTTTTAGCCTTTTGAGGGGTATGTTTTGTACCATTGAGTGCACATCTTGGCTCTTCAACCCCTTATTTCCTCTCATGTTCTTTGATCAATTCCTTTTTATACTCTCTTTCTCCCTTCACCCTTATTAACATAGATTCTTTTACTCAGCTGGTTGGAAATAACTCTGGAAGCCCTGGGACAGTTGGAAGCATGAGCCCTGCTGTTGGAGGTAGGAAAAGTGAACCATAAGTGAACCTTAAGAGATTATTGTGAACCAAAGGAATTTCGTTCAGCATTTAATTCAGACCCCTTAAGCATATAGTGTGCCACTAAACGGCTTTAATGTGTCAATTATATAATCTTCACAAAAGTGGAAACATGCCATAAAGAAACATGCTCAGTTTATAAAGAAAGCATTTACTTTTGTGGGAACAGTTTTATGTCAGCAAGAAAATAATAGAAGTTGGGTTTTTCTGAGCCACACATTTAATCATACATTACCAGTTTGATATTTCACTGGAAATAATTCATATAAATTATAAATTTTACCTTAGCTGATATCTGGTAATGAAGTGATATATCTCAGGGTTAAAACATTGTATAAAACTATTAACAATTTAAAAGTGAAAATGCCAATTGGCATCCTAGTATTTTTAGTAAGAATGTCAACTTATTAAGCCGATTAGTAAGCCTTATTTTTACTGGCTAGCAAAATAAGATTTTTGGACAACAAAACCATTGTTCTATAGTTTCATTCTAAGCCTTTTATGTATATTAATTTTCATAAAAATCATTTGAGGGAGTTGCTGTTACTATTTCCCATCTTTACAGATGAGGAGACCAAAAAAAAAAAAAAAAAAAAAACCAGATAAAGTAAGTTACCCAAAGTCACACAGCTTACTAAGTGGGTTAGCTGGGATTCTAACACAGGCAGACTGACTCGAGAGAGAGAGATTTTTCTCAAGTCCACCATCTGAAATTAATTAAAAATGGAAAACAAATTCCCTTTTTTTTTTCTTGAAGCATAGCCATTTGAGCCTGGTGTGTGCTCTGAGGAGACATTATTGAAGAAAAAAGATACAAGGCCCAATCACAAAAGCCTAGTTCCTGTTTGGGTTCAAACCTCATAGCTAATAAGCTGTTGATTAGGGCATTGTTGGCTGACTGGAACCTGGTAGAGCCACGGTAATAATAATAATAGCTGCTGTTTATGACTTAGTATGTTTACTGTGCCATTGCTTACTGTAGGCTTAGTCCCATGCTTTACATACTGACATACATTGTCCTGCTTAATCCCAGGGGAATGCCTGCTCCTCAGGCAGATGAAGAAACTTGCTCCAAGTCAAAATAAATAGAGCTGGAAATCAAGTCTTTCTAATTCTGCAATCTGTGCATCCCATTGAAGCCAGTTGATACTTGTTTATCTGGTTATCATGGAAGTAGTAGACTGAGGAGACCTTGCCTCTCCTATAGCTGTTGCCCTAGACCTAAACTGACCCCAGAATCAAGATAGGAAAGGAAACATGAAGAGCAAGCTGTCAGCTATCCTCTGTATTCCCGGAGTTAATTCACCTCAAAGGGCACTCCCCATCCTCCTTTGTTAATAGGACTTTAGGGGTACACAATGACTCAGTCCTCTCATTATGTCACATGTCACAGTGAAGAAATTGAGTAGTTAGGTGCTTTGGATGAGAAGGTAAATTTCTGATACACAGGCGAAAACTTGAAGCAAAATTTCAGATGTATGCATTTCATTACCACAGCCTTCTACTGTCTAAGGAAAGATGAAAGTTGTACTTTACATGTTGAAAGATCTTTCCCTTTTTATCAACTGTTGCCTTTAGTTCCTGTAGAAGATTCTTTAAAAAATACAAACAGAATAGAAGTTTTAAAAACTTTGCTACAATGTATTGGTTTTCAAGTAAGTTGCAGCACAGTTAATAGTCAACAAAAATTTACTGTGATCATCTGGTACTTGGCATTGGGAGAGAAATCTTAAGGAGCTCAGTTCAGGGAACAGGGTATAAAAATTGCTCAATATTAAACAGTGTTAGGCCATAAATCAGTGGAAATGTGTTTGTTTGTTTCTTCCCTACTCTTTTCTTTTGATAGGAAATGTGTATCAGTAAAATGTCAAAGGACTTTCTGTGGTGTGATTAAGTGAAGTATCATCAAGGAGGAGGAATTTGGGGCTTTGAAGACTAGGTAGTGTAAGATTGTTCAGTGAAGAATGGGGAGAGTATCTAAAGCAAGAGGAATATCTAATGAAGTCCGCTGACAGTAAGATCTGAAGGAATTTGGCCACCCACTCTTCTAACACCAAGAGTAGAGAATATAAATGAGAGTATTATCCAAGAGGAAAAAAGAGAATGTTTGGCTGATCCTAGGGAATTTCGGTTAGTCATTAATTCAATTCAGTTCTCATCAAGTGTCAAAAAAAAAATGCCAGCTTAGCAACAATTTCAGAAGATTAAGACAATGGAAAGTGCTAAAGTTGTCACTGCCCCACTCACCAAATGGCAGTGAGGCTGTTGTATAGATGGAAGCTATTCAGCAAAGGTCAGATTGTCACCCTGTAGGAAAACACCTCCTTTGTGCCCTAACACACAAAGTGGTCTAATAATCTGAACATTTTGCTGTTAGGAAAAAGTGTGACAGTCTGTATATGAAGGAAAGTTTTACAAGAGAAATAAATGGAGTGGAAGAGACTGAAGAAGGTTATGTGTCTGGTTTGAAAGTGATTCTTAGAAAATTTGCTTTCAGAGTTGTGCGTTTTGTGTGTCCTACTGCATTTGCTTTTAACATATCTGTTATAGCTATCATGATTCTAGCAATTTTTTAGTAGGGAGGCAGTGAGTGAAGGGTGGAGTGGGTGATCTAGAGAATGGGGAGAAGTTATGCCTCCCTCTGAGAGAGAAACGGAAGTGTAGGCAGTAGTTCTTTTTGGTTCCTTTCAAAGACCTGAGGTAATTCTTGGTTTAGGAACGTTAACTTTCTGTGTTTAATTTTATTTTTTAAAATTATATTTTGTATGGTTAATTTAAATGGACTGTTTTTCAGATTTACTGGTTTACCAGATTTACTGTTTTTATTGATATACCAAATTTACTATTGTGTTGAAATTCAAAATAAATGTAGCTATAAATGTTTTACCAGTTGATTAGAACTGACCCAAACCTGAAGCCTTCACTGACATTTAATAAAACATTATCTAGGGTGAGGTGGGATGATGAGTAGACACTAGAGAGAGGAACTCATACATCATTGAAGATTAATAGTCATGTTTAGCCGGAGGTGTTCTTAACCAATTGAAATGTCCCTTTCTCCCCTTTTTTCCCTAACCCTCATGGGAGTCATTCTGATTTATGTATCTTAGATGTTCATGGAGAGTTTATGATATGCTGGTTTAGATTTTTCAGGACACATCTAACATTTTTTTCTCTAATTCTTTTGGTGTCACAACACTTCTTAGGAGTGAGGAATGTGGCCATGGTCAAGGTGAGACAAGACAAACCAGGGGTTTCTATAGAAAAAGTACCAACTTGACATCTTTTAACATTGAGTTTCTGTTTTGGTGGTAGTATGTAGCACCTATTTCTTTTGACACTTAATGAACCTTACATTTAAAATCAGGGAAGTTTGGTTTTGAACTTGTTTTATTGAATGCAGAGATAGCTCTCATGCATCTTTTCACTTATCTGCAGTGATCTTTTTGTTGCCCCACTTTAGCCACACACAGTTTCCACACTTGAATCTTATCACTGTTATAGATGATGCTACCTCAGAAATGCCAGATTCTGAACATTCTACTCTTTGGGCATAATCTCTCCTCCTTATAGGTCAGTTGCTCAAGCGTGCCATGGACTTAGTGCTGGGAGCCATTGAGACCCCTCAGATCATCTCACCATTTTCTCACTACCTTCTGTCTTTACATCTTTTTTGACTGCTTACATTTCACGGGTCATCCTTTAATTTTCTTGTAAATATCAGGAACTCCTTTTCTGGTCTTTACCTACAAAAACCCCGACTCTGGATGAATCCAATTTCCTACTCTGGGTCTGCACCACGTGGGTGAACATTGTTGAAAAAAAAATCACATAAATACATAGAAATGGTTTTGTATTAGACTGTTTTTGCATCATTATACCTGAGGCTGAGTCATTTTAAAAAAGAGGTCTAACTGATTCTTGGTTTTATAGGCTGTACAGGAAGTACGGTACCGGCATCTGCTCCTGGTGAGGCCTCAGGAAGCTTTCAATCATGGCAGAAGGCAAAGGGGGGGGAGTAGGTGCACCCATGGTGAGAACAGGTGCAAGAATGGGAGGGAGGTGCTATACATTTTTAAACCAGATCTCATGAGAACTCACTGACTATCCCTAGGATAGCACAAGACGTTCCTGAGGGAGTCTGCCCCCATGACCCAAACAGTTCCCACCAGGCTCCGCCTCCAACATTGTGGATTACATTTCAGCATGTGGGGTGTGTGTGTGTGTGTGTGTGTGGTGGGGACAGACATCCAAACTGTATCAGGTTTGGAATTCATTGTCTGTCTGCAATCTCAGGTGGATTTGGACTCTCAACACTAGCTAGCAATGTTATTGTGTTTCTTAGTCTTTCGTTCTACAGATCAACCCTTTTATACTTCCATCTCTACCTTTTTCCATATTCAGCTGAGTGTCTCACACTAAACTTAGCTGAGAAAAATAGAAGCCCTTAGACTGTACTATGAAGACTAGTTTATCTTCTTTTTCATTTGTCCTGTGTGCTTTTCGTGTCAGATCTAAAAAACCATATTCTGATCCAAGCCCTTGAAGACTTACTCCTTTTTTTTTTTTTTTTTAATTTTTATATATTTTTTGAGACGGAGTCTCGCTGTGTTGCCCAGGCTGGAATGCAGTGGCTCGATCTTGGCTCACTGTGAGCTCCGCCTGCCGGGTTCACGCCATTCTCCTGCCTCAGCCTCCCCACTTGCCACCACGCCTGGCTAATTTTTTGTATTTTTAGTAGAGACGAGATTTCACCGTGTTAGCCAGGATGGTCTCGATCTCCAGACCTTGTGATCCTCCCACCTCGGCCTCCCAAAGTGCTGGGATTACAGGCGTGAGCCACTGTGCCCAGCCGAAGACTTACTCTTATGCTTTATTTCAAGAGTTTTATAGTGTTAACTCTTATCTTTATCATCCATCTGAGTTAATTTTTGTATGTGGTGTGTGATAGAGGTCCAAACACATTCTTCTGCATGTATGTTGTCCCATACCATTTGTTGAACAGACTCTTTTTTCCCCCTTGAATGATCTTGGGACTCTTGCCAAAAATCGATTGGCCACAAATGTAAGAGTTTATTTCTGGACTGTCAGTTCTATTTGGTGTGTCTATCCTTACGCCAGTACCACACTGTCTAGATTACCATAGCTTTGTTAAGTACGTTTGAAGTCGGGGAGTGTGAATCCTCCGTCCAGTGATTCTTAACCTTTTCTTTGGGTTACAGGAAACTTTTTGAGTTTCTTCTAAGAAACTATGGACCAAGGGAATTGTATGTAAAGATATATAAAATTTTGTATAACATTTGTGTATTGAATTGGAAATTTATAGTCTTTCAGTTAAAAAATGAATTTTTAAACAATTAGCATATTCACCTTTTGCTTTCTATGGGAAAAGTGATGTAAATCCATATTGGACAAATAAAGTAAACTTGTGTGCTACTCAAAAGCAAAATGTAATAGCTTGATTTAGTTACGTGGATTCAGTATTCAAGCAGCAATGTCATTATATGTTAACATCTTTTGGTTTTGACCTTTTGGGATTGCGGCACGCTCTACTCAGACTCTCAAAGACTTTACAGTAGCAAGTGTCCTAGAGTTCTCTCAGGTGAGAGTGGGCTTGTTTTTGCATATCCAGAGGTCTCTGATACATTGCTCTTGATATTTTGTTATGGTTATTAGATTAATACATTTCAAGATTTTTGCCTAATTTTTGCATGGTTGTGGATAGAATTTTAGTTGTGAAAGTATTTAGTATTTAGTATTTTAATTGTGTATTAATTTTGTACTGTGTGTTTTTATTTAGTATTTTAATTGTGGAATAAGAATAGAGGAAGCGTGTCTAAAACATACATCTAGAGTTTAATCAATAATTATAAAATATATACCCATGTAATAATCATCTAGAACCTCAGGACACCACTTGCCATCCTTTCTAGATGACAATCCTCAGAGAAAACCACTGTCCTTTCAAGATCCATCTCTTCCTTGTTTTTTAAGATAGCTTTATTATCCCTAAACAGTATACTTCAGCTTTCCCTAGTTTTGAGTTTTCTGCATTCATAGAATATACCATATGTACTCTTTTATGTCTTTTTAAAATTTAATTCAATGTTGATTAACTTATAGAATTCATTCATTCATTATGCGAGTTTTTTAATTTTTATTACCATATAGAGTTCCGTTATGAGAATATACTGTTTCCATTTTATTATTTGTAGACTTCACAAATAATGATTCTATAAGCGGCTCTGTATAGGTAGGTATCCTGATGCACATGTGCCTGAGTTACTTTCAGTTGTGTTTACCTAAAAAAGGATTTGCTTGGTCATGGAATAATCATAGAGCATATGATTCTTCAGCTTTAGTGCAAAATTGTTCTCCAGCATGGCTGTATCAAACTCTCAGTTTAAAGTTCCTATTGACCCACATCATCTTCAACACATGGTATCATCAGGCTTTTTAGTTTTAGCGGGTCTGTTGGGTATGTCGTGGTATTTATTGTGCTTTTAATTTATATTTCCCTCAGTTATAAGGTTGTACACCTTTTTATGTGTGATTCAGCCATTTAGAGTTCCTTTTATGATGTGCCTATCCAAGTATTTTGTTCATTTTTCTATTTTTTTTTTTTTTTGTATTGATTTGTAGGAGTTCAGTATATTCTGGGTATAATTCCTTTGGTGGCCACCTGTATTGTAATGTCTTCTGCTACTCTAGCTTATCATTTCAGTCTTTATAGTTTAATGAATTGGAGTTTATTTCAATATGGCTGAAGTTACCAGTTTTCACCTTTACGAACAGTGCTTTTTGTATTTTAAGACAATCTTTCCTGTCATAAAGTCATAAAGATATTTTCTATATTACGTTATTTATGCAACCTTTGTACTTTGTGTTTTATGTGTGTTTAGGTTTATCATCTACTTTGGAATAAATTTTTATGTTATGAGATAGATGTCTAATTTTATTTTACTTTAAAGAGATATATACATATCTTTTTTATATATAAAATATATCATTTATGGACATATAAAAATCAAGCATATTTTATACAAATACCTTTTATATAAATATCTTATGTGTATGTTTCTTTTTATTTTTTTTTTTTTTTGACTGAGTCTCACTGTATCGCCCAGGCTAGAGTACAATGGCGTGATCTCGGTTCACTGCAATCTCCACCTCCTGGGTTCAAGTGATTCTCCTGCCTCAGCCTCCCAAGTAGCTGGGATTACAGACATGCGTCAACATGTCTGGCTAATTTTTGTGTTTTTAGTAGAGGTGGGGTTTCGCCATGTTGGCCAGGCTGGTCTCAAACTCCTGACCTCAAGTGATCTGCCCACCTTGGCCTCCCAGAGTGCTGGGATTACAGACATAAGCCACCCCGCCAGGCCAATATATCTTTTTTAAAATAAAAAGATACATGTATATAAGATGTTGATATAAAAGCTATATAAAAAGTGTCCAGGACCTTATATTGAAAAGTTTGTTCTTGCTGTATGCTCTTCAGTGCCCTCCTGTTACACATGAGATGGATCTGGTTGGATCTCATGTGTAACAGGAGGGCACGGATCTGCACACATATACATGGATCTGGTTTTGGGCACTGGCATCTGTTTCATATTGCCTTGATTCCTAGAGCTTTAAAATAAGTCTTGATACTTCGTTGAGTTTTAGGGTGGTGGGTTTGTTTTGTTTTTGTTTTTGTTTTCTGTGAATGCTTTGCATATTCTTGGCCCTGTACATTTCCATATTAATTTTAGAACCAGTTTGTCAGGTTCTATCTGGATTGGAATTAAATTGAATCTGTAAATCACTTTGAGGAGAATTAATGTCTTTACATTATTGAACCTCAAACCCATGGTCATGATGTATATCTCCCTTTGTTTAGGTTTTCTTAAAGTCTCTTAGTAATATTTTATACTTTACCCTAAAGAAGCCTTGCATAGTTCTTGTTAAATTTATTCCAGTGTACTTGACTTTTTTTTTGAGATGGAGTCTAGCTCTGTCCCCCAGGCTGGAGTGCAGTGGCGCCATCTCCGCTCACTGCAAGCTCTGCTTCCCGGGTTCACGTCATTCTGCCTCAGCCTCCCGAGTAGCTGGGACTACAGGCACCCGCCACTATGCCCGGCTAATTTTTTGTACTTTTAGTAGAGATGGGGTTTCACCATGTTAGCCAGGATGATCTCGATCTCCTGACCTCATGATCTGCCCAGCTCGGCCTCCCAATGTACTTGACGTTTTTATGCAGTTGTACATGGTATGTTATTTCACTTTTTAGCTTTATATTGTTGGTATTTGGAACTAGGTTTTTTTATATACTAATCTTTAGCAATCTTTTTATTCTTATGATTTCTCTATAGATTCTTTTGCATTTTCTGCTTGCGTAACCATAGCATTTGCAGATGACAGCTTTTTTTTCTAATCCCTATACCTTTTAATTCTTTTCCTTAATTTACTGTACCAGTTCGATCCTCCAGCACAGTGTTCACCGGAAGTAGTAATAGGAGGTGTTCTTGCTATGTTTTTATTTTGAGATGAAGTCTCACTCTGTCGCCTACTGCAATCTCTGCCACCCGGGTTCAAGCGATTCTCCTGCCTCAGCCTCCCAAGTATCTGGGATTACAGGTGCCTGGCATCGTGCCTGGCTGATTTTTGTATTTTTAGTAGAGATAGGGTTTCACCATGTTGGCCAGGCTGATCTTGAACTCCTGATCTCATGATGCACCCACCTCGGCCTCCCAAAGTGCTCGGATTACAGGCGTGAGCCAACACACCCGGCTGCTGTATTCTTAATCTCAGAATGACTGCTTCATGTTATTTGCATAGGATGTTTTAGAAGTATCCTTTTCCAGATTATGGAATTATCCTCTAAGCTAGCTAAGAGGTTTTGTTGTTTACTTTTTAATCATACGTAAATGTTGAATTTTATCAAATACTTGTCCTGAATCTTTTTAAATGGTCATATGATTTTTTTTCCTTTAATCTAATAATGTGGTAAGTTTCACTGATTAAGATTTTTAGTGTTAAAAACCACCTTGTGTTCCTGGGATAGACCCAACTTGATATTTGCATCTTTACTCATAAATGAGGGTGACCTATAATTCTTTCCAAGTTTTGGTACCAAGAACTTACGCTGTCAGGAAATGAGTTAGGGAGCAAATCCTTTTTTGCTACTCTCTGGAGTAAATTTGATATAATATTAGATTTATTTGTTCCTTGAATATTTGATAGAACTTGCATTTTTAAAGGTTTTTTGTCTATTTTTGTAACTTCTTGAGGTAGATACATAGCTCATTAATTTCAGCCTCTTTTTTTCTAACAGATGCATTTAGAGCTATATGTTTCTGTTTACAAGTTCTTCATCCCACAAATTGTGTCGTATTGTATTATCATGGTTCACATTTTAATATATCTTTTGACTCATTTTATTGACATTTTATAACAGGTGACATTTACATAATGGTTGAGGATTTTATGACTTATTGTGTTGTTTCTGATGTCTCTACTGCTGCTAGGAGAGAATTACTTTGAGTATAATATGTTCTCCCTCATGCTCACTTAGCAAGTTTGTAGAGAACAGAATAAAATTTATCTTTATATGTGTTTCTCTGCTCTACAAAAATGTGTTGGTGAGGCGGTTATACATTTCTCAGCTAAATTCCATCCACTGTATTATAGTTAAGTGAATATTTTCAACTTACTTACATATTGATTTTGTTTTTCTTTGTCTTAGCTGTGTTGGAGTAGAAGAACATCATGCTGTTGACATTGACCTGTATCACTGTCCCAACTGTGCAGTTTTACACGGTTCCTCCTTGAGTAAGTATTAGATGCTTAAATAAAAATTGACATTTCAGAAAAATCGAGATTTCAGACTTACATGTACATGTTAATACTTTAATGATACTCTGACGAGTTATATTATACCATCAAGAACTGTAGGGAAAGATTTTGCTCAAGGTATTTAGGTTGTCGTTTTTGTCTCATTAAGTCAAAAGATTAAGGGGGGGAATGTACTGTCAGTCTTAATTGCCAGTGCAGAGTCCCCAAACTCAACTACATAGTTTGATATCTTTCAATTTGAGAAGTGTGGTAAAGTAAAATTTTTCTGTTTCTGGAATCTGATTTTGCTTGTTTTGCTCTCTTCACAAGTAGAAGATCTTTAGTAGTATTTTGGGAGAGTATACAGAATAAGACTTTAATGCACTCATATGCCTTATATTTTAAGGAGAAAATGAGAGCGTTGATAAGCTAAAATATTACTTATATTTTCTGAATTTGGTTGCTATATTGAGTATGGCCTGGAGTCCTGCCCAGCCATCCTCTCTGCCTGAAACCCCTTTCTGAGATCTGAGGAAGTAGAGATACAAAGACACACCGGACCATGTTTCTGACCACACTCTTGTTCCTAAGAAGGGAGAGCAATGCCAGGGAAGCCTCAGGCATCTTTTGAAGTGGACCAACATCACACCTAAAATATCTATTTTCAGCTTTTTACAGATTCTTCAGAATCTTTTACAGATGCTTCAGAAGAATACATTGAAATATTGCTATCGTGCAAATATGAGATAAAAAGGCTTGGATTATGTTATAATTTTCTTTTTTTTTTTTTTAATTTGAGACAAGGTCTTGCTCTGTCACCTATGCTGGAGTGCAGTGGCGCTATCATAGCTCACTGCAGCCTTGACCCCCTGGGCTTAAGTGATCCTCCTGCCTCAACCTCTGGAGTAGCTGGGACCACAGGCATGCTTCACCACGCCCAGTTAATTTTTTGATATTTTGTAAAGACAAGGTCTCACTTTGTTGCCCAGGCTGGTCTCGAACTCTGCCTTAGACTCCCAAAAGTGCTGTGATTACAGGCATGAACCACCACACCTGGCCTTTAATAACTATTTATTTTGACATTTTAGGCTGCAGACTAGCATTTTTATATTCACAAAATTAAAGGGAAAACTATAGACTTTGTCATTTTAAAACCTTTGCCTGAACATACCTTGATATACACACTTGGGTTGGTTTTAGGTAACTTATATGACTGCTTTATTTTACATGCAGCCTTTTCCCCAGTACTTTTTTCCAATAGAGTAGACATTTATATAGAGTTATATTTTTTCAAAAGAGACTTACTGGCACCTGACTGCTCATTTGTTTTGTTAGAAATATTAGTAATGTTTCTAATGTCTTTGTAAGATACTTAAAAATTTAAGCTACTTGAATACATTAAAGTATTTCCTTTTAAAATAGAGGCTATTCCTTTTGTTAAGTATAGAGCATAAAACTTGAGGTTAGCAAATTGGTGGAACTGTTACATGTGTAATTGACTAGTTTATTGTCATAAATGTTTTTAAATGATCTTTCTCTGGCTGGCACCGAGTATGTGATATATAACTTGAAATAATTGTTGACTGGGAGTAACTCTTGGAGAAGGTAAATAAATAATATGGTGGTGTTATCTCAAGGGAGACTTAACTAAAATTTATAGCAGTTTTAGTTTAGAATTTAAGTATATAGTCCCAAAATGAAATTTGAATTTAAATTCTGTGAAATATTAAGTTACTATGAGGCAGAATAATGTGATATACTCCATTTTTTATTTTTCCTATATGATTTAATTTTGTAAAAAATGTGTTATACTCGCTAAATTGATTACACAATCCATAATGGATCATGACTTCACTTTGAATAATTATGCTTCAGAGAGAAGTTTGCCTATGCTTCTCACCCCTGAAGAACGTAAGCCCAGGCATTGGCTATCTTCTGGGCAGATATCCAACTCTGAGTACTTACAAGGAAAACACCCAAAATCCAGTCATCTGTTTTATCTTGATTTAAGGCTCACCTTCCCTCCTCCTCACCTTCTACCCCCAACTTGGTTAATCCCTTTTGATCCCTTTCCCTCTGCTATTAAGCCTCTCTTTTTTTTTTTTTTTTTTTTTTAATTCATTTTTTTATTTTTTGAGACAGAGTCTTACGCTGTCGCCCAGGCTGGAGTGCAGTGGCGCAGTCTTGGCTCACTGCAACCTCTGCCTCACAGGTTCAAGCAATTCTCCTGCCTCAGCCTCCTGAGTAGCTGGGATTACAGGTGTGTGCCACCGTGCCCGGCTAATTTTTGTATTTTTAGTAGAGATGGAGTTTCACCATGTTGGCCAGGCTGGTCTCGCCTCAGGCTCTCACAGTGCTGAGATTACAGGCATGAGCCACTGCGCCAGGCCTATTAAGCCTGTCTTACTTGCTACCTGGGTTTCCTGTTGGTTTCAGAGATCCCCAGGAGTCCTTATTATTGATACCATTTAGCTAGTATAATAACTACTTAATACGGTGAATTTAGACTTGACCCTCTTAATGGGAATTAAGAACTCTATTTGAGGGCAGATATCAAAAAACAGCCTACAAATAACTTAAATATATATTCTCTGTCTTCTTTAGGCACATGCAATCCAAACACAAAATTTTCTCCTTTCCCTTTAACCATTACTAAAATGTTCCTTCACTGGCCTCCTTCCTTTAAGAAATTCAGTCAGCTGTTATACAGTGGCTGATTTTATGGTTAGCAGGTTGAGCCAACAGGACAATTGTATCCTTCTGTTAACCTCCTCCAAGTCAGCACATTTAAAAGGAAATGATAGTGATTGGCAGCTTATTATATGGTAGGCACTATAGTGGGTAAGTAAGTACTTGACCTATGTTATCTTCTTCGATATTTGTAACAACTCCATGTGAGAAATGAGAAAAATGATCTAGCTAGCCCTTTTATGTGGCTATTTGGCAGAGTTGGAGTTTGAACCCCTAGCAGTCTAATTCCAAAGCTGATGCACTTCACTGATTAATCTCTTCTGCAAAAATGAAAATTAACTACTGGGGTTGCTGAGGTAGGAGGATTGCTTGAGCCCAGGAGCTCGAGGCTGCAGTGAACTGTGATTGCGCCACTGTACTCCAGCCTGGGTGAAAGAGGGAGACCCTGTCTTAAAAAAGAAAGAAAATTTAAAAATACAGTATCATACTTTACCTATCAAATGGGCTGCTTTAAAAAAAAAAAAAAAAGTACTGATGCCCATTGTTTACCCAGGGGCATGAAATACACTTCTTGTGTAATACTGGTAAGGAAAGTAAGTTACTAGTACCACTTCTTTGGAGGCAGTTTTGTAATATGTAGCAATTGTCTTTAAAATGTTGATCTTTCTTCTAGCATTTCTTAGAATTTATTCTGAGGAATTAATCAGGGAAACAATATATACAAACATGAATCTCAACTTTGAAGAAAGATTCAGAATGAACTAAGTGCTTAAGAATCAAAAAAATGATTATAATATGGTATATCTACATCTTAAAATTGTAGTCTGTTTTAAATATTTAATAAGGAGAAAATGCTCGTGATATAATAAGAAAGATAAGCAGGATAAACATTGTGATCCCAGTTGAAGATAAAATGGAGTTATGGGCTGGGCTTGGTGGCTCACACCTGTAGTCCCAGCACTTTGGGAGGCCAAGGTGGGTGGATCACGAGGTCAGGAGATTGAGACCATCCTGGCCAACATGGTGAAACCCCATCTCTACTAAAATACAAAAAAAAACACTAAAAGCCGAATGTGGTGGCGCACGCCTGTAGTCCCAGCTACTCAGGAGCCTGAGGCAGGGGAATTGCTTGAACCTGGGAGGCAGAGGTTTCTTTGAACCGAGATCGTGCCACTGTCCTGCAGCCTGGCAACAGGGTAAGACTCCGTCTCAAAAAAAAAAAAAAAAAAAAAAAAAGAAATGGAGTTATGTATCTATATATAGCTGAAAAAAATCTGGAATTAAATACACTCAAATTTTAGGAGTGATTTTAAATGAGAAAAAATAACATGCAAAGGATGCCTTAATGGAATTTCCTAGGAAGTTTGCTTTGTGATTCTAAATTTTTCTTGTGAGTTTTTTTGTTTTTTTCTAGTGGAACTTACCCTCTTCCATATTGAAGATTTGGCTGCCATAAGTTACTTGGGAATCTTGTTTTAGACTCTTAGATAGGAATAAGCCTGATTTCCACCTTTGTTAATTATTGTGACTTCTTATCCACATGAGGACTCAATGTTGTTGCATTACTATGATCTTTGTAAGGCAGGAAAGGTTTAAAATAACTTGGAATCATAAAGTTGTTTTCCCCAAAGCATTATTGTTACGAAAATGTTCAAACATATGGGAAAAATTGGATGAATTTTACAGCAAGCACCTATAAGCCTTATCATCTAGATTCTACTGTTAACATTTTCATTGTATGTTCTACCACATGTCTATCCATGTAACTATTCTGTCTACCTATTTTTTTTTTGGATGCATTTCTAAATAAATTGCAAACGTCAGTACATTTTCCAGAATCATAGAGGTTTTAGGCTTAAGAGTACTTTTCAAACTTAAAAAATAAAAAACTGATTTAAAACTGAAATTGTACATTGATAGAACGCACAAGAGCTGTAGGTAGTGCCACTCTGCTGGAAAGAGGAATGAGGTCCAGAGATCAACCCTTGGCTTTTTCTCCATCTCCCCTTTGTGAAGGATTCTTCCACACAGTTTGAAAATTAGCAGTTTAATCCACCCCTTAATTCCTACATTGAGGAATCTGGATCCAGCAGTGTTAAGTGACCTGCCCAAGGTTGCAGAGAAAGCTATTGGCTGAACTAGGAATCAAATCCAAGTCTTCTGATTTCGATTGCTGTGACTACTCAAGGTCATAGCCTTCCAGAGCTGTAGAATTACAGGGTCTTAGCATTGGAATGAATGAAGTTATTTATTTTGTCATCCTACCCGTCTTTCTTTAATTATGACTCAGTTACCTGCTCTTCTTTATGTCAGTGTAACTGTGCTTATTTGGGGAGTAAGTCTTCACATGAAAGAGGGAGGAATGATGCTATTAGAATAGATTTCTGATGTGAGATAAAGGCCCTGTCCTGAGAAGATGATTTGGATTATCTGGATAATCATATTAGGACCTAATGTTCTGATGAAAATCATAATTGTATATAATTTGGAAATTGTATAGTATCTGTAAGTGTGGACATTATAAAAGGCTCCATCTGCTGATTTGAATTCCTTGCTTTAATTTTAAATATTTTGAAATAAAAAGAGTAGGTTTTAAAAATCCACAGTTAATTGTCTGTAATTGCAGCATTACATTGAGCAGAATTCTCAGCCCTGGAAATGCATTAAAAACTTGAGTGTTTTCAACCCCTCCATCCTCGAGATAAAACACTAAAGCACGGGGCTAGCTGCAGAGCAGCCTTAGGACCCTGGGACCAAGGGGCAGACCCTGCCCAAGGATGCAGGCCTAAGCCAGGCCTCACACTCACAGTGTAAATGTCTCTCTGGCCACCATGCGTTACATGTATCTGTGTATATGTGTGGGGAGGCTGTGCACACGAGCGAGGGGTGAGTGGCTGTGGCTTTGGGCAGCATACACATGGTTAGCCGTGCATGCACTTTGTGGCCCTTTTGCAAGGGTCAGAGGGTACTGGAAGTGGGAGGGGGCAAGGTCTGCTATCAGGAGTTACTGTAAAAACAAGAACTGGAAGCTCGTGTTTCTGGTACTGGGTAAAATGATTCTACCTCTTGGGATAAGGATCCACATTCGCCCTAGTACGATGGGCTCTTTCACCCGACTCCTAGTCTCCTGGGTGTGGGAGCAAAATTGTGATCTTTCCTAGGAGTTTGAATGCCCCATATTTGTGTCCTTGCCAGCTCTTTGGCCCACCTTTCAAGCCCCAGTGTTCAAGCTCAGAGGATGAAGGGGCATCTGAAGGGTCCACGGGATGGGGCCCTCACCAAACGCCTTGGCTGCTGGCCGGCAGCCCTCTGTGATGTGTGTGCAGAGTGAACAGAGCTAGTACAGAGCACCCTCATCCTGTAGAGTTCATGCACTCCCCATCCGTGCTACCTACCTCCTCATTTCTGTTTCGGTTTTAAGACAATGAAGCAGCATTCACTGGGTGTAACATGAAGGGATAAAAATGAAGGAGAAAGAGAGTTTGGGATGGGATGTCTAAGGCAGGAGTTGACATCAGGCAACCAAATAAATGAATTTTGGGGAGGAACACAACTCCCATCCCAGTTTCCTTCCCATGGCTGCATGTTAAGATGGATGCATGGAGAGACCATCTGCCTGGCTCCCTATCTTCATTCTCCACACAGCCTGGTGATGGCAGGCCTGGATTTGGATTTCAGAATCCGAGCTCCGGGCTCCACTCATGTGGCAGCAAGACTGCTTCATTCCAGCATTTAGAAACACACCTGTATTTGGTTCTCAACCGTGGGAGCACTCGCTGCACTGGTGGGAGGTGGTTGGGAAAGTTGGAAAACCTTTGTTTTGTAGGAAAACCTTTGTCTTGTATGCCCAGAAGGATGGTGGAACCCATGGTGGAAATTCACGCCATGGATTTTTAATGTTCTACGCAGCTGGGAATAGACATGGTACTTACCTTCGAGTTTTTCAATTTATCTCAATTTTATATGTCTTGTGATTCATTTTCTTAATCCAAATATATATAAATGTATGTGGTCTTAAAAAAAAAAACAAAAAAGCTTGAGTGCTTTTAATGTATTTACAATTGTTATTTCTGATTATGTTGGATATAATGATTAGAAAGCACATAGTATCACCAGTTACCAAAATCATTTTTTTAAAATCTTTTAAAAATCCAGTGAAAAAGAGGAGGAACTGGCACAGGCATGACTACACTGAAATTGATGATGGTTCCAAACCAGTGCAAGCTGGAACTAGAACTTTCATTAAGGAATTACGCTCTCGAGTCTTCCCAAGGTATGGAAACTTACTCTGATGAAAGAAAATGTAAGAATGTAAGAATGTCGTCTCATAGAGTGATATTACGTAAAGGCAATGTTTTCAAACAAAGTTTTCAAACTTTATCCTCAGCCACCTTTTCACCTTTTTACTTCCTTAATGAAATAGAAAAGTATCAGTACATTCCAAGTAATAGGAGGAAATAAGTAAGCATATTTTCTTGGAACTTTTGTTACATGTATATGCGCACTGGGTCACCCTATAAAAACATTTAGATGTGGGCCACAGTCCAAAAAGTTTGAAATACGCTAATCTGAGGGAGTTGTTCCCAGTACTTGGTTCCTTATGATATGCAGCTGCTGTCTGTTTTTTTTTCTTTTGCCTCACCTTCTCCTGTTTTCCCAACTCTGCTTTTTCTCCATTGCTTTTATATGCATCTCTGCCCTAGGTCCACCAGAAGCACACACAACCACTGCAGGAGTGGGCTTTTTGATTTTTTAAAAAATAATGGAATATATTTGAGTTGTCTGGCTCAAAGAGAGTCGAGAGCATTATAAAGCATTTAATCATGCTAATTTGGATCATTTCCTGCTCACTGCCTGACATCTATTTCAAGCGATAATGCTTAATAGACTTTTACACAAGATCATAGCCAGGCTTGTTAAAGAGGGGAAGCACAATTTAGATTTAAATCACAGTATCACATGCAGCTTATTATGGAATTATTTCATATCCTGAAATGATAAAACCCCTGCTATTTCTTCTCAGTCTTTAGAATTCCTCTCTAGCCCCCTGCCCCTTAATCCTTACACAGAAACATAATGATAAGCATCTACTGTTGGCTCCCTCAGGTCTGTTGAGAGACAGAAAGAACACGTATTTAAAATGTAGTGTTTACACATGATTTTTGTGGTGTTAAATACCCTATTCTCAAATATTCTTTTTTATCAGTTTCCAAGTTGTAGGAGAAATGTTTGTGTGTTTTCTTTTTTATTGGCTCATGCTTGATTGGTTTGGCACCTAGGCCCCAAGTTTTCAGTCTGGTTCTGTTGGTGGGCCTAAGAGAGGTTTGTGAGCTCCCTAAAATGAATGGTATGTATAATTTAGTGTCAGTTGGGAGTGTCCATTTCTCAGGGAGAGGAGCTATAGCTTTCTTTTTTTTCCAAATAGATTTCTGACACAAAAATGTAGTGTTAAAAACACTGGCCTAATAATTTATGTGACTTTACTGCCAGTGACCACAAATGAGAACAGGTTATAGAGATGATCACAAATGTCCAAAATGTAATTACCATTAGTTCAGGATCTTTGGGTTTTAATGCCATAAAGCTTTATATCATTTCAAACCATAGTAGAATAGCAATAATTGTTAAATTACACATACTCGATATGATTAACGCAGAAGCGTATGAAGTGAATGAGTTATCTTTCCCCTCCCCTATTTTAAGACTTAGTGTAAGTTTTTTGAGACCCTTTTCTACATAAAAACATTAAAACATTTATGTATATGGATGTATGGATATATATAATGTTCTTAAAATGGGATTATGTTATGCATAGTGTTGTACAATTTGCCTTTTTTACTCTTATATTTCATAGATATCCTTCCATACATATGCATAGATTTATCTCACTTCCTAAATGCTGTGTAGTATACAGTAATCTATAGGTACTATAATTTGCTTAACCATCCCCATACATATTTAGTTTGTCTCCAGATTTTCCTCTTGCAAAAAATGTACCTATATTTTAAACACTTGTCATTATATCTGTTTGATCAAAAGAGGAAGTAAAACACCAAACATTTGAGATCAGGGAATACAAGTGATTTAAAATTCTCCTTTAGATTGAAGTTGAAGGAATTATTTAATCCTCAGAGGTTGGGGGAAGGAGGGACAGTTGTGGATGCTTATTGGGGAAACTGAGACGTAATACAGAGCTCCAGTTCAGTAGATGAGTCAAGTGAAGAAGAACAAGAATATCTAGGAGAGGACTCTCAGTTTTCTTAGGCCTCAGACTTGCCCTTGCCTTATGGAAAGGATCGGAAGATCGGAGCCCAGTAATTCGGAGAACCAGCATCTCCTTTTTCTCCTGTCTTCTTGCCACCTAGGCAGCAGATGACAACAGATAGTTAAGATCTGATTGTAGAAGTGGAGACTATTGTGTTTTAACATTTAAGGCAAGTGTACCACTTAATTTTGAACGTATAGCAGCCATATCCTGTGAGCAATTAGGAGATAAAAACTGGAATGCCCCTTTGGAAGAGATCTGGTGAGCAAAGGGACAAACTACTCTTATGTTAATGTAATGCCTGTAATCTGTTGGTCATCAGAGAGGGCAACTGGAGATCCAACCATTCTTGGCTTAAAGTTATTACCTGGTATTAAGACTTACTAGGCCCAGTGCGGTGGCTCACGCCTGTAATCCCAGAACTTTGGGAGGCCAAGGTGGGCGGATCACGAGGTCAGAAGATCAAGACCATCCTGGCTAACACGGTGAAACCCATCTCTACTTAAAAAAAATACAAAAAAATTAGCCGGTCATGGTGGCAGGCGCCTGTAGTCCCAGCTACTCGGGAGGCTGAGGCAGGAGAATGTCCTGAATCCGGGAGGCGGAGCTTGCAATGAGCTGAGATCCTGCCACCGCACTCCAGCCTGGGCTACAGAGCGAGACTCCATCTCAAAAAAAAGACTTACTAAATACTGGTTGTAACGGATCATTTAAATCGGTAGTTTTCAATGGGAGCATTTTGGACACTTGTCTCAGTGGGCAGGGACCAGGGATGCTAGTCATCTTCCAGTATGCAGAGTAAGAATTAATTGTTCTATGTTCCATTAGACTTTAGATAGTTGTGTAGAATTTTATAGTCAGATAAAATCTGACTAGTTTTTGTTTTTATTTATTTATGTATTTATTTATTTTTGAGATGGAGTTTTGCTCTTGTCACTCAGGCTGGAGTGCAATGGCACAATCTCGGCTCACTGCAATCTCCGTCTCCCAGGTTCAGGCGATTCTCCTGCCTCAGCCTCCCAAGTAGCTGGGATTACAGATGCCCACCAACACACCCAGCTAATGTTTGTATTTTTAGTAGAGACGAGGTTTCACCATGTTGGTCAGGCTGGTCTCGAACTCCTGACCTTAGGTGATCCACTCACCTCAGCCTCCCAAAGTGCTGGGAATTAAAGACGTGAGCCACCGTGCCTGGCCTGACTAGTTTTTATTCTAATGCACACTCTACCTTTTCTTCTCCCAAATTTCTACGCAGCCTGTATCAAGTGGCTTCTGGTGTTTCACTTAACTTAAATCTAACTATTCATTACAACTAGTTGTAAGCATCCTATTATTTTATTATGTCTTCTAGTGTAGTTTACATACTGAAATACAGGTTGAGTATCCCTTATCCAAAATGCTAAGGAACAGAAGTGTTTCAGAAACAATTTCGGACTTTTTTTTTTTTTTTTTGATTTTGGAACATTTGCATTCTACTTAGCAACTAAGCATCCCTAGTCTGAAAATCTGAAATGCTCCAATAAGCACTTCCTTTGAGCATCATATCAACACTCAAAACATTTCGGATTTTGGAGCATTTTATAGTTTGTATTTTTGGATTAGGGATACTCAACTTGTACATATTTTACTATAAACTAGGTTGGTTTTTTCTTTTTGCATTTAGAGGACTTTATATATATTTCTAATTATATGTATTGAATTATGTATATTATATTATAAATTTTAGTTTAGGATAGCAAAAGGAGATTTATAAAACATTTGTCATTAAAAGAAGAATGAGATATGATAGGTTAAGATCCAGTGATGTAGATAATCCAGTATATGAATTAACCCATTACCACAGTATTTTTTTTAAACTGAACTTACCAATAAAAATGACATTTTTATTCTTATGTTTTTTCTTAGTGCCGATGAAATAATTGTAAAGATGCATGGCAGCCAGCTGACACAAAGATATCTGGAGAAACATGGATTTGATGTCCCTATTATGGTCCCTAAATTAGATGATCTAGGACTCAGGCTCCCTCCACCTACATTTTCTGTGATGGATGTGGAACGTTATGTAGGTACGAACTTTATTTCTTTAAGTACCTGGGAAAACGTGGTAAAAGTAAAAATGATAGTCCTGGTAATATTAAAGGTTAAATGAAAAAATGTCAATTTAGTTTTCTGCTCAGAAAAGTGAGACTCAGTATCATCTGTATTGAAAACTAGTTTTTCTCAGCAGACCTACAACTGCCAGAAAAACAGAATGACACATTTTACTTGTTCCTATTTACTCAGCCTCATCCTGCTGCTTTCTTTTGTGCCATTAAGTTTTCTGATACTTGCTTAGGGAAAATCATTACTGAGGGATAGATATAGATACCAGGAAGAAGATATTGGAAAATTGGATTGATTGTAGGCATCTGTAGAATATAGGTGCAAAATTCCCAGATCCCAGTATACCAGCTGCACAGTTAGTCCTCTATAGTCTGCTTTGTGACCTGCTGCTGCTTAGAGGAAAGGTGGTAGAAAGAGCAGATCATTTTCAATCCTGTTTTTATGGTAATGACTTGGTGAATATTGCCATTTAATGATGTCTGGACTTAATTTGTGATTTTGAAAATTTCCCAAAGAAACAGAAAGACATGAGAAATAAAGGGGGAAACCCTTTACTCCTTGCCACGTTGTCGACATTTTCAGTCATTTCATTCATTCTCATGATATTTGTAGATAAAGCTGACTATATGTAGATGTTACTCCTTGTCAGCAGTAGATAGAGAATGTTTGAGATTAGATCCCAAATCTATTTTGACTCAAAATTGTATATTTACTATATTATCTCCTCAGGATGGAATATCTGAGAACTTGTCCCTTTATTGAGCCATTGGTTAACAATTCTCATAGATTATTGTTTCACTGAGGAAATCTATCTAAATATTATAACTTCACATTCAGCTAAATTTGAATATTTGACAAGTAAGAGGACGGGGCTAAGGATTAACCTGAAGCTATTTGCGTAGATAGCAACTGCAAAACAAATAACTAGTGTAATACATGTGCAGGAAAGAAATGCTCAAACTGCTTGATAGCTAACTTTTTGGTACTGCAGAGCGCTTCAGTTAAATACTATAAACAGAACTGTGTTACTTCCTGAAGATAAAGAAGTCTATAAGGCAAGACTTTCTAAACCTATATGAAGTTGCATTAAAGTAAGAAAATGGCATTTATTTGTTTTTTTTATTTCAGATTGGTTAAGTATTGCCATATTTTGAATTCTACCTTATCCCATAGTCCATTGTCAAACCGTTTGTGCTTCCTAGTGTAGCAGTGCAGTGGTCTGTAAACATCACCTCATGGATTTATACGAAAACTGTAAATTAATCACAATTTGGAACTCAGGCCTTCAGACACTGGTACTAATGTGAACTGATTTTTGCTTCCCAATCACTAATTTTTTCTTGAAGGAGAATATAAGAAGACAATACCAGGAGGGCAGAAAATATCCTGGTCAAGTTGCATGCTAATTCCCCAATGAGTGATGTGTTTTTTTTGAAATGATAGCCTTAGAATATTTTAAGTGTTACAAACGTGAAAGGGCAAAGTCAATCTCCCCACTTTATGCCTGAGAAAACTGAAATCCAGAAAATGTTGCACAATTTCTACATGCCAGTGTAATGTATTTTTTGTCATTATGAGCTGTACACCAAGATATCATTGCTATACAGAAAGCTTTATAAGCCGTATACATTTTTATGTTCGGTGTAAATTATGCAACTCTGTCTTACTGCTTTCCTTTTCCTCTGAAAAATTGTCCCTTTTTTCCTGAAAGGTCCAATTGAACTTGAGAAATTAAGAGTAGAGGGAAAATCTTTGTCTAGACTACGTAGTTTTATACTTGGTTTAAATATCATACTAAGTTAAAATATTTTTTGATTAAGGCATCTGCTGATGTAACTCTTAAGTCCAAAAGAAGACTGTAATTTTTCTCTGCAGGTGGTGACAAAGTGATAGATGTCATTGATGTGGCGAGACAGGCAGACAGCAAGATGACACTTCACAATTACGTTAAATACTTCATGAATCCCAACAGACCAAAAGTGTTAAATGTGATCAGCCTTGAATTTTCAGATACAAAGTGAGTAGTTCTGGGCATTTTGGTTTAGCATTCTGAGTGTTAGCTAAATGTAGTTTAATGATGTATTTATTTTAGGAAGAAACATAGTTGTGACTTCTAAAGTTGTCCAGTGGTAGCAGTGTTATAAATTTTGCATTGAGATGCTCAGAGATGTTTAGAAATAAGATGTATTTTAAACTTGTGGCTGGGCATGGTGGCTTATGCCTGTAATCCCAGCATTTTGGGAGGCCAAGGTGGGTGGATCGCTTGATGCCAGGAGTTCAAAACCAGCCTGGCCAACGTGGCGTAATCCCCTCTCTACTAAAAATACAAAAATCAGCTGGGTGTGGTGGCACATGCCTGTAATCCCAGCTACTCAGAGAGGCTGAGGCATGAGAATCTCTTGAACCTGGCAGGACAGAGTTTGCAGTGAGCCGAGATCACGCCACCGCACTCCAGCCTAGGCAACCGAGCAAGACTGCGTCTCAAAAACAAAAAACATGTGTTTTAAACTTTTAAGTGTTGTTGTTAACCTTAAGTTCCATTTAATTATTTGGTTTGGGAATAGATGGGAGAAGCAGTTTTTTAAGAATTTTTAATTGGCATGATGTGGGTATGTGTGTGTTTCTTTTTTAAAAGGATGTCTGAATTGGTGGAGGTCCCTGATATAGCCAAAAAACTTTCCTGGGTGGAAAATTATTGGCCAGATGATTCAGTCTTTCCCAAGCCATTTGTTCAGAAATATTGCTTAATGGGAGTTCAAGACAGCTATACAGATTTCCACATTGACTTCGGTGGAACTTCAGTCTGGTACCATGTCCTCTGGGTAAGATTGGGGTGTTTTTTGTTCTCTCACTGACAAACAGCCCTAGTTTTTCAATGGTATAGTCATTTCTTATAAATGTTACTTGTAAAAGGGGAAGTTTTTTTTTGTTTTTTGTTTTTTTTTTACTTTTTAACCAGGAACTCTCACTTTGCCTTTAAACGTACGATTTTTTAAAAAAATCTCAAATAATGGAAGAGCCATGACTTCTAAATTTATATTAGATTTACTTTCTGCCCTCATCTTTTAAGTTGGTTTCTTTTAGCCTTTTGTCTCTTTTTGATTCTTTTCCCCCTGGTTAATTATCCTTTAATCTCTGAATTAAACATCTATGAAGGAGCAAAATTACAGTAATAATTGCTTCTGGCCTTAATGTTGGGCTAGGATAGCTTGTTGGATAAGTCAGGAATGCCATAAAAATACCAGTTCTTGGCTGGGTGAGGTGGCTTACACCCGTAATCCCAGCACTTTGAGAGCAGGTCAACCCAGGAAGATTATTTGAGCCCAGGAGTTCAAGACCAGCCTGAGCAACATAGTGAGACCCTGTCTCTAAAAATAAAAATAAAAAAATTAGCCAGGTGTGGTGGCTCATGCCTATAGTCACAGCTACTCAAGAGGCTGAGGCAGGAGGATCACTTGAGCCCAGGAAGTTTAGGCCGCAGTGCGCTATGATTGCACCACTGCACTCCAGCCTGGGCAACAGAATGAGACCCTATCTCAAAAAAACGAACAAACAAAAAACCAGTTCTTTTCAATTTATATTCACCTTGCTTTATCTAGAGCTGCATTGTTCAAAACAGTTACCACTAGCCATGTGTGACTAAATTTAAATAATTAAAATGGAATGTAATTAAAAATTCAGTTCCTTGTTTATACTAGGCACATTTCAAGTGCTCAGTAGCTACATGTGGCTAATGACTACTGTATTGGTTAGCACAGATACAAAACATTTCCATCATCACAGAAAGTTCTATGAGTACTGATGTAGAAACTCAGTCTTCATCTATATCAAATGCTTGTGCCTCAGCAATATTCTGGGCTATATTTGATGCTGGGTCCTTGGGTTCCTGTTTTTTTTTTTCCATGAAGAAGCAAAGAATTAGTTTACTAAAGGAAGTTTATTTATAGATTTTTAAAAATAATCATTATGCTGTGGATCTTCGTAGAAAGGGCAAAGCTTGCAGAGATGACTGTGGGCCTGTCAACACATATTTACTTCTCTACTTGACAGTGAGAGGAGGTCAGTGGGATGTTTATGCTTCTCTGCCCTCCTGTCTTGCAGCTATTTCTTCAACACTTTTTTATTGACTCCTTTTGTCAGTCGAGAAGGGGAAGCTTTAAACATGAAAATGTTTACTAAGGGTAATAGCTACTGATCAGGTGTGTGAAATATGTCTTTTGAGCCTAAAAACAATCTGATAATTATCTAATTTAATTTGTATCCTTGTATTGGGAAATTGCATCAATGTAGGCTAGCCTAAGTGTGGCTTTTTCTTTTTCAAAAATAGTATGATACTTCCTTTTAGGGTGAGAAGATTTTTTATTTAATAAAGCCAACAGATGAAAATTTGGCACGTTACGAATCTTGGAGTTCATCTGTGACCCAGAGTGAGGTGTTCTTTGGAGATAAGGTGGATAAGTGCTACAAATGTGTCGTAAAGCAGGGACATACCTTATTTGTTCCTACAGGTAAGGTTTTCATCCCATCCCCTACTCACCATGATTGATAGTCACATAGAGTTGGCTTTTAATTAGAACCTCTGACTTCAACATGTTTGGAAAGTAGTCACATTTGTTAAGAAATAATTCTGATCTTGGACTTTTTAGGTTTTGTTCCTTAGAGGTTTTCTCTTCTACTTAGGACTTCTTTTGGCATTGTATTTATATCATTTGCCTTCATTTTTATTTTTATTAAGAAAAAATTCACATACCATAATATTCACCCTTTTAAAGTGTGCAACGCAGCGGTTTTTAGTAGATTAATAAAGTTGGGCAAACAAATGTCATGAAAACTACTTTCCAAACATGTTAAAGCCAGAGGTTCTAATTAAAAGCCAACTAGTAATTCCAGAACATTTTCCTTGTCTCAAAAAGAAACCCCGTACTTTTTAGCAGTTACTCTCCATTCCCACCTCCCCTGAGCCCCTGGCAACCACGAATGTACTTTCTGTCACTGTGGATTTGCCTCTTTGGATACTTTAGGTAGATGGAATCATACAACATGTGGGCTTTTGCATCTAGCTTCTTTCACTTAGCATATTATCTTCTAGTCTCATCCATGTTGTAGCATGTATCATTACTTCATCTTTTCATGGCCCAGTAATGTTCTTTTGTGGGATATACAGGTTGAGCATCCCAAATCCAAAAGTCCCAAACCTGACTGCTCCAAAATTGAAAGCTTTTGAGCATCTGCATGACCCTCAAGAGGAAATGCTTATTGAGGCATTTTGGGTTTTGGATTTTCAAATTAGGGATGCTCAGCTGGTAAGTATATAATGCAAATATTCCAAGATCCAAAAAAAAAAAAATGAGTACTTCTGGTTCCAAGCATTTTGGATAAGGGGTACTCAGCTTTACCATCTTTTGTTTATCCATTTACCAGTTGGTGGACATTTGGGTTGTTTCCACATTTTGGCTGTTTGAATAGTGTTGCTTTGAACATTTATATACAATTTTTTATGTGGAGGTATGTTTTCATTTCTCTTGGGTAAATATAGCTTGTAGTAGAATTGCTGCATTACGTGGTTTAACTACATTTAACTTCTTGAGGAATTGCTGACCCGTTCTCCAAATGGCTGCACCATTTTACGTTCCCACCAGCAGTGTATTTGGAGTCCAGTTTCTCCACACCATCACCAGTGCTGTAATTGCCTTCTATTCTAGTGGTGTGATGTGTCATGATTTGGATTTGCATTTCCATAATGAGTAATGATGCGCAGCATTTTTCTTGTTGGGCATTTGCATATTCTCTTTGGAGAAATGTCTATTCAAACCCTTTGCTCATTTTAAAATAGGGTTATTTGTCCTTTTTAATTGTTGAGTTTGTAAGCATTCTTTGTTCTGTGTACTAGACCCATATCAGTATGTATGATTTGCAAATATTTGCTCCCATTTTGTGGGTTATCTGCTCACTTTGTTGATAATGTCCTTTGATGCACAAAAGTTTTTAATTTTGATAGTCTTAACTATGGTCAGCTCTCCATTGCTGTTAAAGACCAAGCCTGTAAGAATCTGGGCTGCTGTCCCAGGACAGTTAGGAGGCAAGGGGTGTGTCTTGAGAGACCCTCAAAGAAAGGATTGAGTATCAGTCTTAGCTGTAGTCTCAGGTATAGGTATCAGGTCTGTCATTTTGAGATGTAAATGAATGTAGAGTATAGACTGTCCAGACCAGTGGTTTTGAGAATTATGTGCTGGTTTTGGTGACCCTAATGACTGTAGAGTTCACAGGGATCTGTCCCCACAGGCCCTGCTGAAAGCCTTGCCTCTGGTGTATATAGTAATAATGGTGTGTTGAACAAATGAAGACATGCCTTAGAACTACCACAATATTTGCCTAGATAAGTATCAGTATTTTCACGATGAAGGGGCTGATTGACATTGTGAATGCCCCTCCCTTAAATCTTCCTACTTCTTGCTTTTATGTTAAGTATTTTGTTGTACCCTCTTCAAAATCATAAATTGACATTCATAGAATAATTTTTTTTATTGATTTAATATCCTAACTAGAATATAAAGAAGAAATTAAAAGGTGATTTATAATGAAATGCTATTTCAGTATGTGCCCGTTTAGGCACAGCAGCGTTAGAGAACAGAATGAAATGGTAATTGCATAAGGAAGGAGATCAATCTAGGTGTGTGTTAGTGGCAACACAAATTCTATCAGTAGCACTGGTGTAGGTACTGATACTTCCTGGAATATCAGAATCACCTGGAGGACTGGTTACAACACAGATTGCTGGACCTCATGGCCAAGGTTCGGATTCTGTGGAGCTGGAGTGGGCCTGAGAATGTGCATTTCTAACAAGTTCTTGGCTGATTCAGGTGCTGCTGGTATGGGGACCATATTTGGAGAACTACTGCTGTAGGCAAAGTGATTTTTTTCCCCAAGGTAGTCAGCAACTGACAAGCTTTCAAACAAACTACAGTACAGTTTTTGTATTTCGGGAAATTGTGCCAAAACCATGAAAATATACTGTGTGTGCATGTCTGTATATACAGATATATATAACATATAATAATGGAGTTCTAATTTCTAGGCTGAGATAGTTAATAGGACAGGCTTTGTACCTGTATGAATGTGCAGGAAAATTTGACAGTCCCGAGTGATGCAGGACAATTTCATTTTGTGTGGAACTGTCTCACATGTTGCATTCCTGGCTCCCACTCCCAAAATGCCAGTAGTGCTCCCAAATCATTGAGACAACCAGAAAAGCCCCTAAACGTTCCAAAACATCCTGAACAGGCAGTACTGCCGCTATTGAGAACCACTGATGTGTAGGATTTGGAGTTGGCACAGGCTTCTAATTTGTGGTTTCAACGTCAAGCTCAAGGCTTTGTGCCTTTGAACACAGAAATGGGCACACTTGAAAATGAGTCCTTTGAGGGTTTTTGTTTTGTGTTACAGTTCAGTGAGGGGTCAAAAGATGAAAAATATAAAGAAAATGGGATTTGTGTATTTTAAAAGCTAATTTGCATACAAATATGTTTGTATATATTTATTTCTGGTGAAGTCTTTAAGTCTGCCAACACTTTTTTCAAAAGTTAGATGTCATGTCTTAGAAATGGTTCTCACTTTGTAAGCATTTGTATGGGAATACAAGATATCATTTTTTGGCAGCACCTATATTTGTAGGACCATAACCCTTCATAATTAAATGTGGGTGATCTACCTTTTCCTTCTTACAGAGTCAGGTCTCAGGTTGACTCCTCTGATCCTCCTCTGCTTAGTCCTTTCAGGGCACTGATTTCAGGATGACACCAGGACGATGGAGTATCCCACCAATCCTCGTGTGTTCTCTAATGGAAAATGTGCTTTTCTAAATCAAACCAGATTTGACTGGTCTGAGAGTAAAATCTTTAATATAAAGTTGGGTTGTGTTTTTAAACTAAAAAACAAAAGCAGGCTGGGCACAGTGGCTCACACCTTAATTTCAGCACTTTGGGAGGCCAAGGTGAGAGGATCACTTGAGGCCAGGAGTTTGAGACTAGCCTGGGCAACAAACTGAGACCCCATCTCTATTTTTAAAAAGAAAGAAGCAAATACACTAAGAACTACAAAAACCTTCACCTTATTTCTCAAACTCAGCATAGAGCCTAGCATATAATAGGCATTTAATAAATATTTAATTAAGTCTATGTATTGTAATAAACATTAACTTCTCTAGCACTGAAATATGAAATAAACTGATACTGATATTTTGAGTTACTTCACAGGTAGATATCCTATTTGTTTGGTTTACATATTGAAAAATGACTGCTTTATATATTTTTAACCATTTCAGGGTGGATCCATGCTGTGCTGACTTCTCAGGACTGTATGGCTTTTGGGGGGAACTTCCTGCACAACCTTAACATTGGCATGCAGCTCAGGTTTGTGTCAGCATTTACATGACCTTTTATCCTTTTTAAAAATAGGATACTCTTTTTTTTTTAACTTAAAAAAAAATCAATAGCATATTTTATTTGAGATTCCATGGAAATAGTCCCTGAGATATTATTAATAATAGGAGCTCTTAACAAAAGTAGTATTTTAAAATTTTGCCAGGAGGATACTTTGCATTTCAAATCTGAAGCAACAACAACAAAAAGGAACTTATTCAGATAATACTCCAAATTTCAAAATTTTGTGAAAATGTATGTGTTCTCCTTTGGCTATTTTTGCAGTGAGGGAGATGAACAAAATCTAGTCAGACTGAGATGTGATATATGGTACTAGAAAAAAGCAACCCTAAGTCAGGACTGCTATCGAAACACCTGCTTTAATTTTGCTGCAGGTAAAGGATTAATAGCTGTTTCTCCTCTGTATGAGAATTTGACCTTTGCATAACTCTTCCCCTGATAGTCTAATCAGTGTTGACTTTTACTAGCTAACACTGCTTATGGTAAAAATGATTCCTGATTGATAAACTGCATCAGGACTGGGAGAACTAGAAATACCTAGTAGGGAGCCATGTCTTTGGACTTGCCTGAATGTGGTAACTCTTGTAATTTGACACACTCATAGAGATCCCTAGAAGCTATGCATCTGTGTGTGGCGTTATTACAAGAGAGAGTGGCTCTTACAGGGCATAAGGCTTTAAGCAGCTTTAAACATCTCCCACACCTACCAAGTGTGGATCTTGTCTTTTTGTACCTGAGCTGTGCCTGAGGGAGGGATGGCTCCTGTGTAATTCGTGCCAAGTGTGGTCTTGAGCTGGAATACCTAGCCGAGTCTAAATAAAACTTTTGGGTGAGTATTGCACTGTTGTGGATACATGGAGCTGTTTTCCGAAACACACAGTTTTATTTTTTGTAGTAGAACCCTCATAAAAATCTCTTTTGTTAAAACTAGGATACAAATCCAAAGGTGTGATCTTGATCTTCTGTGAAGTCCATTACAATTCTTAAGTATACCGTCAAATTCCTTAAAGTCAGAACCTGGATAAGATCACAATTCAGTCTTGTCCACATGTGATGTTGCTAAGAAATGTAAAATACTTCATTGGTCTTATATATCATGACCTGCTTATTTTCAAGTTGGTTACTTTTATCTAATTTTGAAATGCTAATATTAATATTAAATATTTCTTCAAATTCATGTAGGTGTTATGAGATGGAGAAAAGGCTAAAAACACCAGATCTTTTCAAATTCCCTTTCTTTGAAGCCATATGTTGGTTCGTAGCCAAAAACTTGCTGGAAACCCTGAAAGGTAATTAATAATTTGCATATTTGTATATGATATGATGCATATTGTTTGTAGTTCGCTCATAGCCACCTTACAGAAAGAGTCCCTTTTCTAGTAGAGTATGGATGTCACTCTATTTTGTTTTTTAAATATATGGTTTTCCCCCATCCAGGAACCTTTTTAGCAAGTTAGAGTCTCTAGTCCATAACCTGACAATCTATGTTCTTAAAAATTTGTTATAAAAGACCTGGATCAGAACAATGTAGGTAATATTAGAAGTGTTCATTCCATCTAGTACTCTAGAAGCTTGCACACATTATCAAGCACGTAACAGTGCCTAACTCTCAAAAATGCAGTTTATTTCGAGAGACTGTTACCTAACATATGTTCCCAAAATTTGCTTTTAAGAAAGCAAACTAGGCTGGGCGCAATGGTTCACTTCAGTAATCCCAGCACTTTGGGAGGCCAAGGCAGGCGGATCACCTAAGGTCAGGAGTTCAAGACCAACCTGGCCAACATGGTGAAACCCCCATCTCTACTAAAAAAAATACAAAAATTAGCCGGGCATGGTGGTGCATGCCTGTAATGCCAGCTACTTGGGAGGCTGAGGCAGGGAGAATTACTTGAACCCAGGAGGCAGAGGTTGCATTGAGCCGAGATCATGCAATGGCGACAGAGTGCAACTTTGCCTCCCCGCTGCCCCCCCCCCCCCCCGCTCCAAAAAAAGTTCAGGTTATGATTCTGTAGTTGAAGAAAAAAACCTTTTTTGAACTTGTCTTTGTATTTGAACTCACTTTTTAAAAGGTGGAATTTCAGACTTTGATGTTTTAATATTTTGGTTTAATAATCTTTGAGCACTCAAGTTGGAGACTGATGTCACTTGCTTCTATTTTCTGCTTTTCATCCTCTTGTGCTAGTGAGAATAGTTTGTCTGCTTTTTGTGTTGTCTAACTTTTGTAGTCAGTTTGTAAATAGTGCTACTATTATAATTGACAACTCTCAGAATAGACATAAACAGATTAAACAGTAAAGTTTATTCTGAACATTTGCTTCTTTTTCCATTTTAAAGTTAAACAAGAAGAAAAGGTAAAATGAAAAGAAATAACCAAAAATTTACTTCCCAAGATAGGATGTACAGAACTAAAATGATAAAACTCATATAACAATGGTACCCTAAACCCCCCACCTCACAGCATAGCGCAGAGATGTCCTGGCAGCGCTTCTGGTCTATGGGATGGGGGTAGAATCCCATGCATGAGAAGGGGACAGGTCCTTTCTTCACAAGACCAGTTTTTGCTCCAGAAATGAATCCTTGTCATGAATCGCCGATGCATTCCGTGTTTTCAGTTATTTTTCTTGGCTGTAGGAATGTCACAGTGGACTGTAGAGTTGTCATACGTAGTTTTCAGTAAAATACTGGACAATAGAGTTTATAGTCTCCTATTTAAGTGCAAGCCTAGACGGACAGGAACACTTTTATGTACTTATAAAAACACAAATTTCCTTGTTTTGTGGAAATAAATCCCAATTATTGAACCTTCTGGTTAAGAGGTTGGCAATTCTATACTTGGTTCAGGGTACTTTCTCCCCTCTTTTCTCTCTTCCTGTCCCAAGACTCCAAGTTCCTGTCTTGTGGTTAGCTAGGAGAAACTATCCACGAACACACACACACACACACACACACACACACACACACACACACACGCCTGTACCCCTGGAGTGATGCACAGTGGTCTTTTTTTCCACTAATGTCTAAGAGAAGCTCATTCTTTAACTTCTTAAAACAATTTAAGAGCTTTATCTGAAAGACAAAATCTTGCCATTGCTCGGGAAGCCATAGGAGCAATTTGCTTAGTCTTAGAACTGTTTAGTCTTTGTGTTAGGCCATCAAAAGTTCAGAAACATTGAGGTCTGATTGAAAGCATGACTCTGTACATTAAAGACTTTTTTAAAAAGGATTATTAGAAAAGGGTATTTGTAGGTTGTTTTAAGATGTTTCGTTTTATTAGCCAGATCAGTATAGAATACCTGGCAATCACAGTGATTCAGTCCAGTCTCATCAAGGCAAAAATGAAATGATCATTATAGCAATTGCCATCGTTTTAAGCATTCATCCTGGGAACAGGAATAGTGGTCTTGTGACCCCAAATTATGTTGTTCTTTTATCCGTAACCTTTTTACTTTACATTGTGGCCTATTGTTTGCCAGCTCTCAGACTGTTCTAAGGCTTATATGGTGGGTTAAACGAGGTTGAATCATCTGAAACTCTTTACTGTGTTTCATGTCAGTAATAGTAAAATAATGAACCAGTTTGGATTTGTGTGAGGAAATTAGCCACTGTGCAGAAGCAAAATCCTTTGTTTCAACTTAGCTGAATTTTAGACTACATCTAATATATTTTGTTTGTTTTAGATTATCGCAATTTGATTAAAAAACTCAAAACATTTTTGTTTATGTGTATTTATATTTACTTTACTCTGTTATTAAACTAGTCAATTATATAGATCACACACACGTTCATACTGTGTAAAGAATAAGGCTGTTATTACTCAGGTAACCACTACCCAAATTAAGCAAAAACAGCCTTGCCAATACCTTAGAAATGCTCTGTTACCTTTTTCATTACACCTTTTTGTTTCGCTTCTAGAGATAACCATTATCCTGACTTTTGTGATAATCCTTTTCTTCAGTTTTACCAAACCTATGTTATAAACTAAAATAATTTAATTTTCAACATTTGTAAACTTCCTATGAATAAATTCATACTGGTATTCTCTTGTAACCTTTTACTCAGCATTGTTTGTGAGATTCATCCATGTTTTTGTGTGTGGCTATAGTTCTTTTTCATTGCTAGAGTATTCTGTTGTATGAATATACTGTGAGATATATATATATACACACACTCACACACTGATCTGCAAGTTTGACATTTGGGAGTTATTTTTGGTTTTTGGCAATTATGGAAGATGCTGCTAAGAAGTTCTTGTCTTTGTCACCTAGTGCAAGAATTGCTCCAGAAAACAGGCCTAATTGCTAGGTCATAGATAGAATTTAGTAGTTGCTGCCAAATTGTTTCCAATTCCCATTTCCATGGCAGGACAAGCAAGTTCCCAAAGCTCTATGCTCTGGCCAACACTTGGTATTGTTAGGTTATAATTTTTGCAAATCTCATGGATATAAAGTAGTATTCTTTGTGCTTTTAATGTGCATTTCCCTGATTATTAATGGAATCGGGTAGTTTTTTTCATATGTGTATAGGCCTTTTGGATTTTCTCTTTAACTGAAGGACAAAATTTCTTAAATTTAAAATAGCATTTTTTTCAACTTTTTTATGGTTAGTGCTTTCTGTGCCTTGTTTAAGTAGTTCTTTCTTATCCCTAGGTCTTGCAGAGATCCTTGTTTTCTGAAAGCTTTTACTTGTGTTTTGCATTTAGGCTTTTAACTCACTTGGAATTGATTTTTTTCTTTTTCTTTCTTTTTTTTTTTTAATGGATGGTGGGAGTATATTTTCACTTGCTTTTGTGTAAATATCCACTTGTCCCAGCACCATATTTTAAGTAATCCATTCTTTTTCTGTTCTTCATAAACACCGGTCGTCTCCTGTATCGTGTGTTGATACCTGTGTAGGTCCTGGGACATACACACACATACTCACCCACCCTTCTGTTCCAGTGGGCTAGCAGTCTGTCTCTCCACCAAGCACACTATCTTATTAACCTTTGATAAGACTTGATATCTGGTAGGTCCTCCTTCTTCAAGTATGTCTTCGCTTTTCTTTCCCCTTTTATTTTTATATAAATTTTTGAGTTACCCTATTACAAGCCAACACCACCCTACCAAATGTAACCAAACAAGTAAATGATAATGTGGAGGTTTTTTTTTTTGTTTTTTTTTTTTTTTGTTTTTTTTTGAAGGTGTTAACTCTAAAGATCAATTTGGGCAAAATTTGATGTCATAAATACTGAGTTTTCTAAAAATGACATGGAACATCTCTGTTTATTTAGATCTTTAATGTCTTTTGGCATTTCTTATTTTTTCTTCATAAAAATTTTACATAGATATCTCTTGCTAGATTTATTCCAAAGTAGTTCTTTTTGTTAGTGCTATTATAAAAACACATATCATTGTATTAGTCTGTTCTTGCATTGCCATAAAGAAACACCTGAGACTGGGTAATTCATAAAGAAAAGAGGTTTGATTGGCTCAGGGTTCCTCAGGCTCTACAGGAAGCACGATGCTGGCATCTGCTTAGCTTCTGGGGAGGCCTCAGGAGACATAACCATGGTGGAAGGCAAAGGGGGAACAGGAGCAAGATAGGGTGAAGGGGGAGGTGCTGCACACTTTAAAACAACCAGATCTCACAAGAACTCAATTGTCACAAGAACAACACAAGAGGATGGTGCAAAACCATTCATGAAGGATCCAGCCCCATGATCAAATCACCTCCCACCAGGCCCCACCTCTAACATTTGGGGATTACAATTGAATAGGAGATTTGGGTGGGGATGCAGATCCAAACCATATCAGTCATTACTATGTATATACATATGGTTGAACTTACATGACATTTCTGTTTTTTACTTCAAATATAGTCAAATATTAGCAATTTCATATGGTTCAACTTACCATGTGATACTGGAATATAGAAGCAGTTACTTTTTATACTGATTTTAGCAACCTTGTTAAAATCTATTCTTTAATCATTTATCTGAGGCTTTTGTTTGATTCTCTAATACACAGTCATATACATCCGCGTTGAATAATGACAGTCTTGTTCCTTCTTTTCTAATATTTATATCTTTTTTTTTTTCATTGCTTTACCGGGTTGTCTAGGACCTCCAGGGAAATAGTGAATAGAAATGGCAAAGGTGGGCAGCTCTATCTTTGTTCTCAGTCTCAGAAGGAAAGCTTTCAATCTTTCGCCATTATTACCTTTGTTGTAGGCTTTTTGTTGATAACCTTTATCAAATGCTTGTCTATTCTAAGCTAGCTAAGAGGTTGTTTTTTTCCTTTCTTTTAAAAAATGATGAGTGGTAGTTTAATTTTTATCAAAAACTTTGCCTGCGTATATGAAAAGCTCCATAATTTTTCTTCTTTAACCTTTTAATTTAGTGGTTATATTAATTTATTTTCTAATATTAAGTCAACCTATAATTTTTATATACCATTAGGTTAGTATATTGTTTGTATTCTATCTATATGCTTATATTTTATATATTCTATATATAATTATGTATTACATATGGGTGTGTGGGTATATGTGTATTTGTTTGATTTTGGCACATGAGTGAAATTGGCTTGTGCTTTGTTTTCTCAGACTGTCCTTGTTAGATTTTGGTATAAAAGTTATGCTAGCCGGCCGGGCATGGTGGCTCAAGCCTGTAATCCCAGCACTTTGGGAGGCCGAGACGGGCGGATCACGAGGTCAGGAGATCGAGACCATCCTGGCTAACATGGTGAAACCCCGTCTCTACTAAAAAAATACAAAAAACTAGCCGGGCGAGGTGGCGGGCGCCTGTAGTCCCAGCTACTCGGGAGGCTGAGGCAGGAGAATGGTGTAAACCTGGGAGGCGGAGCTTGCAGTGAGCTGAGATCCCGCCACTGCACTCCAGCCTGGGCGATAGAGCGAGACTCCATCTCAAAAAAAAAAAAAAAAAAAGTTATGCTAGCCTTAGACAAAATGTTGGGATTGTTCCTTCTGTTTCTGATCTCTGGAGAAGTTTGTGTACAGTTGGAATGATTTCTTTTTTGAATGACTAATAGAACTCACTGATGATCTGGGTCTATAGTTTTCTTTGTGGGAAGATTTTTGACTACTGAGTCAATATCTTTAGTGATTAAATGACCATAAAGGTTTTCCAACTAATTATTGAGTTCATTTGTATAAATTATTTTCTTAAAATGTATCTAGAAATTACATCTAAAATTTGACATTTGTTGGCATAAAGTTCTTCATGTTATCCTCTTACCTACTAAATATCTGTGGCATTTGTAATGATATTATTTCTATTCTCCATACTGGATATTCGTGCCTGTTTTCTCTTTATATTAATTTTGTTGGTTTTTTTTTTAAAGAACTTGTTTGAGGCTCTGTTTGTTGTTTTGTTAATTTTTGCTTATGATTTTTATCCGTTTTTTTGGTATTAAAACTTTTTTGTGGGTCTTCAGTTCATTAATTTTCAGCCTTCTAACATAAATATTTAAAGCTGTACATTTCCCTGTATGTATAGTATACAACACATTTTGATATGTTTTCGTTATTTAACCAACATATTGTCTGATTTCCAGTGTTTTTCTTTGATCCAAATTTTGGTCTATTTTTTAATATCTGCATTTCTTAATTTCTAAACATAGAGGCTTTCTTTAGCTTACCTGCATTATGAACATATATATGGTTTAGATCTTGGACTTGGATGAGACTTGTTTATGGTCCTAGAATATGGTTGAGTTTTGTAAGTGTTCTGTGTGTGTTTGAAAAGAATGTGTATTCTGCAGTTGCTGGGTACGATATTCTATTTATGGCCATTGAATCAACTTTATATTGTTCAAATTGAATATATCCCTACTGATTTTTTTGTTTTTGGTTCACTTTATCTCTTACCAAGAGAAATATTTGAAAATCTTCCGCTGTGATTGTGGAGTTGTTTCCCCATGTAGTTCTGTCTAGTTATTGTTTTCTGTATTTTCATATTGTGTTATTCAGTACAAATTCTAAGTGGTTACATATGTCTTTCTGGTGAATTGAATCTTTGGTCATTATGAAATAACCCTTTGTTAATGACAGTTACACCCCCTTTCTTTTGGACTCTTGGTATCTTTTCCCCATCCTTTTATTTGAAACCTTTCTATATTTTTAAATACGGTATGTATGCATATTTAGCTTATTTAAAAATCTAGCCAGATACAGCAGCTCACACCTATAATCCCAGCACTTTGGAAGGCCAGGGCTCGAGGACTGCTTGAAGCCAGGAGTTTGAGACCAGCCTGAGCAAAATACTGAGACCCCATCTCTACACAAAAAAATTAAATCCAGTGAAATGGTCTTTTAACTGGAGTATTTAGTAAATTACACTTAATGTAATTCTGTTTCTTTTTCTTTCTTGTCTTTTTGGATTGATCGTTTCATATTTCACTTTTTTATCTTTTTATTAATTTGGAAGTTGGATAGTTTTATATTTGGTGGTTACTCAAAATCTGAAGTTAATCCTTTTAACTTTAGAACATTTTAACTTTTTTTTCCTCACCCCATTTCCATTCCTACAGAACTGAGAGAAGATGGTTTCCAGCCTCAAACTTACCTAGTACAGGGAGTGAAAGCACTGCATACTGCTTTAAAATTATGGATGAAAAAAGAAGTAAGTTATTTCAACAGTGAAATCACTGTGTTTTATGTTGCAAGATTAGGAAAACAGAGTCCTTGTGCTATTTTGGCAGCACATGTGAATGCCAGTAGTAGAGGGAATAGAAATCATGCTTTATATGCAACCTCCATTTTATTATTCATTATATACAAATGTACTGGTTTCTGTTATGCGAATAAAGTATTTAGATATTTCTTTAATCTTTGATCTGGAAAAGAAAGTAATTAAAGTATATTTAGGAAATTGACTAAGAAATAAACATATAGATATGGAATAATAATAAATAACATTGAGCTCTTATAGTTGTGCTATAGTGTGCTGAGAGCACTGTGCTTTGTCTTTATACACATAATCTCATTTAATCCTCAAAGCCAACTGTGTGAGGTCTAGGTGCTATTGGTACCACAATTCTACATATGGGAAAGCCGGGGTTCAAAGAGTTAAGTAACTTGCCCAAGAGAACTGGTGAAGTTAGGACTTAAAACTTAGATCTCTGGGACTGCAAAGCCTATGCTTTTTACCACTCTGCTAGATTTATGTAAAAGTGAAGGAAAGGAGAGTCCAAATTTCAAGCATGAGCTTTCCATTTTCATGAAAATATGAGCTAGTTGTTTGCATTTGAATCCCACCACCTCCAGATCTCCATTTAGAATTAGTGTTTCCTTCCCTTATGCATCCATGCTGTATTTCTTGTGCCTATGGGCTTAAAACAAATGTTTATAAAATAATATATTCGTGTTTCTTTCAACTGAGTCTGTGAGCTCTTGAACAGGGACTGTCTTTCTCATCTTTATTGTAACTCCATGGAACTTTGCACATAATACTTTAATAGGTGATACATGCATATGTGAGCTGATGAAAATACATGTCTATATTTTCTTTCTTTTTTTTTTTAACAGAGTCTTGGTCTGTTGCCCAGGCTGGAGTGCAGTGGTGCGATCTCGGCTCACTGCAGCCTCCACCTCCTGGGTTCGAGTGATTCTCCCCTCCCTCAGCCTCCTAAGTAGTTGGGACTACAGGCACGTGCCACCATGCCCAGCTAATTTTTGTATTTTTTTGTAGAAATGAGGTTTCGCCATGTTGGCCAGGCTGGTCTTGAGCTCCTGACCTCAGGTGATCCACCCACCTTGGCCTCCCAAAGTGCTGGGATTATAGTCATGAGCCACTGCGTCTGGCCGTGTCCGTATTTATTTCTTGATTGTCCCCTTGAAATAAAAATCTTGCTTTTAAGAAATACTGGGAAACGGTAATTAATAGGTTACTGTCCCAATAATTTTATACTCCCTTTTCACTGTATTATCATTGCGTCATATCTACCAGAGCACAACACTGTGGAAGTATTCAGGAAAATAAAAATCATGTCCTCCACTGTGAAAGACCTTATTGTCTAGGTGACAAGGAAAGCCATAAGCAAATTTAAAACTGTTTAACAAGATAAAAACAAAATAAAGCATATGTTGCCAAAACTGTATAATTTGTTTCCTACTGAAAGGCTTTAGATGTGTGATTCTCAGATTTGTGACTTTATCACTTTATCAGAATTGCCTTTAGAGCTTTTTTTTTTTTTTTTTTTTGAGACGGAGTCTCACTCTGTTGTGCAGTGGCACAATCTCTGCTCACTGCAGCCTTTGCTTCCTGGGTTCAAGTGATTCTCCTATCTCAGCCTCCCGAGTAGTTGGGATTCCACGCCTGGCTAATTTTTGTATTTTTAGTAGAGACGGGATTTCACCATGTTGGCCAGGCTGGTCTGGAACTCCTGACCTCAGGTGATCCACCAGCCTCGGCCTCCCAAAGTGCTGGGATTACAAGCGTGAGTCACCGTGCCCAGTCTTCCCCTTTCCTATTGATGGGATCTCTTCTATTTTGCTTTTGCCTATTAAAAGAAAAAAAAGGACAAAAATGTGTTCAAATTAGATTTCCCAAGAGAAACTAGGATTACTTTAGTGTCTGTGTTCTCCTTAAAAATCCTTATGCATTATGAATTAAATGTTAAGCTTAATTTGTTACTTTACTAATTAGTAGTAGTAGTTAGAATTACAGTAGGCTTTGAGGAGTAGAGTACAAGGTTACCACTCAATATAAAGCAAAATTAACTGTGAGACAAGTCTGTTTTTAACACAGTCTAAGAGGATTTTGTATGTTAATGAGAATCTCCTTAGAAGGCATTATACCAGCTACACGAACTCTGAAACCTGGCTTACTAGTATTTGGTGATGTCTGTAACAGTCTAGAGAATCCAAAAATTGGTTTAGTAAATTTGTTTTTACATATTAAAGTGTAAATAACTTTGGTTTTCTTATTTTTGTTAATCCAAATACAGCTTGTATCTGAACATGCCTTTGAAATTCCAGACAATGTTAGACCTGGACACCTTATTAAAGAACTTTCTAAAGTAATTCGAGCAATAGAGGTAAGAGTAGAAACTGTCATGTAAATGCTTGGTTATTATCTGCTTTGAGAAGCAAATGGATCTATCCCCACTCTACAAGTATTTCAAAACTCTTACACACTTAGAAGAAATATAATGACCTGAGTATTTGGAGGTTTCTCAGGTTTTCAGGCTTCTGAAGTCCTTGAGAGAAATTTGTAATATTGTATTCTCATGAAGTAATAAGGAAACAGTTACCAGGTTACTTTAGGATACTTAAAAAAATAAAAAATATGGAGTATAAACAGTAGAACTTTTAGATCCAATTAATTTCAGCTACCCAGAGAGGAATACATGTTTGTATTGTTAGAACAAGAGAAGAAATGTAAGGTGAGTGAGTCAAGCTAGGGATGGAGAGAGGGATGATAAGCAGTAGGGTGGGGCAAGGAGATGCTTGGGTAAATGCCCTTTAATAAAAGCTCAGAAAACCTGATTAGATATTTTAATTTATTAAGAGCTATTCTTGGTGTTTAAGAAAGGGTGTTTTAAAGTAATTCTTCAAAAAAGTTGTTCTGTTAGTGTCTAGCTTAAATTGAGAGGAAATTAGGTGGAGGAATGGAGGCCAGCTGATGATTTAACAGCTTACATTAGGGCTGTGTTTGGAGAATGAAAAGAGGTATACATTTACAAAATACTAAAATGCTTGGTTTAATATCAATGGATAGAATATGTAATTCTCAGTGTGTTCAGATATAGGAGAAAAATATGTTCTGTTTTTAAAGTGTTATAGTAGTCACATTTAAATTGGTTTAGTATCAAAAGTCATATATCTGATCTTAAATATATATGTAAGTTTATACATATATAAAGATCATGCATGATAACCAAAATGAAGAATAAACTTACTATGAAAGGTGTGATTCTATATTAAAAAACTATAAATCTTTACTTATGGAAGTAAAACAATAGTTAAATAAATGGGAGTGTCATCTCTGAAAATGTCAATCAACTCTAAATTAGTATTACAAATTTAAAGTGGTAAAATACACTTGGAAGAATAATTAGACTGTCCCAGAGAGCAACTAGTCCAGGGTGGATCAGGAGAATGAAAGGATCTATATTTGTTATGACCTGAAATTCAAGTTTAACTGGGTGTCTTAAACTTTATCTGGCAATCCTATCCAGGAAGGATGTCTCCAGAGAAAAATATAACATTATTAGATCACCAAATGTGTTTGAATGTTTGTATTCTTCTAGTGGATAATTTGGGAATCAATTCGTGATTGAATAAGGGAATGTAATGACAGTATGTTATATGTCACTGAGTTATCAGTAATTTTTACTGAGTCCAATTTACTGAATATTGAAGGAAAGGGAGGTATGTGCATGTTTAAGAGAGATGTGTAAAGATTAAGACTTCATCTTGTATGATAGGAATTCAGTAATATCTGAAGCTGAAAATAGTATAAACATGTCATTTTATAATTTGGAAGCAAATAACTGAAGGGAAAACCATTTAGAAGAGTTGGAAGTCCTGGCTGTATACCTAAAAGAATTGATAGCAGGGACTCAAACAGGTATTTGTGCATCAATGTTGATAGCAGCATTATCCGCAGTAGCCAGAAGGTAGACCAAGCAACCCAGGTGTCCATCAGCAGGTGAATAGATAAAGTGTGGTACATACTCACAGTGGAATACTACTCAGCCTTATAAAAGAAGGAAATGCTGACTGGGAGGGTTCCAAGATGGCCAAATGGGAACAGCTCCAGTCTACAGCTCCCAGCGTGAGTGACGCAGAAGATGAGTGATTTCTGCATTTCCAACTGAGGTACCGGGTTCATCTTACTGGGGCTTGTTGGACAGTGGGTGCAGCCCACGGAACGTGAGCCGAAGCAGGGCGGGGCATTGCCTCACCTGGGAAGTGCAAGAGGTTGGGGAATTCCCTTTTCTAGCTAAAGGAAGCCATGACAGACGGTACGTGGGAAATCGGGACACTCCCACCCTAATACTGTGCTTTTCCAATGGTCTTAGCAAACAGCACATGAGGACATTATATCCTGCGCCTGGCTGAGAGGGTCCCACGCCCACGGAGTCTTGCTCACTGCTAGCACAGCAGTCTGAGATTGAACTGCAGGGCGGCAGCAAGGCTGGGGGAGGGGCGGCTGCCATTGCTGAGACTCAGTAGGTAAACAGAGCTGCCGGGAAGCTCAAACTGGGTGGAGCCCACTACAGCTCATGGAGGCCTGCCTGCCTCTGTAGACTCCACCTCTGGGGGCAGGGGATAGCTGAACAAAAGGCAGCAGAAACTTTGCAGACTTAAACATCCCTGACAGCTTTGAAGAGAGTACTGGTTCTCCCAGCATGGAGTTTTGAGATCTGAGAACGGACAGACTGCCTCCTCAAGTGGGTCCCTGACCCCGGAGTAGCCTAACTGGGAGACACCTCCCAGTAGGGGGCGACTGACACCTCATACAGCCGGGTGCCTCTCTCAGATGAAGCTTCCAGAGGAAGGATCAGGCAGCAACATTTGCTGTTGTGCAGTATTTGCTGTTCTGCAGCCTGTTTGTGATACCCAGGCAAACAGGGTCTGGAGTGGACATCCAGCAAACTCCAACAGACCTGCAGCTGAGGGTACTGACTGTTAGAAGGAAAACTAACAAACATGAAGGACATCCACACAAAAACTCCATCTCTAGGTCACCATCATGAAAGACCAAAGGTAGATAAAACCACAAAGATGGGGAGAAAACAGAGCAGAAAAGCTGAAAATTCCAAAAATCAGAGTGCCTCTTCACCTCCAAAGGAATGCAGCTCCTTGCCAGCAATGGAACAAAGGTGGATGAAGAATGACTTTTGACGAGTTGACAGAAGTAGGCCTCAGAAGATCAGTAATAACAAACTTCTCCAAGCTAAAGGAGGATGTTCGAACCCATCACAAAGATGCTAAAAACCTTGAAAAAAGATTAGATGAATAGCTAACTAGAATAACCAGCATAGAGAAGACATTAAATGACCTGATGGAGCTGAAAACCATGGCCCGACAACTGTGTGACGCATACACGAGTTTCAGGAGCCGAATCGATCAACTGGAAGAAAGGGTATCAGTGATTGAAGATCAGATGAATGAAATGAAGTGAGGAGAAGTTTAGAGAAAAAAGAGTAAAAAGGAACGAACAAAGCCTCCAAGAAATGTGGGACTATGTGAAAAGGGCAAATCTACGTCTGATTGGTGTACCTGAAAGTGATGGGGAGAATGGAACCAAGTTGGAAAACACTCTTCAGGATATTATCCAGGAGAACTTCCCCAACCTAGCAAAGCAGGCCAACATTCAAATTCAGGAAATACAGAGAACACCACAAAGATACTCCTCGAGAAGAGCAACTGCAAGACCCATAATTGTCAGATTCTCCAAAGTTGAAATGAAGGAAAAAATGTTAAGGGCAGCCAGAGAGACAGGTCGGGTTACCCACAAAGGGAAACCCATCAGACTAACAGCGGTTCTCTTGGCAGAAACTCTCCAAGCCAGAAGAGAGTGGGGGCCAATATTCAACATTCTTAAAGAAAAGGATTTTCAACCCAGAATTTCATATCCAGCCAAACTAGACTTCATAAGTGAAGGAGAAATAAAATCCTTTACAGACAAGCAAATGCTGAGAGATTTTGTCACCACCAGGCCTGCCTTACAAGAGCTCCTGAAGGAAGCCCTAAACATGGAAAGGAACAACCGGTACCAGCCACTGCAAAAACATGCCAAATTGTAAAGACCATCAATGCTGGGAAGAAACTGCACCAACTAACAAGCAAAATAACCAACTAACATCATAATGACCGGACCAAATTCACACATAATAATATTAACCTTAAATGTAAATGGGCTAAATGTTCTAATTAAAAGACACAGATTGGCAAATTGGATAAAGAGTCAAGACCCATCAGTGTGCTGTATTCAGGAGACCCATCTCACGTGCAGAGACACACATAGGCTCAAAATAAAGGGATGGGGGAAGATCTGTCAAGCAAATGGAAAACAAAAGCAGGGGTTGCAATTCTAGTCTCTGATAAAACAGACTTTGAACCAACAAAGATCAAAAGAGACAAAGAAGGCCATTATATAATGGTAAAGGGATAAATTCAACAAGAAGAGCTAAGTATCCTAAATATATATGCACCCAATACAGGAGCACCCAGATTCATAAAGCAAGTCCTTAGAGACCTACAAAAAGACTTCAACTCCCACACAATAATAATGGGAGATTTTAACACACCACTGTCAACATTAGACAGATCAACGAGACAGAAAGTTAAAAAAGATATCCAGGACTTGAACTCAGCTCTGCACCCAGCAGACCTAATAGACATCTACAGAAGTCTCCATCCCAAATCAACAGAATGTACATTCTTCTCAGCACCACATCACACTTACTCCAAAATTGACCACATAGTTGGAAGTAAAGCACTCCTTGGCAAATGTAAAAGAACAGAAACTATAACAAACTGTCTCTCAGACCACAGTGCAATGAGATTAGAACTCAGGATTAAGAAACTCACTCAAAACCACACAACTACATGGAAACTGAACAACCTGGTCCTGAATGACTACTGGGTACATAATGAAATGAAGGCAGAAATAAAGATGTTCTTTGAAACCAGTGAGAACAAAGATACAACATACCAGAATCTCTGGGACACATTTAAAGCAGTGTGTAGAGGGAAATTTATAGCACTAAATGCCCACAAGAGAAAGCAGGAAAGATCTAAAATTGATACCCTAACATCACAATTAAAAGAACTAGAGAAGCAAGAGCAAACAAATTCAAAAGCTAGCAGAAGGCAAGAAATAACTAAGATCAGAGCAGAACTGAAGGAGATAGAGACACAAAAAAACCCTTCAAAGAATCATTGAATCCAGGAACTGGTTGTTTGAAAAGATCAACAAAATTGATAGACCACTAGCAAGACTAATAAAGAAGAAAAGCAGAGAGGCAGTAAAAAATGATAAAGGGGATATCACCACCAATCCCATGGAAATACAAACTACTGTCATAGAATACTATAAACACCTCTACACAAAGAAACTAGAAAATCTAGAAGAAATGGATAAATTCCTGGACACATACACCCTCCCAAGACTAAACCAGGAAGAAATTGAATCCCTGAATAGACCAATAACAGGCTCTGAAATTGAGGCAATAATTAATAGCCTACCAACCAAAAAAAGTCCAGGCCTAGACGGATTCACAGCCGAATTCTACCAGAGGTACAAAGAGGAGCTGGTACCATTCCTTCTGAAAATATTCCAATCAATAGAAAAAGAGGGAATCCTCCCTAACTCATTTTATGAGGCCAGTATTATCCTGATACCAAAGCCTGGCAGAGGCACAACAAAAAAAAATTTTAGACCAGTATCCCTGATGAACATGGATGCAAAAATCCTCAATAAAATACTGGCAAACTGAATCCAACAGCACATCAAAAAGCTTATCCAACATGATCAAGTTGGCTTCCTCCCTGGGATGCAAGGCTGTTCACCATATGCAAATCAGTAAACGTAATCCATCATATAAACAGAACCAAAGACAAAAACCACATGACTATCTCAATAGATGCAGAAAAGGCCTTTCACAAAATTCAACAGCCCTTCATGCTAAAAACTCAATAAATTCGGTATTGATGGAACGTATCTCAAAATAATAAGAGCTATTTATGACAGACCCACAGCCAATATCATACTGAATGTGCAAAAACTGGAAGCATTCCCTTTGAAAACTGGCACAAGACAGGGATGCCCTCTCTCACCACTCCTATTCAACATAGTATTGGAAGTTCTGGTCAGGGCAATCAGGCAGGAGAAAGAAATAAAGGGTATTCAGTTAGGAAAAGAGGAAGTCAAATGTGTCCCTGTTTGTAGATGACATGATTTAGAAAACCCCAGGGTCTCAGCCCAAAATCTCCTTAAGCTGATAAGCAACTTCAGCAAAGTCTCAAGATACAAAATCAATGTGCAGAAATCACAGGCATTCTTATACACCAATAACAGACAAACAGAGAGCCAAATCATGAGTGAACTCCCATTCACAGTTGCTTCAAATAGAATAAAGTACCTAGGAATCCAACTTACAAGGGATGTGAAGGACCTCTTCAAGGAGAACTACAAACCACTGCTCAATGAAATAAAAGACAACACAAACAAATGGAAGAACATTCCATGCTCATGGATAGGAATAATCAATATCATGAAAATGTCCATACTGCCCAAGGTAATTTATAGATTCAGTGCCATCCCCTTCAAGCTACCATGACTTTCTTCACAGAATTGGAAAAAACTACTTTAAAGTTCATATGGAACCAAAAAAGAACCCACATTGCCAAGACATTCCTAAGCCAAAAGAACAAAGCTGGAGGCATCATGCTACCTGACTTCAAACTATACTACAAGGCTACAGTAACCAAAACAGCATGGTACTTTTTTACCAAAACAGAGATGTAGACTAATGGAACAGAACAGAGCCCTCAGAATTAATACCACACATCTACAACCATCTAATCTTTGACAAACCTGACAGAAACAAGAAATTGGGGAAAGGATTCCATATTTAATAAATGCTACTGGGGAAAATTGGCTCATATGTAGAAAGCTGAAACTGGATCTCTTCCTTACACCTTACGCAAAATTTAATTCAAAATGGATTAAAGACTTAAATGTTAGACCTAAAACCATAAAAACCCTAGAAGAAAACCTAGGCAGTTCCATTCAGGCATAGGCATGGGCTAGGACTTCATGACTAAAACACCATAAGCAATGGCAACAAAAGCCAAAATTGACAAATGGAATCTAATTAAACTAAAGAGCTTCTGCAGAGCAAAAGAAACTACCATCAGAGGGAACAGGCAACCTACACAATGGGCAAAAATTTTTGTAATCTACCCATCTGACAAAGGGCTAATATCCAGAATCTACAAAGAACTTAAACAAATTGACAAGAAAAAACCAATCCCATCAAAAAGTGGGCAAAGGATATGAACAGACACTTCTCAAAGGAAGACATTTTTGCAGCAAACAGACACATGAAAAAATGCTCATCATCACTGGCTATCAGAGAAGTGCAAATCAAAACCACAATGAGATACCATCTCACACCAGTTGGACTGGCGTTCAAAAAAGTCGGGAAACAGCAGGTGCTGGAGAGGATGTGGAGAAATAGGAACACTTTTACACTGTTGGTGGGACTGTAAACTAGTTCAACCATTGTGGAAGACAGTGTGGTGATTCCTGAAGGATCTAGAACTAGAAATACCATTTGACCCAGCCATCCCATTACTGGGTATATACCTAAAGGATTATAAATCATGCTGCTATAAAGATACATGCACACATATGTTTATTGTGGCACTATTCACAATAGCAAAGACTTGGAAGCAACCCAAATGTCCATCAATGATAGACTGGATTAAGAAAATGTGGCACATACACACTATGAAATACTATGCAGCCATAAAAAAGGATGAGTTCATGTCCTTTGTAGGGACATGGATGAAGCTGGAAACCATTATTCTGAGCAAACTGTCGCAAGGACAGGAAACCAAATACCGCATGTTCTCACTCATAGGTGGGAATTGAACAATGGGAACACTTGGACACAGGGTGGAGAACATCACACACTGGGACCTGTCATGTGGTGGGGGGAAAGGGGAGGGATAGCTTTAGGAGATATAGCTAATGTAAATGACGAGTTAATGGGTGCAGCACACCAACATGGCACATGTATATATATGTAACAAACCTACATGTTGTGCACATGTACCCTAGAACTTAAAGTATAATAAAAATTAAAGAAGGAAATGCTGACACATGCTACAGTGTGGATGAACCTTGAAGATATTTTGCTAAGTGAAGTAAGCCAGTCACCAAAGGACAAATTTTATAAAATTCCACTTATATGAGGTTCCTAGAGGTGTCAAATTCATAGAGAACGCAAGTAGAATCGTAGTTGCTAGGGGTTGGCGGGAAGGGAGAATGGGAAATTATTGTGTACTGGGTACAGTTTCAGTTTGTGCAGATGAGAAGGTTCTGGAGATGGATGGCAGTGATGGTTGCACAACACTGTGACTCTACTTAATGCCACTAAACTGTACACTTAAAAATTGTTAAAATGGCAGATTTTATGTTTATGTTACCACAGTAAAAAATTTTGCAAGTGGTTGCCTCTGGAGAATGAGAGTCAGGGATGAGGAAGAGGAGACTGCTATTTTTCATGATATGCTTATAGAATAATTTTATAACTACATAGATGTATCATTTTGTTTTAAAAAGTAATTAATTTATTCAAATATGTACGTGAAAAGAATGTTCGTTGTCGGAAAGAACAACAGCCTAAATGGCTACCAGTAAGTATTAGGTCAGAAAATTAAGGTATATCCATACAGTAGAATGCAACACAGCCTTTAATAAGATATTGAAAATCAAGGCCCACTGCAGTGGCTAATTTAACACCTGTAATCCCAGCACTTTGGGAGGCTGAGGCAGGTGGATCCCCTGAGCTCAGGAGTTCAAGACCAGCCTGGGCAACATGGCAAATCCGCGTCTCTAAAACATTAGCCTGGTGCAGTGGCGTGCGCCTGTAGTCCCAGCTACTTGGGAGGCTAAGGTAGGAGGATTGCTTGAGCCCAGGAGGCAGAGATTGCAGTGAGACAAGATTGCATCACTGCACTCCACACACTGCAGCCTAGGTGACAAGAGTGAGACCCTGACTCCAAAAAAAAAAAAAAAAAAAAAAAATCAAATATGTTCACAGTATATTATGTTGGAGAGAGAAGGGGTGTAAAGGTCTCAGCAAAGCTGTTTGAATCTTAGGATTTAGTCTTTTTTGTGTTTATATGGTTAAACTGAATGGTTTTTGTTTTCTAAAATATTTTTATGGATGACTAGTTAGTCATGTATGTATGTAGTAGCCTTCTCATAAAAATACTCTGATTTTAATTCTTAAAGGAGGAAAACGGCAAACCAGTTAAATCTCAGGGAATTCCTACTGTGTGTCCAGTTTCACGATCCTCAAATGAAGCAACTTCCCCATACCATTCCCGAAGAAAGATGAGGAAACTTCGAGATCATAATGTCCGAACTCCTTCTAACCTAGACATCCTAGAGCTCCACACAAGGGAGGTCCTCAAAAGATTAGAGATGTGTCCATGGGAAGAGGCAAGTATTATGTTTCATGACAACAAAAAGAAACCTGGCTGTTCCTTAAAGTCTTTAAAGGCTTAATAAGAGAATAGTCTGACTATTGTTTATCTAATCTTGGCTGCAGCAAATCTTTCTAGGTTTTAGTGTAGAATTTGAATGAATAGACCTCATTTGATTGCTGATACATTTATTGAGTCTTTAGCAAGTACCACTTCCTCTTCTAGGCTCTGGAGAACATTGTGAGCAAAACTTAAGTCCCTGCCCCTCATGAAGCTTCAATCCTAGTTCAAGCTGGAAGGATGGGGAGACAGAGACATATACTAAAATAATATAATTTCAGATGATAAGTGTTATTTTAAAAACCCAAAACAATAGAACAACAGAATAAAGAGGGATGAGGTAAAGCTGGCTGCTTTAGCTAAGGTGGTCAGAGAGTCTCTCGGGTTTGAACCAACAGCTGAATAACAAATAGGAAGAAGTCAAATGGTTACTCGGTGGTTGGAGGAATCACATTACAGGCAGAGGGAAGAGCAAATGCAGAAAGCGTCTGCTTGAGCCAGCAGTCAGCCTAGAGGACTGTTAGACTGGGAGACTGTCAGACGAAACTCTTAAACTTTGTGAAGTGCTGGCCTACTGGACAAAGGGGAAAGTGGAAGGCAGTAATGAGATCAGTGTAGCGCCTTTGCAGAACATGGTAGTGACTTTGTAGTGAGCTCTGCATCATCCATACTTTTACATCCCAAGTAGGGGATAAGCAACCATTTTAAATGAATAAGATCGAAGAACCAGGTGCTGTGGTGTGGGCCTGTAGTCCCAGCTGCTTAGGAGACTAAGTCAGGAGGATCATTTAAGCCCAGGAGTTTAAGACCAACGTAGCTAGATCCTGGCTTAAAAAAAAAAAAAAACCCATATATATAAAACTTTCTTAAATATTTTAAATTGTATGTAATTATATTGTTTTAAGATTATGTTGTTCTAAACTGTAATCATCAGAGAAGATTAAGCTTATTATGAAAGGTTCTATTTATTCTATTTATTATTAAGGGGAAAATCACTATGAAAAGGAAGTCTTTTTTATACATTAAAAACCAGCTACTACCTTTATGTCACATGGTGACCCTTGTTCGTAGTGGTAGCAGTGTGGTGATCTGTAAGTTGCTGACTCGGTATTAGATGAAGGATGAGTGAATGGAAAGGCCCAGTAGCTAGCACTTGAGCAGGAAGAAGCAAGGGGAAGAGAGCTAAAATACTCTGAGGCAGCGCTTCTCCAGTTTTTCAGCTTTCTGTAGGAATGACATTTCTGGGCCGGGCGCAGTGGCTCAAGCCTGTAATCCCAGCACTTTGGGAGGCCGAGACGGGCGGATCATGAGGTCAGCAGATTGAGACCATCCTGGCTAACACAGTGAAACCCTGTCTCTACTAAAAAATACAAAAAACTAGCCGGGCGAGGTGGCGGGCGCCTGTAGTCCCAGCTACTCAGGAGGCTGAGCCAGGAGAATGGTGTAAACCCAGAAGGCGGAGCTTGCAGTGTGCTGAGATCTGGGCACTGCACTCCAGCCCGGGTGACAGAGCGAGACTCCATCTCACAAAAAAAAAAAAAAAAAAAAAAAAAAGAATGACATTTCTTTGAATTCACTTTATGCATATTTTATGTTTTACTTTCTAGAATGCATTTCATGGTTAATGGCCCTCCAGAAAGATGAGCCATACTCTTGCTTTGGCTTTAGGAACTCTGGAGTGCCATACTGCTGCATATCCCCAAGCCCAGGTGGCTGCCTGTATCTTTGAGATGCAGAACCATGGGGGAGGTGGTGGTATACTGTATTCCTTCAGTCAAGCAGGGCTACCTGAGGGTGGATGGTAAGTAAGTTCTGCTTTTATACCTTCAGGACATCTTGAGCTCTAAACTGAATGGAAAATTCAACAAACATCTCCAACCATCTTCCACGGTACCTGAATGGAGAGCGAAAGATAATGATCTACGATTACTGCTGACAAATGGAAGAATAATTAAGTATGTAAAGTAAATCAGAGTATCAAATAGATGAATCTTCATTGGGTTTCCTTTGTTCATTTAACCCAGTGGTCTTCAACCCTTTTGGCACCAGGGACCGGTTTTGTGGAAGACAATTTTTTCTCAGCCAGGGAATGGTTTTGGGATTAAACTGTTCCACCTCAGATCATCAGGCATTAAATTCTCATAAGGAGTGTGTAACCCTTGGACATGTGTAGTTCACAATATGGTTCACGCTCCTGTGACAATCTAATGCTGCCACTGATCTGACAGGAGACAGAACTCAGGTGGTAATGCTCACTGGCCCACTAACTAACCTCCTGCTGTGCAGCCCAGTTCCTGACAGGCCACGGACTGGTACCAGTCTATGGCCCAGGTGCTGGGGATCCCTGTTTAATCTGTAGTGAGCTCAGTGGCTCACACCCATAATCCCAAGTTGATTTGGGAGTCTGAGGTGGGAAGATGTCTGCGGCTAGGAGTTTGAAACTAGCCTGGACAACTTAGCGAGACTCCATCTCTACAAAAAACTAAAACTAAATTAGCTGGGTGTGGTGGCCGTACCGTAGTCCTGGCTACTTGAGAAACTGAGGTGAGAGGATCGCTTGAGCCCAGGAGTACAAAGTTACAGTGAGCTATGATTGTGCCACTACACTGCAGCCAGGGCAACAGAGCAAGACCCTGTCTCAAAAAACAAAAACAAACAAACAAACAAAAAACAAACCTCAGATCCCTAGTACATACTATTGCACAGTTGATTGAAATATGGGGATAGTGTCTCCATTTTCTACTCCTTGTAAATTAAGGGAGGGGGAATAAATACTGTTTGGCTACAGAGTCTTGCACTATATTCTAACTTGATTATTTTTCCTTCTTGATACAGAGATGAAAGACAGCCCTTTGCAGATCAGAGTCTTTATACAGCAGATAGTGAAAATGAAGAGGATAAAAGAAGGACAAAAAAGGCAAAAATGAAGATAGAAGAGCGTTCAAGAATAGAGGGAGTAGAAAATGAAGAATCTCAAAAACCACTGAACAGTATGTTTTTTTAATGGTTAAAGATCTTTTCATTACTAATATAATATGTAAAGTAACTTGCTAATTTTGAAGTTCTTAAGTTTATAATAGCAGAAAAGTTTTGTGTCCCTAAAACTGTCTTGAAAAATCGGAAGTATGTCTGAGTAGTTCACCCATCAGAGAAGTGCTGAACGTGAATGCCCAGTGAGGTGTAGTGTCCAGGCATGGTGTTCTCAGTGAGGGGGATGTATGTGGGTTAGAGATGCACTCCTCTAGTCAGTTTTTAAAGAGTCACTTGAAAGCTCATGCATGTTATAGGCCTCTACTCCCTAAAATAAAAGTTTCAAGTTTAATCTAATTTTATGTATAAGTTCAGGTACCATGTATATGGTTTTCAGAATTAGGAAGTACATATGATTAGCTAATCTGAAGCTGTTAGTAATCCATGTATTGTGGTTTTAATTGATTACTTGTTGACAAGAAGGTCTTTACTGGGTTATTAATTGGTTATCATCAGTATGGCAAAATAGTAACACTCCTTCTCCTTAAGGTCTTTCTTCTTTGAATTAAGCTTTAATTTCTCAACATATTTCAGGATCTCTGTATTCCCTTCTATTTTAAAAAGTAGTTCAAATAAATATTTTGGGTCTTGACAAATAAATGTTTCAGATAACTAACATTTAATCCATGTTGAACACCCCAGTTCCTGCTAATTTGAGTAAAATTGGCACTGCTGTAGTTGGTGACTCTGCCTTTGCCCACATGCCAGGTGCTAATCAACAGGAATCCATCGAACCATTGCTCTATGTCAGTGCCTCATGAAAGAGAAAGCCCAGTTTATAAGCATGTTGAATTCACTATCTACGTGACTGCTTTTTATGTTTGGGAAAGTTATCTTTTTGTTTTCTAATGATACAACTAATGCAAAAGGAGAAGTGTGAAATGCATCTAGTAGCTAATTTTAGTTTCAACATTTTTCTTCTGGAAAGAAATATAAAACAGTCAATCTATCCAAATAAGGTATATATAATTATGGAAATACCACACTTAATATTTGAGAATATACTTCAGTCTGTATCTTGGCCAATTATGGAGAAAGACCTTAAGGGGAGAAAGAAATAAAGAAAATAAAAGTGAAAAAGGAAGGTAGAGCAAGAGATTGAGAGACATCACAAGCTGGATGGACTTTAGATATCACTTTGTCACCTTGTTCATCATAGTCAAATGACTTTCTCTTTTTCTCTCAAATTTTCATTCTTTTTCAGGGTTTTTTACACGTGTGAAATCAGAACTCAGGAGTAGATCATCAGGATATTCTGATATTTCTGAGTCAGAAGACTCTGGACCTGAGTGCACTGCACTGGTACGCCTGAGACCCTGTGGCTTGTACGTTATTTGATGGAAAGATGAGCATCACGTAACTTCTCCTGGAAGGAAGGCGAATGACAGCTTTTCTCAAAGCTTGTCTCTCTGACTTATCCAGGGTCTTCTGTGGTGGTCAGTGTACACACACGCCATCATGTGACCATTCACATTTGAGACATAGAGCTTTTGTCTGATTTTGGAAAGGGTAGAGGGAGAGATTCCTTTGCTTATACTATTATTGTTTCATATTTCTCATGGATTGTATTTTATTTTACCTTAAAGAAAGCCTGTACTGTGTATTTTTTTAAGGTAGTATGTTCAGCTAGTTAATAGAGATTATCATTTTTTTCCATGTGAAATACAGAAATAATTCCATGATAATTAAGATTCTGACTTTCCCTAGATGTATAAAATCTTTTTGGACTAATTTATACAGAGTTGGTCAATTTCTTATGTAGCTTTGTTTCGTGTAATTATTATCTCAGAAAAATAACTTTACCACTGAAGAGTCTGAAAGTTCAGGTGATGAAAAGAAACAAGAAATAACATCCAACTTTAAGGAGGAATCTAATGTGATGAGGAACTTCCTTCGAAAGAGCCAGAAGCCATCTAGAAGTGAAATTCCAATTAAAAGGTAGGCTTGCTGATAGTAGTAAGTCTTATTATATTGTAAGATAAATACTATGAACATTTTTTTTAGTTTTACATTTTACCAAAAATGTCATCAGAAAAAATAGACTCCGTTTTTGTGTCATCTCCTCTTTAGGGAATGTCCTACCTCGACGAGCACAGAGGAAGAAGCTATTCAGGGCATGCTGTCTATGGCAGGGTTGCACTATTCCACTTGTTTACAAAGGCAAATACAAAGCACAGGCTGCAGTGGTGAAAGAAACTCTCTCCAGGATCCCAGCAGCTGCCATAGCAGTAACCCTGAGGTTAGGCAGTTGTATCGCTATCATAAACCAGTGGAATGTGGTAAGAAACATAAAATATCCATCTCTAAAAAGTAACATATGGTGCCCAACTTAATGGCTCAATAATCCTCATTTAGGTTAGAGATTATGAATAAGCATCTTTAGTTGGAAATGTGTTAAGAAGGTTGACCAAAAAAAGCACAATGCTGACACATCATGTAAGATGGAAGCAGAAGACCTCAAAATGTAAATTACCTGGGATTGACAGTTGTGTTCACTAGCACCATTCTTCCACTGTTACTGCAAGCCAGGTAGTGTTAGTTCCCTTTTACAGACAGGTTGATCAGAGTGGAAGGAGTGTTTTGGTGCCTTAAATGGTCAACTAAGCTTGAACAATCAGCCCTTTTTCCTTTTATGAGAGGAAAAACAAGTTTTGAACTGTTTCTTTCTGATTGAGGCTATTCTTTCTCCTACTTGAAAAGAAAGTATTAGGAAAAGAGAATGGACTCAGTGGCAGTGTTAGGCATGCCACATAGTGTTTTCTTCTTTGTGCCTTTAGAGAAAATGTTTGTATCCCAAAAAGCCTGAGGACAACTGGGGAGAAGATAGTACTATATTAAAATTGAATGCCTGTATAATAATTGTGTTTGATCCTACATAATTATCAATTATCAGTTATGTACCTGAGGAGCCTGACATCCATTTCACTGAAATAATTTTTATTTATTTATTTATTTATTTATTTATTTATTTATTTATTTATTTTGAGACTGTCTCACTCTGTTGCCCAGGCTGGAATGCAGTGGCACAAATATGGCTCACTGTAACCTCAACCTCAACCTCCAGGGCTCAAGCAGTCTTCCTGTCTCAGCCTCCCAAGTAGCTGGAACTACAGATATATGTCACCACACCTGGCTAATTTTTTGATATTTTGTAGAGACGAGGTCTCAACTATGTTGCCCAGACTGGTCTCCAACTCCTGAGTTCAGGTGATCCTGCTGCCTCTGCTTTCCAAAGTGCTGAGATTACAGGTGTGAGCCACCATGCCTGGTTATTTCACTTAATTCTTAAAACAATACTTGTAGGTAAAATTACTCTCATTTTACTGGTAAAGGAAATAAGACTTAATAAAACGAATTTAACTTAACTTGTCCGTACTTTGCGTAGCTATTATTCAGTGGTATTGGAATTTGAAGCCAGGACCATCTGATCTCAAAGTCTTTGCTTATTGTATAAGAGGAAATTGAAGTTTGGAGAGGATAAATAAGTTACCTAAAGTTGTGTTGGTAATGGAATAACTCAATTTCAAATCTGGGTTTGTCTGTTTTTCTGCTGCACCATTTTGTGTTCCTTTAGTCCTTTGAACACTTTCATGGAAATACTGCAAAATTCAGGCAAATACCTGCCTTTATTCTACGTGGAAAAATGTACCATTTTTAGAGAGAATTATTGCATTGGTTTTACATATACAATAGGTGGCCATAGAATTTGATTCTATATCGCTGGGCGCAGTGGTTCATGCCTGTAATCCCAGCACTTTGGGGTGCCGAGACGGGCGGATCACCTGAGGTTGGAAGTTCAAGACCAGCCTGACCAACATGGAGAAACCCCATCTCTACTAAATATACAAGAATTAGCTGGGCGTGGTGGCACATGCCTGTAATCCTAGCTACTTGGGAGGCTGAGGCAGGAGAATTGCTTGAACCTGGGAGGTGGAGGTTGCAGTGAGCCGAGATCGCACCATTGCACTCCAGCCTGGGCAACAAGAGCGAAACTCTGTCTCAAAAAAAAAATTTGATTGTAGATCTTCCAGCATGTAGCCCAAAACCCATTATATAAAGACGGTCTTTGAGGCTTGTCTGAGTGTGGTGGTGTTTATAACTAACTGATCACGAACAATTACAGATTTATTTGTTCCTTCTCCATCTCACTGCTTCACTTGTCTAGCGAATGAATGAATAAATGAAGACAGTCTTTGAGAGAATCAAAAGAATTAACATAATAGGTTATGAGCTGGTGACTTTTTGTTTTTGAGAGGGAAAGACAAATAGTGAAGGTAAAGGTATGCAAATAAGTATCTCAAGAGTTAATGTGTTTTTAAATAAAATGTCAACATAAATTTGCTTTTTTTTTTTTCTCCCCCAAGATGGAATCTCACTCTATTGCCTAGGCTGGAATGCAGTGGCATGATTTCAGCTCACTGCAACCTCTACCTCCCGAGTTCAAGTGATTCTTGTGCCTCAGCCTCCCAAGTAGCTGAGATTACAGTCATCTGCCACCAAACCCAACTAAATTTTGTATTTTTAGTAGAGACGGGATTTCACCATGTTGGCCAGGCTGGTCTTGAACTCCTGACCTCAAGTGATTCACCTGCCTCGGCCTCCCAAAGTATTGGGATTACAGGCATGAGCCACCGCACCCAGCCTGCTTTTATTTTTAAGCATTAGGTTAATTTTGTCATTTCATATCAAGTTTGTGCAAAGTTAATTAAACTAAAACTTCTTTTTAGGATACCATGTCAAGACTGAAGATCCAGACTTGAGGACTTCCTCCTGGATTAAACAGTTTGATACTTCCAGATTTAATCCTCAGGTATAGTCAAAGTTTGAAACGTTAAAAGGAGATTTTAAATGGTCATTAACGTAGTTTTTGCTTTCTTTTTTAAAACTGTAACAACCAGTTATCAACTGCTAGATCTAGGCAGCCAAAAAATTACAGTTAAATGCACATTTGAACAATTGTCCATTTTGAGAGATGCCAAAATGATGACTAACATAAGGCTCATGGATAGAATGCCATCTGGAAAAGAATAATTTATTCAAGGGAGCAGTTAAACCACTGGCTGCCAACTTTGCCCTGTAGGTTATATCTGGTTAGATTGAAATATTCAAGGAAAAGAAGAATATCATATCTTTTTAATCTCTGATCTGTTTCTTGAACAGTTTTGGATACCAAATTTCTTTGCGCATTTGATGAAAGTTACAGATTATCTTTCTGGCAAAAACATTCATGATAAACACAACTTTTGCTTACATTACTCACCATTTGTGCTACTACCACCCCCTCTTGCCCCACACCATTCATTGATTCCAGATGAAGAACCGTTGCTATAAGAGAAAAACCTGGGGAGGGGGGAGGGATTGCATTGGGAGTTGTACCTGATATAAATGACGAGTTGATGGGTGCTAACGAGTTGATGGGTGCAGCACACCAACATGGCACAAGTATACATACATAACAAACCTGCACGTTATGCACATGTACCCTAGAACTTAAAGTATAATAATAATTAAAAAAAAAAAAAAACCTGGATGTTTTAGGATCCCAGAATATTAATGCTTATGCCAAACAAAATGAGTCCAAAGTAGCAGTTTTGAAAAAACTAAAACTTTACCAGCAGCACCAAACAAGGAAAGTGATACAACCTTTTGCTGCAAACGTTGGAAAACAGCAGCTAAAGAAAGAATCGAAGTTCTCGTGTGGCATTGTGGGGCCCCAAATCTCTCTACCCTAAGCACACGTAAGAAAGAAAGTAAATCAGCAAAGGCAGAAATATTGCCTCTAGTTCTCCTTTAAGTGAAGAAACATTTGTGGGTGAGAAGGGAAGGAGGGAAGAGGAGACAGGGAAACTTGAGTCGACTGTTTAAGAAGTGAAGGGGAGGCCGGGCGTGGTGGCTCAAGCCTGTAATCCCAGCACTTTGGGAGGCCGAGACGGGCGGATCACGAGGTCAGGAGATCAAGACCATCCTGGCTAACCCGGGGAAACCCCGTCTCTACTAAAAAACACACACAAAAAAAGTAGCCAGGCGAGGTGGCGGGCGCCTATAGTCCCAGCTACTCGGGAGGCTGAGGCAGGAGAATGGCGTGAACCCGGGCAGGCGGGGCTTGCAGTGAGCTGAGATCCGGCCACTGCACCCGAGCCTGGGTGACAGAGCGAGACTCCGTCTCAAAAAAAAAAAAAAAAAAAAAAGAAGTGAAGGGGAAATCTCTTGTGAATAAAGCTTTCACATAGCACTGAAAGACCTCAGCAGAAGTGAAAAGGGCCTCCTGGGTTTTGCCATCTTCCAGAGCCCTGGGTTGACTGGAGGAATGGACTAAAATCCCTGCAGGAGGAGACATCTGTGTATATAGACAGAAAAGACTCTGCCCCTAAATATGGAACATCATTAATCTCTGAGTAGTGGAATTATGGGTGGTTTTTATTAATTTTTTTTAATTTGGCTTATCTATATTTTTAAAATATTTAAGCAATTACTTTTATAAGAAGAGGCAAGTTTTGTTTTTTTTTTTTTTAAAGGGAGGCTTTGTGAGTATACGTTCTTTGACTATAAGTATACATTCCAGAGTCAAAGGTCATAAGAAATCTCATTATACTTTTCAGAATATGATTTTATAGTGCCTCACTGTAGCTGGTCATAAAGTTTATCACTTATTAGCACTGTAGGATTCATTACATAATGTAAGCTATTATTTAAATCTGGCTGTTGTTTTTATAATTGTTTTTGAAAATAAATGAAAACAGAGGATGGATGATTAGCATAATGAAAACTGGTTTCATGAAACATTCACACTGTAGTGTACTCTGTTCACATCTAGTCTGTTCCTTTCTCTTTTTAATGCTAATTATGACCCTCTCAGTTGATTTCAAGACTCACCAATCAGTAGCGTTTTTTTGCCCCCTGGAAGTTTACTCAATAGTCTTAAGAGACTGAAAGAGTGGTTGTAGTAAAAGGAAAACACCAAGCTTGGGACTCTGGATCTAAGGATTTCCTAGCAAAAAAATACAGTGGAGATGAACCTGACAAAAGATAGATTCTAGAAAAGAACATGGCACATGAGAGGTCCAAGGGAGCTGTGACGTGTCGAGGAAGTGGGAGAACCGTTTCTCCAGCTCAGGGTCCGTGTGTGGCATGTGCTCACTGAGCGGAGTAGCAAGTAGGGCGTGTTGCCTGTTTACATTGTTTTCTCTCACTCTGTCTTTCGCCTTCTTAACTTATGATGCAACTTCAAGACCCACGTCCTTTAGAGCTACTGAGACGACATGATGCGGGAGTGGTCATTCTGTGGCTAATAGATGTTAAGAAAATCAGAATTCAGTAGTTTGTTTCTTCTGTTACTTGACTTTGCCAATGCATAGAGAGCTTAAATACGTCATTTAAACCCTAAAAATTCAGCCTCATTTCCTTCCTCCTCCTTCAGGATCTAAGTAGAAGCCAGAAATGCATCAAAAAGGAAGGTTCATCAGAAATTAGTCAGAGGGTACAAAGTAGGAATTATGTGGACAGCAGCGGCTCAAGCCTTCAGAATGGAAAGTATATGCAGAATTCAAACCTGACTTCGGGAACATGCCAGCTAAGTAATGGCAGTCTAAGCCCAGAAAGGCCAGTTGGTGAAACTTCCTTCTCCGTGCCCCTTCACCCTACCAAGAGACCGGCATCAAATCCACCACCTATCAGCAACCAAGCAACAAAAGGTAACTTTCACACATGTATAGAGGAAGTATATTTCTGACTGTATGTGATGGTCATCGTGGCAGTTGACGTGTAGTCTCTACACTCAAGTTGTTCAGCATCTCGTGCATCTTGATGGCAGTATACACAGGCTACTATAGGAACAAAGAAAAAGGATCCCCAAATCAGCTCTGAGGAGCAAAAGACAGATCCTAAAATCAGATGCTCAGGGATTAACCAGGCTGAATTGGGGAAATTGACAAAATAGACAGCTTTGAAGGCAGAGGATCAAGCCTGAGGCAGGGCATAAAGGGGAGAAGCAGGATATGGGGTATTTGTGAAGTGGTAGTCTGTTTTGTTGCCTAAGCATAGTGTAATGCAGGATAGGGAAGAACCCAGGCTGAAGAGCAGGTAGACCAGACTGTGGGAAGGCCTTGGGAGTCTTGTGAGGGCCTAGTGTGATGAGGTGGAAGGGTTTTAAACAGCAGAAGTCTAGAAGTATGACTTTGTCCATGCAGAACACCTAAGGGCTTACTTCCCATAAAGAAAGCTCCCCTCATAGTCTTCCAGGTACTCTCTTAAGTGTGCTTTTCATTGTTATTTACACTTCTTTTGGTGTTTTATAGGTAAACGTCCAAAAAAAGGAATGGCAACAGCCAAGCAACGTCTTGGGAAGATCCTTAAGTTGAACAGAAATGGCCATGCACGTTTCTTTGTGTGACAGAGCTGCTGTTGCAGCCATTCTTCCCTTTGGAGACCAGTCTAGGGGTGCAGGAGTCTGGAGCTTCCCCTGTCCCCTTGCCTGGAGCAGTTTGTGTGTATAGTAAGAACACTGCCCGAAGAACAGAATGAACCTGATGCTGCATTTTCACTGTGCCACACCCACTCAGCAATAACCATTTTGGACCTGGTGGGGGAGAGGAGGAAGGAGGGTAGAACCTTAAAAAGAGACCTCGAACTGGAAAGGGTCTCTTGTCAGGGCTTGAATTTTATTTTGTTGTTGGTAGTGTCTTGATGTATTTTCAGTGGTAGGGTAAAGAATTATCAATAATTTATTTAACAGATTTTTTTTAAAAGTTAACAGCTTTTAAATTCTTTTTTTAAAGCTATTTATTTGGAAGATTTCTGGAGAAATATCTCACTAATTTAGATGTAAGAATGTGAAGGTTTTTAAATTATTTTTGATAGTGTGTGTGTTACATGTGGGGAAGAGCCACGGTAACAGTAACTAGTCTGGACTCTTAAATTTGATATTCAGGTTAAAGTCTTAAACAGGGATTTGATGCATTAATTATTTTAAATTAAGATGTATATGAAAATCATTTTATTTTATATATTTCATGTGTTTTTTATAAGCTATTAGCTTCGCTTTTGCTAACATCCAAGGTGCATACTGTTATCCAGGTTGATTACCTTATATCCCACCTTCCCTCTGCACTCCCTATCATTTTGTGATGACCCAGTGAGACTCTTCTCTTTGCAGGGAAATACTTTCTTAGCCAATGTGTAAAAACTCCATAAAAGATCCCTCATTTCTCATTTCATTTGACATTGTGATTTTCTTCTCAATATTAAAAAAATAGGCTTTTGCATTTTCATTTCTGCTGATGATATCTGGGTCCCAAAGAGAACAGCTTTAATATCTTTTTCCTACTTGTGGGAAAAGTATTATAAGTTTGGTTAAATTGTCATGTTTATAGTTTTTCCAAATACATTTGTAACTACAACAGGCCTTCTTCGTACTGCTGGTGTTGGACAACAGGACTGACACCTGCTGCGGAGGTTATATCTTATGATGCTTTTATTCTCCATACCTGATTTGTTGGAAAATGTTATTTGACTTAGGATATTCAAATCTGCATAATAAGCCGTAATATAATAGGATTAATACTACATTAAGTTGTATAGAAGCAAGCATGTTGGAATAGCTCTTTTGTGTGTATTTACTTTTTTTATTTCTTAATTTTCAAAGAATTACTTAAGATATGGATTTGGAGTAAAATAGGTGCTTTTGGCAGTTTCTTCCATCTATCCTAACCTGACCAGTGCATATTGAGGTTAAGTATCTGGTTAAACTTAAGGTAATCATTTATTTCCTTTATGTATGATTTTTACTAAATGCCAGTTTTCAGTTGCTTTTAGTAGCTTCTGTTTTCCCTTTTTTCCCTCCATGGCATAAAAATAAGGGATTTCCGGGGGTGAGGCAGAAATGTTCCCGAGTCTGACAATAGAGCATTTTACAAATTCCTACAAAGAAAATATAGACAAATAGATAAAATTTATTTTTATGGAGAAGAAGTACGGCCGTATTGTGGATTTGTCTTTTTTTACTCAGCAAGATAGCAGGACTTACCCTTCTCTATTAAGTATCACTTGAATTGCTAAGAAGAAAAAAGTCTGTACCATCATCTTTGATGGTTGCATTCAAATGTGTATTTTCAAAGAGAAATACTTCTTAGTGTCCCCATTCCAAAATGTCATGGGATAAATATGAAATAGTTTATGAAGTAGCCTTTTTGGTTCAGAGTGACTGGACCAAAGTCTGAATCTTATCTGGGTATCAGGAAAAATAATTTTTATTGAAATCCTCAGTGTCTATAAACAACCCGTGTAAACCCTGTCTACACTATGCCAAAACCAGTGGAAAGATGGGTAGAGTCATCTTATCTCAGGATGTCAAAAATCTGGGTTTGACTGATTCTCCTACCTTCCCACACAGTGTATTCTTGTGATGTGTTGGTTTTCTGTAGATCCTGAGTTGGTGTTACAATAGTCATGTTTTTATTTTGGGTTAAGAAATAAGAGGTGTAAGAGCTGTGATTTCCTTTTCCTGTTATATCATGATCTGGGTTTTCTTTTTTCCTTTATGTTTTTCACAACTCTGAGTTTTTCAGTTTCTTTCTTTAGCCACAAAAATTAAAATGAAAATTTATTTTTATGAATTAAAATGAAATTTAATTTATTTTTATGAATTAAAATTGTGGCCAGTATCCACTGTGTCCTTAGGCTGAGAAGTACTAATTTTGAGTAGCCTGTATGTGGAATTCTAAAGTGAAGGTACTGTGGATTCATTTTTAGTAGTTTTAGCCCCTTAAGTGTGGCTAGGTTAGAAAACTTTCAGCAAGGTAATAGAAGAACTCGAATAGAATCCATGTATCTTTTTCTGAATTGGTGAAAATTCAGCCATTGATCCGGTGACTCCTAGTCAAACCTCTTATAACATTACTGGCCGTGATGCATCCCTTTATCTCATGGAAATGACTGAACTTTGTGGTAACTGCTGCCAGTACCTGGGCTTAATTAACAGTAATAGAGAACCTCATTTATACCATACAGACACAGCAACTTAGGAAGACAGCATTGATAGCATTTAGCTAGTCGTAAGCAAATACAAATATGTAAAATTGAAAATTATGATTTAACATATGCAACTTTAATAATAGTAATAGATGATAATTTTCCTGTATTGTTTCAAATAAGTGACTGTTCAGCTGGGATCCACTGGATTATAATTCACAATGTCACATAATATTATGCTTTTCAATATTGATGAATGATGTAAACAATATAAAGTTGGCAGTTTGTAGTAGTTCAGTATCCTAGAAATACATTGAACTTCGTAAGTATCAGTTCATTTTTAAGCATACAGAATTAAAGATTCTGACTGAACTCATAAACTCAGAGGAAACAAGCCCATCTTTATCACTAATTACTTAGCTTGAATACTTTTCTATTTTTAAATAATCCTAATTATTGCCTTTTCAATATAGTCTACTGTATTTATTCATATGGGATCAACAGGTATTTATCAAACATCTACTGTGTGCCCAGCACTACCTAGTACTGTGGGAGAAGATAAAGTTGCAGTTGTGGTCTCTGGATACCTTGAAAGTATCTTCTCCAGGAAATTAGCAGTATTATTTTCACTTCTAAGCAAATGTGAGCAAAAGAGGACCCCTGTTCATTAAAAAACATCCTGAGGGCTGGGCGCCGTGGCTCATGCCTGTAATTCCAACACTTTGGGAGGCCGAGGCAGGCGGATCACAAGGTCAGGAGTTCGAGACCAACCTGGCCAATATGGTGAAACCCCATGTCTACTAAAAATACAAAAATTAGCTGGGTGTGGTGGCAGGTGCCTGTGATCCCAGCTACTCGGGAGGCTGAGGCAGGAGAATCGCTTGAACCCGGGAGGCAGAGGTTGCAGTAAGCCGAGATCGTGCCATTGCACTCTAGCCTGGGCGATGGAGCGAGACTCAATCTCAAAAAAAAAAAATCCTAACTTTTTTAGTTTCAACTGAGATATGCCACTGTAGAAGTGAAAGTAATTTCACAGTTTAAGAAATGCTTCAACTTGGTAATTAATATGGTCATACAGGGACTTGGTATAGCATGCAAGGAAGCAGAAGACCTGGGCTTTTGTCCAAGTTCTGCCACCTAGTTATCAGCTGTGTTGTAACCTTGAATAAGTCACTTACTCTTTCTGACTCTTAGTTTCCTCATTTGTAAATTTGGATTAAAGTGTTTAGTATGATAATCAACTAAGAAAAACAACCTATTAACACTTCATACGTACAGAGAACTTACCATTAAGTTAAAACTGGTAATTAATGAATGCACCTTTATATATATTTTTAAATGAAAACTAATACTATTCATGGTGTTTATTTTATATCAAATATATGCCTAGAGGCATGCTACTTTAAAAATCCGAGGAACTCCAACAAGGTGCTGGATTAAAATCAGGTTTCGTGCTTGAAGTGGAAGAAAAATGAGGTTGTTTATGGATAAGAGAGTGAGAATGAGTATCCTCAAGTATGTTGAGATGATTTAACTGAAAGATGGCTTCAGGTTTTTCTTGAAGAATTAGAAAAGTACCATCCCCACAGATTCTGCATACTCTTCAGGTACTGTATAAAGATAAAGGAAGTCGTGGAATTAAAATGACTTAGCAACTCCCCAGGGAACTTGTAGGGAGAACGAAGTGGTTAGAAGGGTGAGAATGCACAAAGACAGCTGCTCTGGGTTGGGTACCAACAGGTTGCTTGGTAGAGAGACGCCACTGTAGGAAAGGAGACTCCACCAGACATCTTCAACAGACAAGATTCTTTCTGCCTTTTTCAAAAGATGCTCTCTGCAGCAGTAAGACTATAGATAGAGTTGATTGGAATAATCATGTGATCCAGTATGCTACTGCTAGGCGTAATTATCAAAAATTCATTTTTCTCATTAAATATTAATTTAGAGAGAAGCTAGAGCTCACCAGTCTTTGCCTGGTGTCCTAGACCTTCCTCTAAAGCAGTCTTGGGGAGCTTGAGCCTCAGATCTTTAGCCTAGACAGAGTGTCGCTGGTAAATAAAGGGGACACAGGAAACCCTTGTTTTTCCTGTGGGCAGTGATTTGCGTGGGGAGACACAGTGGATCTGGGGCCTCTGACACCTTGCTTCCTAAAACAGTCCCCGGTTTTCGGCTTGCCCTATGGGATGATGTTGCTGTGCTTCCTTGAAACCAGGTGGAAAGAAAGGGGAAGAATTAATTTTCTCATTCTGTTGCTGTTGAACGTAATGTAATCTTAATACTGTAGCCTTCCTAGAAGCCCTTCCTTCTTTTCCATGCTATAAAGTCAAATGTTTGATACCCTTAACATAAATTTTAAAGATTAAGGTCATTAGGAAGCAAATGTTTATTTCCAAAGCAATTAGCTTGTTGTGACTGTGATTTTATTCTTCTATAGTATTTTTCCCTCATTTTAATTGAGAGAAAATAATACTCTTTTGCAATATCCTTAGATTCTCCCCCTCACCCTGGTGCCCCTTCTAGTGTCTTAAGACTTTGTCTTAACAAGTATAACATTACATTTTGTTGTTAAAACCTTTTCAAAACTATATTCAGTGATTCTTCCAAGTTTATCTGCTCTGCACTATTTCACTAATAAACCCTGGCTACCACGTAGCCCTTGACCTCCAGGTAGTTTACCTATGCAAGACCTGTGACACTCTGAATTCACTTCTCTTTCTTTCAGAAACTAGTCATAAATGGAGCTTAATTATAAAGGTAAAACTTGTCTCCAACCAGTTTTATTTTGACCAGTTCCTTTTCAAAATGTCAGCTGTTTTCCTCCAAGATTTTTCACCAAAACAATGATCATAAGTGCTCGAAAATATAATACTTTGCAGGCATAAAATAACCCAGACATACTCTCATATTTCTTTGGTGTATTTTGGTTGGTAAAACTTACCAGCATTAAATGTAAAATATAATGAGGAGTTAATTCCTTACCTAGAATCATTTCTTCCTTCTCAGATTCATAAGTAACCTTTTATTTTTACAAAACTATGTATAACTTCCACATTATAGTCAGGGACCTGAGGTGTAACTTGCTAAGTGAACCCCAAGGTTATTTTATCTTGCAAAAGAAACCTAAACCAAACTAAGGGCCTTACAGTTTACAGTTAGACTGAATCAAAAGCTATAACCTCAATTTTTCCAAAAACAGCTTCTGACTGCAAAAGCAAGTCATACAGTTGTTAGGTATGAAATAGCACTGATCAGGAAATGCATCTTCACAGATGGGATTTCCTTCAGAAAAGACTTTTTCTACTTTTAATATAAATTAAGCCATAACAGTTTCATGCTGTGGAAAGAGGGTGAAAAGGTTCATTTTAAGAGATTATATAATATGAACTTTCACATTTACTGTGAAATGTCTAACTTTGCCAGTGCTTCAGCAAGATTTTTTGGGGGGTGATGGGGAGGGGTAGTATTGGTTTTAGGGGTTTCAAATCTGTGAAATTTGGAGAGGGGACAGTTGTTGGCTCTGGTATTTACTAGTTTTGTAGGAACGTTTTGCTAGCCTGACTGACTTTTCTTACTGGTTTTTATGCCCATGGTCTGAGGGGACTGTTCTCCTTGTTTGGGGTGTCTGCGGAATAGTGTCTCGTCTGTTTGTATAGGCAGTTAGTGTGTGTGACGTGTGTCCTTTCAGTCCGGAAGCCCACTGTGTGACAATGGCGTGGGGTGTGGCTGGGAGGTGGGTTGCTGAAGCTTGAAGAGCATTTCTTTGCTGATTCATAACAGTATTTCCCATCTTTTGCCTGCAGGCAGGGAAAGTGTACAGTATTTATTTTGTTTCTATTTTACTTTAAATTTGTAAGTCTTTAAGTAGCTTACATTATTATAGGGGAGGACAAGTGACTTGTTTAAAGTTGTATTTAGTATTCTTTCCAATTTCTGTATTTTAAAATATTGAAATTAAAATTGTATTACTTCTGTTTTGATTTTTTTAGCACTCAGTGTATTTTTTGCTCATTTTGTTTGAAAGTATAAATGTTGAAAATTGTATAAAATGCGTCCTTGAAAGAAAAAGAATCTGAATTCTATATCTAATTCTGACTTTCTGTTCCCTTTTTCTGCTTATTGAATCGTGGGAAATGATTTAAGAATGTGAAAAACTGGGTTCAGCGTCTGCTCCTTACCACTTCTGAAGACTTCAGTGTGAAAAGTAATTGTCTTATTTTATTAGCAGTATTTCTGGGGATGAGTGATTGCTCGAAGAGAGGGAAGAATACAAAAGTGTAATTGGCAAGATGAGGCTGAAACATAGAAACGGATGTGGGTACTTGGTGATGAACACACATCCCACAAATATTTCCTAACACCTGCAGTACAGTAGGCACTGTTTTAGCACTAAGGCTGCAGGAGTGAGCAAAACCAAGTCCCAGGCCTCAAGGAGCTTGTGTGAGACACAAAAGGCAAGGGAGAGCCAGGGGTGTGGTGGCCTGGCTGGCTGGTGAAGGTGGGAGTGTTAAGTGCACCTTCCGTGAGGAAGATGAGTTCAGTTTTGGACCCAAGGTCTGAGAGACAGAGATGATAGGGACCAGGAAAAAGATCTGGCCTCAGAGGAGATGAGATGAGAGAGGAACTCTGGACTAGGAAGGAAGGAGTCCTGCAGGCATCACTTCCAGGGCAGAAGAGAAGCCTAAGAAGGAGACCAAGTGGGCAGGAAGTCTGTTCCCGAGGAGAAACTGAGCTCAGAGTCCCAGAAACCAAGTAACCAGAAGGACCAAAGACCATGCCCTCCCTCCCCCTAATATCTGCACAAGAACAGGGACGCCAAAGCCTGCACACCTAAACACTTCCACCACTAGAACGGTATCCACAAAAGCAGTTTGCATCTCTTGTGTCTGTTTTCATGAAATTGGTTGAAACCTAAAGCTGAACAAATCTGCTCCTTTTGTGAAAATCCATATACTCTGTAAATCTGTGGGTTGTCTGCCCTTCCCGAAGCTCATATGTAATGAAACAATGATCAGGATCTACTCTCCTTAGACTTTTCAGCTGATTTTTGTGGTTTCACAGCAGTGAGATATGGCATGAGACACATCACTGTGGGATGTTGATGATAAATGCCAATTATTTTAGAGTAGGAAGGATCAAATGCTATGTTACAGGCAGGATTAGAAACAGGAGCCCTTACTATCTTTTATTTCATTCCATTTGAGTACTTACTGTGTGCAAGGGTTTTTCTTTCTTTCTCAAAATAACCCGGCAAGGTAGGTACTACATTCCTCATCCTGCAGATGCATCCGAGGCTCAGAGGGGGTCAGTGACACTTCCAGGTTCATATGAATACAGACATTTTCAGTCTGTCTGACTCTAAAGACTATTCTAAACTGTTTCTCTACGTATTTTTAACGATATACTTTTAATTAAGGAAGGAATAGATGGTCCTTAGGAATGGTTTATGTTCTAAAAATTTCTTTGCAGGCGCAACCCACTTTGGATTAAAAATGTGGTTTCCTGTGGAGGTTTTTTGTCACTCAGCTAACCTCTCTGAGTCCACTTCCCCAGGATCTGGGCACACTGAAGAAACGCTGGTCATCAGCTAGAATTGAGCTCACCTTCTAGTGAATAACATAGGCTGTAAATAAGTGACATGTGAGAAGTGCTGTTAGGATACAGGAACCAAATGTGGATTTCCAGAGGCTCAGAGCTGGCATATGAGTAGAGGGCATGCGCGGTGCACCCCTTCTACCCCTTCTGCTGGACCTAACTGTGGCCCCATGGGGCAGCGCAGCAGCCTCCCTCACAGCCTTGCCCACCCAGGCCGCTCCCTCCTCTCCTGCCCTCCACACTGAAGCCACATCCTGCCCCATCTCCTGCCCCAGCTCTGAAGGTGGTCAGCCCAGGTAAGGAGGAGAGGAAAAGGTCCTGCTCTGCCCACCATCTCTGATCCTGGGGTGCTGCCTTCCCATGCCTTGCAGAAGCACCATCCACATCTTCCTCTTGATCCACTCCTGGGCTTAAGTCTCTCCTTCCCTTGTCCAGACTCTTCCCAGCCTCCATCTTCCAAAATGCTTTTACACTTTATAAAGTGCTAATTCTGAAATTTTATAAATGCAAAAGTTTACATAAATCCTTCTATGCCAGAGTTGAGAAAAGAAAAAATAAGGGCTCTACAAGTAGAAAGTAATATGTGTAAATTCCCTACATTTTTGTTTTTTTTTTTTAAGGCAAATACAACCTGGGACAAAAGATTTGCAATAACAGTAAGAAATAGTATTTGACCCTCTCCTATGCTTATTTATTTATTTATTTATTTATTTATTTATTTATTTATTTATTTATTTGAGACAGAGTCTCCCTCTGTCGCCCAGGCTGGTGCGATCTTGGCTCACTGCAGCCTCCACCTCCTGGGTTCAAGTGGTTTTTCTGCCTCAGCCTCCCAAGTAGCTGGGACTACAGGCGTGCGTCACCATGCCCGGCTAATTTGTGTATTTTTTTTTTTTATTTTTATTTTTTTTAGTAGAGATGGGATTTCACTATGTTGGCCAGGCTGGTCTTAAACTCCTGGCCTAAAACAATCCACCCACCTTGGCCTCCCAAAGTGCTGGGGTTGCAGGTGCGAGTCACCACCCCCAGCTTCCTACGCTGTTATTCCAGAAGCTGTCCTGCTGTTTCTGGGTGCCCTGGAGGAGTCTTCGTACGTCTTATGTCAATCCCACCACCATCCTCTCACCTCCCACTTAGCACAACCTCCAATTTCAGTTTTCCCATCCAACCTCTAATCTTTGCAAATTTTGGAGTTTTTTTCTGAGACAGGATCTTACTGTGTTGCCCAGGCAGGAGTGCAGTGGTGCAGTCACGGCTTACTCCAGCCTCGACCTCCTGGGCTCAAGCCATCCTCTCACCTCAGTCTCCCGAGATGCTGGGACCACAGGTGTGCACCACCACACCCAGCTAATTTTTAAATTTTTTTGTAAAGATGGGGCCTCACTGGTTGCCCAGCCTGGTCTCGAACTCCTGGGCCCAAGCAATCTTCCTGCCTTCCAAAGTGCTGAAATTACAGGTGTGAGCCACTGCACCCAGCCCAAATTTTTGTCTCTTACCCTTTGGGACCTGTGTTAGGGTTCTCCAGAGGGACAGAACTAATAGAAGATAGATTGGATGGATGGATGGATGGATGGATGGATGGATGGGTGGGTGGGTGGGTGGGTGGGTGGACGGACGGACGAGACAGACGGATGGATGATAGTTTATTAAGTATTAACTCAGTATCACAAGGTCCCACAATAGGCCGTCTGAAAGCCGGGGAGCAAGGAGAACCTGTCTGAGTTCTAAGACTGAAGAACGTGGAGTCCGATGTTCAGGGGCAGGAAGCATCCAGCACAGGAGAAAAATGTAGGCTGGGAGACTAGGCCAGTCTATTCAACGTTTTTCTGCCTGCTTTATCTTCTAGCCGTGCTGGCAGCTAATTAGATGGTGCCCACTAGATTAGGGATGGGTCTGCCTATCATCTTTGGGCCTGTGAGTCTTCATTCTAACCTGTTAGACTCCATGGAATCTGAGGGCTAGGAACACAGACTGCAATCAGTCAAGTGGGTTGAATTCTGGCTCTACCTTTACTCACTGGTCCTGGGCAAGTTATATAACCTTGCTGTGCCTCAGTTTTCTGCAACATACTTACCTACCTCACTTGGCTGTTGAGGGATTAAATAAATGAAAACATATGGAGCACTCAAGGACAGTGCCTGGCACAAGGAGACACTGCTAGCCATCAGATCACCCTCTCTGTGATGCTATATAGAATGCCATCTGAGTTCTGAGTTCTACCAGCTGCCAACCAATGTACTTATTCACATCACTGCAACGAGTGTGAACAAGATTAGACTAAAGGCAGGGCATCCACAAGAGAGCGAAGGGGGCAGCAGGCTAAGGGGACAGAACCCTACTGGAGAAGGAAGCCAGAGTCCAGACATAAGCCTGAGAAAGTGCAGAAATCCTGGGACATGGGCTAGGGAGCCTGAGGTATATTTAAGTTTCTGGAATAAGGCTACCAGGTGGTTAACAATGGCTGGTTACCTCTGGGAGGATGGGAATTGGAAGGGAGAGAGAATTGAGGTTGGGGATTTTCACACTTCTTTTATGTTTTGTGTAATTAAGAGAGACAAATGTGTTCTACTGTGAGGTATGTGTTAACTGCGCCCAAGACACTAATCACACCATCATACCTGTGCACAGCCCGCGAGAAATCTCCCCGCCCCTGGTGTGCTGCACTGACAGCCCGGTGGGATGGGGTGGGTCAGGGCTGGTGAATGGGGAACGGTAAATCCCAGGGAGCTTGGCTGCCAAGTGCTCCCTCCTCCCCTGCTCTCTACTGTGTTTGGCTTCTATTCCTCCCCTTTTCACTTTTTTGGTTACTTTTCCATGTTTCGTCCGTCTTTCCTACCAGCTTGAGTTTAAGGCTAGTACTGGTATTCTCTTATCATCAGCACTTCCCACTCAGTTTAGTACAAATCTCAAAATAACATTGAGTAAACCCATGAACATGGATATTCCTCATGCTCTCTCTCTCTCTCCCTTCCCCACCCCTGCACACTCCTTGCTCTCCCACTGGCAGTCGTATGGGTTGGGGGGAGTGGAAGAGATAGGGTAAACGAGAGATGGAGAACAATGGGGAAAGAACCCTCTACAATTGGAGAATTCTGCCAACTATTAAAAAACTGTAGAAATTCACCAATATGGTGTTAAAAAGAATGAGTGTTTCAGGTTTCTTTATGAGAAAGAGGAGGAGGAGTAGATTTTCCTTTAATGAGATAAATTGTGTGAATGAGCTGGATTAAAAATATATACACCTCACTTAGAACCTAAAACTTAAATTTTGTATTGTACTTATAGGTGTGCTTCGCTTTGAAAATATCAAATATAGTCATGGTTAATGCGTAAAACTGTAAAACAGATCAATATAGTGATACCAAGTTATGAAAGGACTTTGGCCACCTGCAGATGACACAGAACAGTATTTTCAGAGCTCATGAAGAAGACCTACATGGTTACTGGGCTCTGCTTTAACTTCTGGGCAGTGTGATGCTTAGGGAAGCAGCTGCTCAGTGGTGCGGGAGGGCTTGCCTTGTAAGACCACAGGCAGCCCCAGAGTGGACAAAGATGTGAGTCTGGGCTGGTCGGGGAGAGAAGCCTGGCAGAAAGCAGAGTGAGCAGAACGCAAGCTCCCACCTTGGTTCCTGCAGTCCACCTGAATGGAGGCAGCTTGCACTTCAGTATCTGGTTCCAACTCCCCACCTTCAGTCCAAAATGTGCTTCCCTGTGAATGGGCCTCGACAATCTTTAGTTGCCCAGGCCAGGAGTCTGGGTGATCTCAGATCCTCTTTCCACCACAACCAGTGACTCTCAAAGGCCTGCTGGCTCATCCTCACGTGCCTCAGTCCACCTGCTCCTGGCCTTGCTTCAGCTGTCACTGGAACTCTTGGGATCAAGACCAAAATCCTTAATATGGTGAATGAGTCAGATGTAGATTGAGCTGTGAGGGAGAGAAAACCCAGAACACAAATGGCTTAAACAAGATAGAAGGCAGGAGATAGGTGTTCCAGGACTGAAACCACTTCTGGAGGGAGTCAGGGCCAGGATCTCTCTGCTCGCCTGCCGTCGCCGGCACATGGCTTCACCTCACCATCCCAGATGGCTGCATGCAGCTTGCAGCCTGCAGGGGGAGGAAGGGTGACCCTGTAATCACTTTATTTTCTAATTTCTCCATTCTTGAGAGACTTAAAAGCCTAGACTTTGGAGGCCACAAGATTCGAGCAACCTAATGTCTGGCTGGCCTTGACAAGTTACTTCATCCCGCCTAATTGAGTCTGTCTTCAGCTCTGATGTAGGTATAATAGTAATTCATACTAAACATGGTGGTTATGAAAAGTAGATGAGATAATCCACAGAGCTGAGCATTGTGCCTGGCACATGTGCAATAAATGTAGTAGTGATTTTTTTTTTTTTTTTTTTTTTTTTATGAGACAGAGTCTCACTCTGTCACCCAGGCTGGAGTCCAGTGGCGCCATCTCAGCTCACTGCAACCTCCGTTTCCCAGGTTCAAGTGTTGAATATTTGATATTTGTCACCACGATGCGGTGATTTGTCTGGGGTGGAGACGCCGTCCCCCGTCCGCTGCGGGGTTTGTCTGCAGTGGAGATGCTCCCTGACATCTGCTGTGGGGTGGCCCCTTGGCAGCTGCTTCCTGTTGCTCTCTGAGTCACCACACACTTTACATCAGGTCTCTTCCTGGGGCTCTGCGACACTGCTGTCTGTGGTTCTGCCGCCTCGCTGGCCGCAGGTGAGAGCAGGTAAGAGGTAGGAAAGGCCACATAGCTCTGCCTGCTCCTCCCCAAGCTCCCACGGTGCTCTCACAGAGTGAGAGTGCCAGTCCTCTCCAAAGGGTCTGAGCATTGAAAGGAATTGTGAGAAAATGTTTAATTTGTCCACTCAATCAGATGATTCCTCACAGGCTAAGGGAAAATGAACCTGCGTAAGAACAGCCCAGGCCCTGGCCTTTCTTCCATTTCAGGACCTTCTCTCTGCTTTTGGTCTGTTCTCTGCCAGGATACCCTGGAAAATGCAGGTGGCACCTCCAGCTGTCTGTCTGGGGAGTTTACGGTTGTTTACAGGCTGGGCGCGGTGGCTCACGCCTGTAATCCCAGCACTTTGGGAGGCTGAGGCCGGCGGATCACGAGGTCCAGAGATCGCGACCATCCTGGCTAACATGGTGAAACCCCGTCTCCATTAAAAAAAATACAAAAAATTAGCCTGGCGTGGTGGTGGGTGCCTGTAGTCCCAGCTACTCAGGAGGCTGAGGCAGGAGAATGGCGTGAACCCAGGAGGTGGAACTTGCAGTGAGCCGAGATTGCACCACTGCACTCCAGCCTGGGCGACAGAGCAAGACTCTGTCTAAAAATAATAATAATAATAATAATAATAATAATAATAAATAAAAGATTATTTACAATGGGCTGGGTGCGGTAGCTCACGCCTGTAATCCCAGCACTTTGGGAGGCCAAGGCAGGTGGATCATCAGGTCAGGAGTCTGAGACCAGCCTGACCAACATGGTGAAACCCTGTCTCTACTAAATATACAAAAATTAGCCAGGCGCAGTGGCATGCACTACTACTAGTAGTAGTATCCCAGCTACTCAGGAGGCAGAGATTGCAGTGAGCTGAGGTTGCGCCACTGTACTCCAGCCTGGGCAACAGAGTGAGACTCCATCTCAAAGAAAAGAAGATTATTTACAATGGAGTGAAATGGAGGGAGCAGGAGTTAGAGAAAGCAAAAAGGGATGGGGCAGCATCCTGGGGTTAGCAGCAAAGAGGAGCCCTTACCCCCACTGAAGGTCTGGGGAAGGGAGAAGTTACCAGAATGCTGAGGAAGAGCTGTGTGGAACTGGCCTCCGGACAGGAGCTGTGGCCTCTGGCACAAGGATATGACCAGCCACTCAAGGAAAAGCCCGGGATCTCTGCGCCCATCTGCACTCTCCTCTCTGACCACCTGCCACCTCCTGGCGTGGGTGGGTCTCCGTGGAAGATCGCTGGGGATGCCTCTGACCCTATCCATCGAGGTCAGCCTCTGGGAGCAGCAAGCAGGGTACAGGAGAATGGAAAGTGGGCAGGTGGAAACTAAGCAGCACAAATCCTCCACTCAAAATCTCCATACCCACCTCTTAGGAAAACCAGCCCCTTCTACCAAGAAGGACTGATTCCACTCTACAACACAGCCTTCAATCATCAACCGCGATCACCTAGCGATTCCCCGAAGTCTGTTATTCAGTCAAGAAGAAGAATGTTGGAGGGTGGAGGGCAGGAAGGTGAACGTTGGCCAGTCTGTGGGGTAGGGGAGGGACCTTGGCCCTCCAAAGACTGGTTCCTTCTCAGCTCTTCTTGCCAATGGCAGGTGAAGATCTGCCTGTTCTCTTCTTCCCATCTCGGCTCACCGCAACCTCTGCCTCCCAGTTCAAGCAATTCTTCTGCCTCAACCTCCTGAGTGGCTGGGATTACAGGCGTGCGCCACCACGCCTGAATAATTTTTGTATTTTTAGTAGAGATGGGGTTTCACTCTGTTGGCCAGGCTGGTCTCGAACTCCTGACCTTAAATGATCCACCTGTCTCAGCCTCCCAAAGTGCTGGGATTACAGGTGTGAGCCACTGACTCTGGCCTAAATTTCCTCTTCTTACAAGGACACCTGTCATTGAATTAGGGCCCACTCTTATTACTTATTTTTAATTTAATTACATCTTTACAGACCCCCACCTTCAAATACAATTACATTCCAAGGTACTAGGGATTAGGACTTCAGCGTAGGAATTTGGGGAGCAGGGAACACAATTCCATCTCTAACACTACTGGCTCAAGTACATACATATATATTCCCGAGACTGACACTCTCAGGATAGTTGATAAAGCCATGATAAAAACAGAAGCCATCTTTCTTTCTACCACATTATCTGTGGAGATCCCCCGGCCACGGGAGTGGTGGCCAGTGCATGAGAGATAGGGTTCCTTACAGAGCCATCAGCCTGCCCACGACCTCCAAATGATCGCTTTAACTTAGGCTAGATGCAATCTGCAAGCAGGGCTTCTAGCCCCACTCAAGGCCAGTGCAAGTCCCCAGGGATTAATATGGGCTCCACCTGGCTGGTGGGATGATGGGTGATGTTTGTTACTTTTTCTTTCCTCAAATATTTACTGAATATCAGGTACTGAACTAGGTAGGCTGGGAGTGGGGGTCCATGGGAAAAAGGCAGGGTCCCTTCTGTCAGAGTGGAGGTTACAGCAAAGGAAACAAGTAATGTGCTAGAGTCGTCATTGCAACAACTCTGAAGTCTGGTCCCAGGGGTCACACACTGTCCCAGTCCTGGCATGAAGCCTCGGGCAGCAGTGCAGACTTACCCTTCCCTCTGTGCGGATTATCTCCACCCATGAGTGATGCTCCTGTGACCAGACCCACGGAGCACACTGTGGACATCATCTGCTCTGTCAAGATGCCTTTGGGTTCCGTTTGCCTTGCGGGTATGCCCATCTGCAAGTTTTGCTTCTAAGACCTACATCAAAACTCTTCAGAGACCTGCCCTTGGGCTACTGGATCCACTTTGTCCAGGTGCAAATGCGGGTGCAGAGAGCCAGAAGGACCTAGGACTTTACTTCTGCCCCCATGCACACTCCCCTGCAGGCCTTTGCCAATGCTGGATGGATGACCAGTGCAGTGATAATGACAGCCTAGAGGAAGGACAAACTTGGGGAGATTTACAGTCGATCCCCATTATGTGCAGATTCTGTATGTGCAAATTTGCATAAGCATTAAAATTTATCTGTAACCCCCAAATCAATACGCATGGTGTTTTCACTGTCATTTTTGGACATACTCAGAGCAGTGAAAAAAATTGAGTGCACAACTCCAGCTGAGGTTGAGCAAGGCAACCTTCTTGTCTTGTTTCAGCTGTCCTGACGAGTGTCCTTTTTGAGATCTATTTAGTGCTGCATTTCTTGCATTGTTGTGATTTTTGTGGATGTTTTTGCTGTTTCCAATGGCTCCCCAGAGTAGTGCTGAAGTACTGTGTGGTGTTCCTAAGTTTGAGAAGGCTATGATGTACCTCACAGAGAAAACACATGTGTTGGGTAAGCTTTCTTCAGGCATGAGTTATAGTGCCGTCATCCGTGAGGTCAATGCTAATGAATTAACACTATCTATTAAAGAAAGTGTCTTTAAATAGAAAAACACATGAAACAAGGTTGTGTATTGATCAGTTGACAAGTATGTGATCAGACACTCACAGGAACCTAGCCCTGTATTTCCCCTAGGAGCAATGGATCACTTTCACTAAGTGTCCACAGCAACTTTACAGAACACAGCAGCTACCAAAGAACAGGAGTACACTATACATTCCAGAGGTCCCCTTTGTTTTCAGGCTAAGGCTGGGATGTTGCTTGTCTTCTCCCCGTTACCTCCCTGGCTTCTCCCACTCTTACACCAGCTTCTCCTGGGAGCACTTCCTTAATAGAGAACTTGCACAAGAATCGACATCTCAAAGTCAACTTTAGAGAACTGGACCCGAAACAGAGAGGAAGCATGCTTCTCTCTTTGCTCCAGGAAGTTCCTTACCCCTATTAAAACTGACCCCCCCTCTTCCTCAGAGACCAGCCCTGTACAATGTGAGGTACTGGGAGGGCAGTCATGGTCAAGCTACAAAATAACAAGGTCTTACTCTGTGATCCTTCAGACAATAGACTCCCACATTTGTTATGGCGGCCCTAGGAGACGAATTCAGCGTTCAGGAGAAGATATGATCTACTTGTCTCTGAGATTGGAAGAGTAGCATATGCACTAATACATAATGCACATAATACATAGTAAAGAGGGGTTCCACAGTGATTCCTCCCAGAACAAATAAGGTCCGCCCCAAGGTGACTGCAGTCTTTCCATAAACAGCACAGGGACATTTTTGAAACAACAGGTTCACTCCTTAAATAATGATTTAATTTCCTCATAAGCAAACTTGTACCACATTTCAAATAAACTCCGATCACCATCTTCTATCTCCAAACTCTTTTACTTTATATGTCTTCATTGTTATTTGTATACTTTTCTTAATAAACAATCTGTCTTTATTGTGTATTAATTTATTATGTATTGTGTCTTCCTTAGCTTTTCTGTACCACTGCAACCACGTTTTGATTTATTTCAGATTTCCAATCCCTGACCTTTCACACTATCTCTTATACCTTCTTTGCCTTCTCTTTCCTTCCATGCCCAGACTGGTTCCATAATCTACTAAAACAATTGCCCCTTTGCAAAGGCCCTCTAAACATGCCTTGGTCTCCCTCCACTGAATGCAAAAGCCAGAACCCCAATCCATGTTGAACCTAACTTCTTTGCAACTCAGAAGCAATTGACATCTGTTTGGAAAAAACACCAATCACATAATTGACTGACTGCTTTGACTTTAATGTATGATCTTCAAACTTAAACAGGACTTACCATTGTCTGGTAATCCTACGTTTTGCTGGTAGAGTTGGTCTTTTCATCGGAGACAACTGGATCATATCTTCTCCTTTCCTACCCCTCACTGCAACCCCACCTGGCTGGTGATCTTCCTTCACATCTCACTGAGAAAACAGAAAGCTGAATTAGTTACCTAAGGCTGCTATGATGGTTAATACTGAGTGTCAGCTTGACTGGATTGACAGATGCAAAGTATTAATCCTGGGTGTGTCTGTGAGGGTGTTGCCAAAGGAGATTAACATTTGAGTCAGTGGGCTGGGAACGGCAGACCCACCCTTAATCTGGTGGGCACAATCTAATCAGCTGTCAGTGAATATAAAGCAGGCAGAAAAACATGAAAAGGCAAGACTGGCCTAGCCTCCCAGCCTACCTTTTTCTCCGATGCTGGATGCTTCCTGCCCTCAAGCATCGGACTCCAAGTTCTTCAGTTTTGGGACTCAAACTGGCTGTCCTTGCTCCTCAAGCTTGCAGACAGTGTATTGTGGGACCTTGTGACTTTTATATATAATATTTATATATATAATATAAAAGTATTAGCTTTTATATATAATGCTTTTATTAAGTATTAACATATATATGACTAGAACTGTCCCTCTAGAGAACTGTGACCAATACAGCTGCTGTAACAAATTCCCATACACTGGGCTTGAAACAACAGACATTGATTCTCTCACAGTTTTGCGGGCTAGAAGTCCAAAATCAAGGTGTCAGCAGGGCCATTCTTCCTCTGAAGTCTCCAGGGAAGAATCCTTCCTTGCCTCTGCCAGCTTCTGGTGACTGCTATTGATCAGTCATGTTCCTTGATTTATATGCATCGTTCCAATCTCTGCCTCTATTTTCACCTGGCCTTCATCCTTTGTGCCTGTCTCTGTGCTCAAATTTCCTTCTTCTTCTAAGGCACCCATCATTGGATTAGGGTTCACCCTAATACAGGATGACCTTGCCTTAACTTGATTATACCTGCAAAGACTCTACTTACAAATAAGGTCACATTCATAGATTCTGGATAGACATGAATTTTGGGTGGAGGAATTTTGGGGGAAACACTAACCAAATATAAAGGCCCTCCCTCATCTTACCAAGGCTAGATACAAACCTACTGACAAATACTATACCCTTCCTTTCTGTCTTATCTGAGTTATGAAAAACACAGGTCCTTACCAACAGGAGGGCAGGTCCTTGTCCCTATCAACATGAATCCCCCAATTTATGGGCAGTATGTTCCCTCTTTGTTGCTGCAGTTACCTCGTCACCTAACATCAACAATGTCCCCACTAGATCATTTCCAGCAGAATGAAGCTATGCATTAAGGCAAAAGATAGGCTGGGTACAATGGCTCACACTTGTAATCTCAGCACTTTGGGAGGTTGAGGCAGATGGATTACCTGAGGTCAGGAGTTCGAGACCAGCCTGGCCAACATGGCAAAACTCCATCTCTACTAAAAATGCAAAAATTAGTGGGGCGTGGTGATGGGCACCTGTAATCCCAGCTACTCGGGAGACTGAGGCAGGAAAATTGCTTGAACCTGGGAGATGGAGGTTGCAGTGAGCCGAGATTGTGAAACTGCACTCCAGCCTGAGTGACAGAGTGAGACTCCATCTCAAAATAAATAAATAAATAAATAAACAAATAAATAAATAAATAAAAACAAATCCTTGACTTCACATACCCCTCTCATCAGTTATTCCCACCACCTTACCCTGCTTCCCTTTGCAGAAAATCTTACTACTAACTGAAGCAGAAGTTGGCAACTGGAAGACGGGAGCTGATGTAACAAAAACCTACAACATGTGACACTGGTTTTAGGCTGGGCTGTAGGCAGAAACCTGAAGGGTGGCCAGGGAACTGCCGGTGGAGGCTGGAATAGCAGTCATGAACCTTTTATTGCAAGCTGAGAAAAGGCGGCTTTTTTACAGAGACTGTCACCTTTGTTAACCTGGAAGATGGAAAATGTTGCAGAGAAACTTGTGGATCTGGCTAAAAAGATTTTTAGGCTTAAAGCAGAATAAGACAATTGCCTTCTGTTAGCTGTGTAAAACAAGGTATTGCAAGAAAGAGATGTTACAGAAAGAACTGTTTGGTTTTTAAGCAGAATTTAGAAAAAATACTTCCAGCGCTTGCTAGATTAGAAAATAAAACTATTTTTATTCCTACCCCTCTGGCTGGCAAAAAAGTAAGAAGTGACCTCGGAAAAGATGAAGACCAGGGCCTGCCAGTAAAATGTGGCCTGACATTCAAGATCACATGAAGGGTGCAGCTATCACACCCTTGAAGACACCAGAAAGATTTAAGGTGGTATTTTATAGACTTTTCAGCTGAAGGACTTTCTTTTCTAGGAATTTTAATGGCATTCTAAGTTGTACCAACTTGGAAAAGAAGGGATACAGACAGTTCCAAAATAAAGAAAAATTTGCTCCCAATTTTCTATGGGCAGGAAGCAGGCTGAGAAATCTACTCAACTGCCAATATGAGCCATTTCTTGTAGGAAAAGGATGACTCTGAGAGTCAAGAGCTGACATGAAAAATGGAGAATCTTGATAAATGCTTGCACAGTGGGGCTTGTTCTCTTGGGAGCTACCTAACACCCTATAAAGCAGCTCAGGATGGAATACTAAATAATGAGAACCACACAGAGAGAGATTGTAGGATGAGAGACCATCTTGAAGGTTCTAACTACAGCTGAGTTGCCAGTTGAAGGTAGCCACTGGAGTGACTTTTGCTATACCACATGAGACAGAAGAACTGCCCAGCTGAGCCCAGTTAACACGCAGAATCATGAAAAATAAATCATTATTATTTTTAGTTACTAAGTTTTAGGGTGGTTGTTACGCAGCACAGACAAAACATTTCTTTATCTTTACTCAATCTCTTGATAGTGCACTCAATATAGCTGATCATCCCTTCTTATTGAAAAACTTAAATATCTGGCATTTATGAGTCCATATTCTACTGGTTTTCCTCCTACCCCACTGCCTTCTTCTTTAAACCTTAGCTCTATCAGTCTCCTCCTTCTCTTTTAGAGGGGCAGGTCCTTGGAGTTCTCATTTACTCTCTCTTCTAGGGTGATCTCATCCAGTCCCGTAGGTTTAAATATCATCTACATGTTCATAACTCTAGTACTGACCTCTTCTATAAATGTCAGACTCACAGATCCAGTGTCTGCTGGGTATTTTTCCACTTACATGTTTTTATAGGTATCTTCAAACTATCGTTCTGCCTTAAAATCCTTTATAACCTATGCTTTAAAAGGGTATCCAAGATTTTTTTTGTTTTGTTTTGAGATAGTCTAGCTCTGTCACCCAGGCTGGAGTGCAGTGGCACCATCTCGACTCACTGCAACCTCTGCCTCCCCGGTTCAAATGATTCCCATGCCTTAGTCTCCCGAGTAGCTGGGATTACAGACACATGCCAACCTGCCCAACTCATTTTTTTATTTTTAAGTAAAGATGGGGTTTCTCTATGTTGGCCAAGCTGGTCTCGAACTCCTGGCCTCAAGTGATCCACCTGCCTTGGCCTCCCAAAGTGTTGGGATTACAGGCATGAGCCACCGCACCCAACCCTAGGATTTGTTTTAATCAGGTATACCAAGACACACAGACACAGAAATGACTATGATGAAATAAGTTTTTATACTCACAGATCTCTAGAAACAGAAAAGCAGAGCATGCCACACAGGGCCACACGGAGAGGCACCAATACATGTCAGGAGACGGAGACAGTGAGGAGAAAACATAGACGAGAGCTTCTGTTGTCGTTCTTGGGGTCAGGCAGGGTAAGCAAGCTTAGCATAGGCTAGTTTTAATTAGTTCAGTAGACTCTGGGGTTATAGGGGCTGTCCCTAGTTGTTTGGTACATGGACCTGGGGCAATTAGGAAAACAGAATCCTGGCCTAAAGTATAAGAGCCCCATGAGAACGCTGATGAAGGAGGTGATTGGAGGTATGGACTCTGGGTTGTTTGGTTTGCATATGAAAGGAAAGCTCAGAGGCGAGTTATTAGCTATATCTAGGAATTAACTAGCCCTGGGACAGGTAGTCCTTCTAGTGTCGGGAAGGCCCCACGATGTCAAAGCATCAAATATAGAAACTAGAAAATGTGATTATTACACTTGATAATCCTTTCTATTTTTGTAAAATCAGTAGTAATGATTCCTCTTTCATTCCTGATGTTAGTAATTTTAGTCTTCTTCCCCCCTTTCCTTTCCCCTTCCTCTTCCCCTTCCCTTTCCCCTTCTCCTTCCCCTCCTTCTCCTTCTCCTTCTTCTTCTTCTTTTTTGTCACTCTAGGTAAAGAATTATCAATTTTTTATCTTATCAAAGAGCCAAATTTTGGTTTTATTGCTTCTTTGTATTCTTTTTAAATTCTCTATTATATTTATTTCTACTCTAATCTTTATTATTTGCTTCCTTTTGGGCTTAGTTTGCTCTTATTTTTCTAGTTTCTAAGATGGAATCTTAGGATATTGATTTGAGATCTTTTTTCATGTAGGCATTCACAGATACACATTTCCCTTGAAACACTGCTTTCACTACATCTCATAAATTTGTTTCCATTTTCATCTATCTCAAAGTATTTTCTAATTTTCCTTGTGATTTCTTCTTTGACTTATTATTTAGAAGTATATTTTTAAATTTTACATATTTGTGAATTTTCCAAATTTCTGTTATTGACTTCTAATTTTATTGCATTATAGCAAGAGAATATACTTCATATAATTTATTTTACTATTCTTCAGACTTGTTTTATGGCCTATGTCCTGGAGAATTTCCATGTACACTTGAGAAGAATATGTATTCTGTTCTTATTGGGTGAAGAGTTCTATACATGTCTTTCAGGTCTACTTGGATTATAGTATTGCCCTTCTATATCCTTGCTGATCTTTTGTCTAGTTTTTTATTCATTATTGAAAGTAGATATTAAAGCCTCCAACTATTATTGTTGAATTGTCTATTTCTTCCTTCAGTTCTGTCAGTTTTTGCTTCATGTATTTTGGGACTCTGTTGTTAAGTGCATATAATTTATATTTATTATGAATTTTTGGTAGACTGATTATTTGATCATTATAAAATGTCCTTTATCTCCAGTAAGAATTTTTATCTTATGTCTATTTTGTCTGATATTAGTATAAGCACTCAGGCCCTCTTTTGGTTACCATTTGTATGGTATATTTTTTCCATCCTTTTACTTTCTTTTTTTTTCATTTAATTAATTATACTTTAAGTTCTAGGGTATATGTGCACACGTGCAGGTTTGTTACATATGAATACATGTTCCATGTTGGTGTGCTGCACCCATTAACTCGTCATTTACATTAAGTATATCTCCTAATGCTATCCCTCCCCCCTGCCCCCACCCCATGACAGGCCCCGGTGTGTGATGTTCCCCATCCTGTGTCCAAGTGTTCTCATTGTTCAATTCCCACCTATGAGTGAGAACATGTGGCGTTTGGTTTTCTGTTCTTGTGATAGTTTGCTGAGAATGATGGTTTCCAGCTGCATCCATGTCCCTACAAAGGACATGAACACGAACTCATCCTTTTTTATGGCTGCATAGTATTCCATGGTGTATATGTGCCACGTTTTCTTAATCCAGTCTGTAATTGATGGACATTTGGGTTGCTTCCAAATCTTTGCTATTGTGAATAGTGCCACAAGAAACATATGTGTGCATGTGTCTTTATAGCAGTATGATTTATAATCCTTAGGGTATATACCCAGTAATGGGATGGCTGGGTCAAATGGTATTTCTAGTTCTAGATCCTTGAGGAATCACCACACTGTCTTTCACAATGGTTGAAAGAGTTTGCAGTCCCAACAATAGTGTAAAAGTGTTCCTATTTCTCCACATCCTCTCCAGCACCTGTTGTTTCATTACTTTTTAATGATCGCCATTCTAACTGGTGTGAGATGGTATCTCATTGTGGTTTTGATTTGCATTTCTCTGATGACCAGTGATGATGAGCATTTTTTCATGTGTCTGTTGGCTGCATAAATGTCTTCTTTTGAGAAATGTCTGTTCATATCCTTTGCCCACTTTTTCATGGGGTTGTTTGTTTTTCTCTTGTAAATTTGTCTGAGTTCTTTGTAGGTTCTGGATATTAGCCCTTTGTCAGATGAGTAGATTGCAAAAATTTTCTCCCATTCTGTAGGTTGCCTGTTCACTCTGATAGTAGTGTCTTTTGCTGTGCAGAAGCTCTTTAGTTTAATTTATCAATTTCGGCTTTTGTTGCCATTGCTTTTGGTGTTTTAGTCAGGAAGTCCTTGCCCATGCCTATGTCCTGAACGGTATTGCCTAGGTTTTCTTCTAGGGTTTTTATGGTTTTAGGTCTAACATTTAAGTCTCTAATCCATCTTGAATTAATTTTTGTACAAGGTATAAGGAAGCGATCCAGTTTCAGCTTTCTACATATGGCTAGCCAATTTTCCCCAGCACCATTTATTAAATAGGGAATCCTTTCCCCGTTTCTTGTGTTTGTCAGGCTTGCCAAAGATCAGATGGTTGTAGATGTGTGGTATTATTTCTGAGGGCTCTGTTCTGTTCCATTGGTCTATATCTCTGTTTTGGTACCAGTATCATGCTGTTTTGGTTACTGTAGCCTTGTAGTATAGTTTGAAGTCAGGTAGTGTGACGCCTCCAGCTTTGTTCTTTTGTCTTAGGAATATCTTGGCAATGTGGGCTCTTTTTTGGTTCCATGTGAACTTTAAAGTAGTTTTTACCAATTCTGTGAGGAAAGTCATTGGTAGCTTGATGGGGATGGCATTGAATCTATAAATTACCTTGGGCAATATGGCCATTTTCACAATATTGATTCTTCCTATACAAAAGCATGGAATGTTCTTCCATTTGTTTGTGTCTTCTTTTATTTCATTGAGCAGTGGTTTGTAGTTCTCCTTGAAGAGGTCCTTCACATTCCTTGTAAGTTGGATTCCCAGGTATTTCATTCTCTTTGAAGGAATTGTGAATGGGAGTTCACTCATGATTTGGCTCTGTGCTTGTCTGTTATTGGTGTATAAGAATGCTTGTGATTTTTGCACATTGATTTTGTATCTTGAGACTTTGCTGAAGTTGCTTATCAGCTTAAGGAGATTTTGGGCTGAGACCATGGGGTTTTCTAAATACACAGTCATGTCATCTGCAAACAGGGACAATTTGACTTCCTCTTTTCCTAGTTGAATACCCTTTATTTCTTTCTCTTGCCTGATTGCCCTGACCAGAACTTCCAACACTATGTTGAATAGGAGTGGTGAGAAAGGGCATCCCTGTCTTGTGCCAGTTTTCAAAGGGAATGCTTCCAGTTTTTGCATATTCAGTATGATACTGGCTGTAGGTCTGTCATAAATAGCTCTCATTATTTTGAGATACCTTCCATCAATATCGAATTTATTGAGAGTTTTTAGTATGAAGGGCTGTTGAATTTTGTGAAAGGCCTTTTCTGCATCTATTGAGATAGTCGTGTGGTTTTTGTCTTTGGTTCTGTTTATATGATGGATTATGTTTATTGATTTGCGCATGTCGAACCAGCCTTGTATCCCAGGGATGAAGCCCACTTGATCATGGTGAATAAGTTTTTTCATGTACTGCTGGATTCGGTTTGCCAGTATTTTATTGAGGATTTTTGCATCCATGTTCATCAGGGATATTGGTCTAAAATTCTCTTTTTTTGTTGTTGTGTCTCTGTCAGGCTTTGGTGTCAGGATGATGTTGGCCTCATAAAATGAGTTAGGGAGGATTCCCTCTTTTTCTGTTGATTGGAATAGTTTCACAAGGAATAGTAGCAGCTCCTCTTTGTACCTCTGGTAGAATTCGGCTGTGAATCCATCTGGTCCTGGACTTTTTTTGGTTGGTCAGCTATTAATTGTTGCCTCAATTTCAGAGCCTACTATTGGTCTATTCAGGGATTCAACTTCTTCCAGTTTAGTCTTGGGAGAGTGTATGTGTCCAGGAATTTATCCATTTCTTCTATGTTTTCTAGTTTATTTGCATAGATTTGTTTATAGTATTCTCTGATGGTAGTTTGTATTTCTGTGGGGTCAGTGGTGATATCCCCTTTATCATTTTTTATTGCATCTATTTGATTCTTCTCTCTTTTTTTCTTTATTAGTCTTGCTAGCGGTCTATCAATTTTGTTGATCTTTTCAAAAAACCAGCTCCTGGATTCATTGATTTTTTGAAGGGTTTTTTTTTGTGTCTCTATCTCCTTCAGTTCTGCTCTGATCTTAGTTATTTCTTGCCTTCTGCTAGCTTTTGAATGTGTTTGCTCTTGCTTCTCTAGTTCTTTTAATTGTGATGTTAGGGTGTCAATTTTAGATCTTTCCTGCTTTCTCTTGTGGGCATTTAGTGCTATAAATTTCCCTCTACACACTGCTTTAAATGTGTCCCAGAGATTCTGGTATGTTATTATCTTTGCTCTCATTAGTTTCAAAGAACATTTCTGCCTTCATTTTGTTATGTACCCAGTAGTCATTCAGGAGCAGGTTGTTCAGTTTCCATGTAGTTGAGTGGTTCTGAGTGAGTTTCTTAGTCCTGAGTTCTAGTTTGATTGCACTTGCTGTCTGAGAGACAGTTTGTTATAATTTATGTTCTTTTACATTTGCTGGGGAATGCTTTGCTTCCAACTATATGTTCAATATTGGAATAAGTGTGATGTGGTGCTGAGAAGAATGTATATTCTATTGATTTGGGGTAGAGAGTTCTGTAGATGTCTATTAGGTCTGCTTGGTGCAGAGTTGAGTTCAAGTCCTGGTTATCCTCGTTAACTTTCTGTCTTGTTGATCTAATGTTGAAGTGGGGGTGTTAAAGTCTCCCATTATTATTGTGTGGGAGTCTAAGTCTCTTTGTAAGTCTCTAAGGACTTGCTTTATGAATCTGGGTGCTCCTGTATTGAGTGCATATATATTTAGGATACTTAGCTCTTCTTGTTGAATTTATCCCTTTACCATTATGTAATGGCCTTGTCTCTTTTGATCTTTGTTGGTTTAAAGTCTGTTTTATTAGAGAGTAGGATTGCAACCCCTGCCTTTTTTTTTGTTTTCCATTTGCTTGGCAGATCTGCCTCCATCCCTTTATTTTGAGCCTATGTGTGTCTCTGCATGTGAGATGGGTCTCCTGAATATAGCACACTGATGGGTCTTGACTCTCTCCAATTTGCCAGTCTGTGTCTTTTAATTGGAGCATTTAGGCTATTTACATTTAAGGTTAATATTGTTATGTGTGAATTTGATCCTGTCATTATGATGTTAGCTGGTTATTTTGCTCGTTAGTTGATGCAGTTTCTTCCTAGCATCAATGGTCTTTACATTTTGGCATGTTTTTGCAGTGGCTGGTACTGGTTGTTCCTTTCCATGTTTAGTGCTTCCTTCAGGAGCTCTTATAGGGCAGGCCTGGTAGTGACAAAATCTCTCAGCATTTGCTTGTCTGTAAAGGATTTTATTTCTCCTTCACTTATGAAACTTAGTTTGGTTGGATATGAAATTCTGGGTTGAAAAATCTTTTCTTTAAGAATGCTGAAGGCCGGGTGCAGTGGCTCAAGCCTGTAATCCCAGCACTCTGGGAGGCCGAGACGGGCGGATCACGAGGTCAGAAGATCGAGACCATCCTGGCTAACATGGTGAAACCCCATCTCTACTAAAAATACAAAAAATTAGCCGGGCGAGGTGGCCGGCGCCTGTGGTCCCAGCTACTCGGGAGGCTGAGGCAGGAGAATGGCGTGAACCCGGGAGGTGGAGGTTGCAGTGAGCTGAGATCCAGCCACTACACTCCAGCCTGGGCGACAGAGCAAGATTCCGTCTCAAAAAAAAAAAAAAAAAAAAAAAAAAAAAAAAAA